>NW_026623327.1:260433-281554 GCF_030028575.1 Malurus melanocephalus | reverse complement strand
ATGAAAACGCTGGTAGGGTAAGGAAGGTAATTTTTCTGGTGTTTTTTTTAATTGAAGAAAATAAATTTGGTTCAAGTGTATTTGAAGGTGGTGTTTACATGCATTATGCTCCTGTTCTTTTCTAAACTGTTCTAGTTTTCTGAGTTGATAACTGCTATTTTGATGTGTTGTGCAGGACTTAGCTGGATGCAGGACGTAGAGGACAATAGTAGACAGTCAAGTGCCCAAATGCTAAYTGAGTCCTGGAGTAGAAGCAATTTGAAATTTCCAGTATTTTGGAAAAAAAATACTTTGGTTCAGTTTAACAAACTAAAACCTATTTTTTTTTTAATTGACCTAACTTATAGAATAAGTTGCATTTTTGTTCTCCTRATAGATTTTAAAATCTATGTAAAACTTTTAAATTTTCTCTTYAGAGTCTGTTTCACTGTGAACTGTGGTGAACACAATTTTAAGATAGTGTTCAAGTTTGCCTTGATTTCTACCTGTTCTGTCAGCTATTCCAATTTATTTAGCATTTACCTCAGCATTCAGAAAAGGCAAATCAGTACTTACCCTAAATTTCTTTCTAAATGCAAATTTTCTGAAGGCACTTTAATTCACTCTGTGGGAACAGGAAAAATTGAACTGGACTCGAGATGCACAGATTTGAGGACCTGGTTCCAGTCCCTTATATGCACTGAGGAAKGGATGCCACGTGGGTCTGGTGGCACTGGCCATGTGCCTCTAACCCTATAATGGCCCTATATTGTGTATAGGTTACTGCTGTCACCTCAGTCCTGGGCTTCCTCTGTGCCCAGCACACCCTGCTCCACTCCTGGTATCTGAAACTCTTCTAGAATTGAGGGCTTTGTGTCATAGAAGCAGTGACAGATATAGAATAAATAGAATAAAGCTGTTTTTATTACAGTAAAAATACCTGCTTGTAGATTTTCTTAGGATGCTGGTGGATTTGAAGATATTTCTTTTGGAAATACTGTGGCAGTGTACTGATCTATTAGACTATTTAACTTTTTTTTTTTTTTTTTTTGGATACACACACACATCCACACCCAGGTTTGTGCTCCTGCTAAAATCTTTGTGCCATAAGTTTTTGAATTTGGCCACAGGGAATTTGCTGGATTGCCTGTTTCAGGCAGCATTCTCAATGGTTAATATTCATTTAGTATGGGCCAAATCCTAAAAGATTTTCAATTGCCTTTGAATGGCAAGTCCCTTAATCRCCAAATGAATGGTGATGGGTTATCAGTCCAGACAGATGAGGAGAGAATAATGGAGGATGTGAACGATTCATTAAAAATATCACTTTTTATGTTATCTTGACGCACGCTGTAACCTGCTCAGCCTAGGCCTCGCTCTCCATCTGTTAATTCCRTGTTATTAAGGTTTTGATTTCTTGAGAAAACAGATGGCTATCAACTAAAACAGGTGTTCACGCTGAACTTCTGAAAGTTTAAATGCTGAACAGGTATTGCTTGAAGTTTGCTTTGGTACGAAGGGAATTGGTGCCTTGAAGGATGTGTGAGTGGAGTACAATTTGCAGGGAGGAGGGTTAGTAATTCACTAGAACACATCCATGCAATTAGCTCTGGACTTTTGCCTTTACGGAATACAAGGAGAGATGGGAGCAGAAAGATTTAAAGGAACACAGCTTTTTCTGAACCCATGTCCTATACCCCTTGTTGAGAACATACACCACAAAAATGTGACCCCAATGCACTGCAGTGAGTGAAAGAAGAGGAATTTGCCAGATTTTTTGGGTGGTTCAATGCACTGCTGCCTTGTTGGAATACAGAAACACAGAGCTGACTTCCCCTGGATCAAATGAAATCTAATTAAAGTTTTTTAATTCGTTGCTCCCGGAAGCAATTGTAAAAATTTCTTAAATTCTGGAAAACTAAAAAATTTGGTGGAKTATGTCTAATGTTATCTGATTATAGAGTGACATAGCATTTCCTGTGAATCTTAAGGTCTGCACTGTTTCCCTGCCTCATTTTTCATCCAGTTTTGCATTGATAAAAATACAAAAAAAGTATGGCTAAATAATGCAGCAAGGCTAGGCTATTCTCATATGCATACAAATTTCCCTACCATTCTTATCAAAGATTCAAGAAACCCCTACTGTAGTGTGAACTCATTGTAAAGGCTCTATTACTTTTATGATCTATATTTCAGAATATAAACTAACATTCAGCAGGTAAATATTTAAATTAACTCACACCAATCGAATGAACAGCATGAATTTCTATGAGGCAAAAATCTTTCCTCATCTGTGCATTTGCCAGGAGCAGACTGGATGCAAGTTCCACTAGATATGGTATAACAGCACAAAAGATATGGTATAATAGCACAACGTATGTGGTATTATAGTACAAAATATATGGTATMATAGCACAAAATATATGGTATAATAGCACCCTGATTTACTCTCCCGTGTGGACTCTGCCACCTTGTGACAATCAGCAAGGGAAAAGGATCAGTGGGTTACAAAATCTCTGCCCTCCCCTCTTTCTTCTCCTGTTGATGTGCTCTGAATTATTGAGATGAGGGAGTAATTGAACAAACCCTTGACTTTCCTTTTGGAAGCACTTTCAGAGTGTGGGGTGACATTGCTTTCTACCTTCTGTGACCATCTGTATTTTCCCTTAAGAGCAGAGTGAAGCAGAGTACTGACAAGGATGTTATTTATCCATAAATACATGAGGCAGAGCCATACAGTGCTGGGGATTGCTTCTTTCTAATCTGAGTTTCCAGCCTGTAAGGATGGGATGCTCTTGAGCTCGTGGAGATGTGTGTCAGCTGTGAATGGAGTTGCAGCTCTGGCTGCTGGTAGCCAGAATATGCACACATTTATCAATCTGCTGCACGCAGAACAAAAACTGGTTAGCCAAGGAGCTGGTAAAATGGGACTGGAGGAGTTGTTTACAATGCACTTAGTCCCATAGAAAATCTTTTTTTACCTCATGTTTGAACATGTGTAACTAAGAGTAAAGAAATATTCTTATTTGAGCTATTACGTATTTGTAGGATTGGTCTACTATTAACACTTTTTTCCTAGCCTTTAATACTATTACTGGACTTCATTCCAGTCACAGGCTCATGGAGAGTGTGGCTACTTTAGCAGTTGGGTTTGCTGGAAGGTGCAGATTTGCTTTGTACCTGACCTTGGAGCCTTGCAGCCCTTGGCTGAACACGGTCTGAGTGTGCTCGAGGTGTTTCCTTCTGGTGGAAAAAGGGTAAAATGAGCACTCTGAACAGAAGCATTTTGCAGCTGGAGCAGGYTTAATTTCCAGAGTAGACAAAAAATGAGCTTGTGATCAGGGTGTGATGGAGGAAACTGAAATCTCTCCTTTCCCCTTGATACCAAAACATAGATGTGCAGTAGAGGTGCTGACACAGTCAYGCTGTGAACTTGGCTCAGTTCTGAGAGGAATTTCAAAGTTGTGTATAAGGAAGAAATACTATATGACATGTTTATACAATATTAAACCCAAAAAGCTCCTCCCGTTCAAAAAGCTCCTTTAGTCTGTTGATGAGGCCCTACTGAAATGTATCAGACCCAAAAAGGGCTCCTTAGAAAATTCTCTGTGCAACTGTACAGATTCCATGGTTTGCATATGGATTTCATTAYCCCAGATATAGTTTCTGGGGATTGGCTTGCTTGTTTTCTTTTCCTTTAAGAAGTGGGATAAATGTGAATTTATTATTGTAGATGTTGCTGTGTAGAGAAAATATAGAACTGAAGGAAAAAAGAGGGTTTGGGAATTATTATGCTCTACTTGTTTTCCAAATGAGTTGTTTTCTTGTGAACTACAATAGTTAGATACAAGGGGAAGGAAACAGAAAATCTATTACTTTTCTAGTCARCTGAACAATAGGATTATGTGCACAGGAGCAAATGCCTTTCAAGTTGTCGAGTGATGCAGCTGATGTTTCCTATCAAGAACAAGAAAACTTCATCTAAGAGGCCAATGCACTTTTCCATAGGTCAAAGGGAATTTCCCACAGCAGGATCAAAGCAAAATCCATTTTAAAAGGATTTACAGAGTCATGCTAAAGAAAGCCTTTGTTGATATGAACCAAGAATTTTTGTCTCAGTTGACCAGCCACAGGGAGCTGGCTTATTTTGCACATGCTGAGTCAAATTTCCAGCTGGTGTAAATCAGGGCTTCCCCACTGACATTTGGTGCTCAAGGATGGGAGATGCCCTGATGGAAGGTCCCTCCTCCCTTCTGCTGGTTTTTGCTGCGTCAGTGTGGCTTCAAACAAATTTCAGATATGCTTTTAATCTTCCAGAATGCTGAAGGATGGGAAAGATGGGGGTGTTTTCTTTATGTTTCTATAATTTTTTTTTTAATGACAGAGCCAAACACATATTTTATGCRGATCACTAAATTTTTGATACTGCATTTTTGTTGGTGAACTAACGAGCACAACAGGTTGGGTGTTAGTAAGCCACTGAYAGATTGTTTTAGGGATGATCTTTTCTTGAATAAAAAAGAAAATACAAAATAATGCACAATAGRTAAGGTTCTCTTTTGTGTCCAACAAGCATCATGCTTATGCTGGCTGCCACACCCCRTAATGCCAGGCACAGAACCACCTAAACCAGAAAAGCATTTCTGATTTCTACCACCYGTCACTCTTGTGGCTCCCCTCAGTGGATTTGGGCTGAGCAGGAACAGTCCAAGTGGGATATGGAGCTGGCTGAGCAGGCAGCTGGATCCCAGTTTCCTTTGGCACAGCTGCCATCAGCAGTGTGACCTCTGACTGCTGCCCTTGCTGCTTTGTGCTTGCTTTCTCTCTTTTAAGGAATTTGTGTTTATTTGCATCCTTTCTGTTTTTTTTTTCCCCCCCTTAATTAGTCTCCTCTGTGCTTTGCTTCAGTACTTGCTGATAATTGCAGAACAAATGAGCCAGAAATAAGTATTGATTTGTTTTTTAGCAGTTTAGGGGATTTATTAGGGGTAGTACTGAAACGAATGCTAGATAAAAATTGAAGGAATGGGGCTAAATCCAGTCCTTGGCATAATGTTGTCACTCTGCATGTGAAGTGAAGTGTTTTGGATGACTCAAGGCCACAGTTCTGCAGCACAGTGACAGAAAAATGAGAAGGCAAAGTTAGAAGATTTTGAGAGCAAGCCTAAAGCCAGTCCTCTATCTTATGTATGAGGTGTCCTAAATAACCTCTGTGCTTCACTCATGCTAATAGAAATATGGTGTGAAATTTAACTATATCCCATTTTACTCTCATCTAAAATATTTTTTACAGTTTATCACTGTGGTTACCCTTTGATGTTACTGAGCAGAGTGTATGTGTAAGAAGTATGTACAAGGATTCTCTGCTCTAAAAATCAGAGATGGTCTGTAATTAACATAATTTGTTTGACAGCTTCACAGTATGCCTGTCTTAGAATATATTGATGATTTTTTTTCTTTTTTAAATGTTTAATATTCATTCTGTTCCACTTAGGTTACATGCTAAATCTACAGAAAGGAAAGTGCCTTTATATTAGACATYTTCCCATTTGTAATGTATTGGGGTAAATCCCTTGCCCTACCAATCAAAAATTTGCATTGTGGGGGGAAGGGGCCACTTATCTTCCCCCCTTCTTTCTCAGAAATGGTGAAGTGGCTGACACAGAAAATTGTGTGTAGGAATGTTGAATCAAAGCAGTGTAAACACAAAAATGCTCCTGTTAATTTGTTTGAGTGGCTTCAGTGAAATAAATACTCATCTACTTTTCAACATTTGTAGCATTAGGACTAAATTTGTTGGAATAATCCCATATATGTTATCAAATGTATTGTTTCTACGGTGAGGCTGTCTTATGAGTCCTTGACTAGTGTTTTGCTCTTTCTTTTCTTTTTTTTTTAATAATAAAATAAAACAGGGATTTAGTTCAGATTTTAAAGATAATGAATTGCCTTAAATAAATTGCCTTCATGCTAGGGGAAGTAGTGGGTTGGGGCTCCAACTATAAAAATGTAATATAGGTCAATTAATATGAGATTTTTTTTCCCCWACTGGACTTATGATTCATTCTTAAAGTAGCATTTAGGAAGAAAAGAGTATAATTTTTATTTCATGTGTTCTGCTTTCAGTTAATGTAACAAGTCACTTCAGATTTTTTATCTTCTCTATCTTTAGGAAGCTAAATAATTGTTTGCATTTCCACTTTGCTATATTTAATTAACTTGATAAAACATTTTGTGATAACTGCACAATGAAATAATTAGAAATATTTATTATATTGTTTTGTATTATTTCAAGCTTTAATACCTCTCTAGATTATGGTAAATAGAAGGAAATGGAAATCATACCCGAGGTTCATAGTATGAGTCAGAGACTAAGGATAATAGCAAAATTATAAAGTGTTTTTCTCAGAGCTGTAGCATCTTCAGCATGTATTGGAATATTTATGAGGGTAAAAGATAAGTCAATTTAAAAAAAAATAGAATAATTTAAATAACAGTTTTTGTCTGCAGCTTATTGCTCAGCATTTAAAGATTAGTCATTTAAAGTTAACTTCTGTTTCTGAACTCTCATGGTACCCTTAGGAAAGCCAGACAAATTCAAAGAAGATAGAAATGCTCTATGCTTGAATATAAAAGTAATTCTGAAATGCAGTGCTTAACAAGTGATGCACATTTTCAGAAAAGTAGTTGGAAGGTGTCCCTTATAAATACTAAAGATATATGAGCATTCTTAAAAAGTGGAAGGAAACTCTAATTTTTGTAAGTAACGGAAGTAGCAAATCCTGGTCCCTGCAGGYAGATCTGATTCATTATGCACACACAGCAAGTCACAAATTGCCTGTTAGTGACTGCTTTACCTCAAAAATGGTGGAAGACAGGATGGGATAATATAAAGTTTTACCAAGACATGAACAGGTATTTAATTTCAGACATGGTGATGGTTGTGCTCTGAAAGCCTCTGGGACTGTTCTAGGCTTGAATGTAATCCATGCAGTGACTAGACAGATATGGAAAGGTCTCACATTGCCAGGTACTGAACATGATMAATCATCTCCAAATGTAAGTGATGTTTGCGTTCTCTTTAAGTGATTTGCTTGAGTCCTGGTGAAATTATGCATTCATCTTCTTTTAAACTTAARAAGTTGGTGTCAAATTTTGTTAAAGTCTCCCAAGATGTGATGCAGGATGCCTGGTGGTTTCTTATTGTTTAGTGGAAAATATTGCAAGATGAGTGACGAGTCAAATTAGGCGGTTGATGGCTCCTCTTCTTTTGCAAGCACTCTGTCTTTAGATCTGTCAATAAAAATAAAATTGCCTTTGGTAACTCCTGGCATGGACAAAAGGAAAATGTCATGATGGCATAGCAGCTGAAGTGAGATTTGATATGATTTCTGAAAGTACAGATCTAGGAAATACCCACAATGCAATTGGAAAAGGTGTGTTATGTCAAATTCTGTGATCTGTTAAAAAGTTCTAACCCTGATGTTAGCTCAAAAAAGATGTTCACTCCATCAGAAATACAGTTAATTGAATAGCCAATTCTCCTCYATACAAAATTTGCATGTGTAAAATGAAGTATCTCTGATAGCAAAAYTGGTTTTTGAGAGGAACTTCACAATTTGTAGACCCTGTGTTTCAGCTGGGGCCCAGCGCATTTATTACTGACAGAATGGTGCTGAAATAGCCTTCTCTCATCCTAACCAGTAATGCAGCCCAGGAAACCTGTCCATAAAGCTTTTGTCTCCTGCTGAACTCCTTTGCCCTGCTAATCATTTGCCAGGAATCCATGGAAGAGTGACTCCAAGAGGTATTGACTTGAAATCAAGACATTTTGGAAGGGAAAGAAGCAAAAAAATTACAAAGCAAGAAATAGAGTAAAACAATGCCACTAGTAAGTAACTAGGAGCTTTTAGTATGAGTAGTAAATATTTAAATAAATTTAGGTTGTGATGTGTTTAAAATCACCCAAAGAAATCCCAACTCGTTGTGTTATTTAGACAAGTGGTCCCTTGGCTTTAACATAATTAGTTAATAAAACAACAACAATAATGAGGCATGTCTGACTAAACAAAACAGCCRGTCACAATTCTCTCTAATTTCCTGAGAGAATAAAATGTCTAGTTTAGTCCTCTGTGTTCCTAAATACATATTGTTTGAAGATCAAACAAATTTTCCCTGTCTAAACTTATAGTACTTGGCAAAATAAGTGACAAAAACATGACAGTACAAGAACTGATGCCTATCCATCACAATTTCTCCTTAGCCAACTGGCAACACAAGCAGGAAATTATGATAATGGATGTACATTTTTCATTCTTTGGATGTGGGAGTGAATATAAACCAAACTTTGCATTGAAATCTTTCATGTTCAGACACTTCATATGTGTGTTTGGGTACTCTTACTGGGAGTTTTTTGACCAGCTGTGTAACTCTGGAATGTCACATAACTTYAATCACTGGATAATGTGGTACCATTTTTCAGTGAGATTTAAACTCAAAAATTGCTCCCTAGGGGGGTATAATAAAGTAGCATGTGTTTCCTGAAGATCAGTGCTGAACAAATAAGAMATCTACAAGCAATGAATATGCAAAGTCCCAACTAATTTATAAGCTTTAAAAAAAAACCCAAAAAACAAACAACACCTCCCCCCAAACTGACCAGAAAAAAAATCCTTAAACCCCAAAAAACCAACCCTGAAACTTTTTGGTAACATGGGGACAGTTATATTTTCAAGTGCCTGTATTTCAAAGTAGTGATTGTACTTTTAGAATAAGCAAATACTTCAGTTTTAATTCTGCTTCACATTTTTTAGAAGAAAGTGTTAGTTACCTGAAGTAAATTAAAGATTAGAATTGGGGTTACTTAGTAAAGCTAAAATGTGTTAGTAATTTAATTATATTAATGAACTGTGGAACATCTTTCTCCTTTTYCTTTCCTCATAAAAATAGCAAGTAAAGCGAAACCCAAGAACTGATGTGGAAGGAACTCTGATTCACTGCCTTGGCTTAATGAAACTTTTACACTAGACCAATTAGAAAGAAGTAGCTGTTTGTTATTTTATGCTCAACTTTACAATTTAACAATCTGCATTCAAATTTCTACCTCAATTAGCCCAGAATATGAATGCCAGGAGCATCATAAATATTTAGAAAAAAAACCAAATTAAAACTCTTCATTGTTTTTCCCRTTTTTTGGCACAAACACTGAAAGAAAATCAGAATAGCAATGAGTTCCCATTAGAAGGATTTGCCACTTAGCTGACCAGTGTTAGTAATCAAATAATTTTACTCCTCTATCTTATGTATGAGCTCACACAACAGAAACTCATCTAACTACATTGTTTTAGAAATACGAATTCAATTAATGAATTTAAAAAAAAATAAAAAAACAAACCCATACCATTATTTGTAGTGGGTTAATCGGAAACTGGGGCCAAATTCTCAAGATAATGATCACATTGTGTGGAATTTTGTCTTGAAACTGCCCCATTAGTTACAAGAGAAACTCTTGAAAGTTAGTTCCTTGCAGGTGAATCTGAGGTCTTTGAGCTGTATTAACCATCTCTGTCCTGTGAATCATGATTTTGGACTGCTCAGTTACTTGTCTTAATCTTAAGAATAATTCCTGTGGTCCAGCTCTGTGTTTATCAGCACAGCAATAACACAGAAGCCTGGAAAGCTGAGGAGTTTGACTTTGAAGAGCATGKAAATAATTGCTAAAAATATTGTGTGAAAATCTCTCAGGATATGCAGCAAGAGAGTGAAATATCTTTATCTTTCCAATGCGGCCACTTTGTGTTTCTTCTGTAAGAGGTAGTGAGAAGTGTTGGCACTTTTTAGACAGCCTTTGTGCGGCACTTTCCCACTCAGCCTTTTGCCAGACTCTTTCCTTCTGCTGAGGATGGGGTTTTACAGCATTTTACAGCTGTCCCAAAGGCCCCTTGGGACTCTTGGCAGTGAGGTGACCTAAATTTCCAATATGCATAGGGCATATAGTTTGATCCACAATGAGCTCAAACAATGTGTTTAATGCCAACTTTCATCCTCTTATGTGATATGAAGAGTAGGAAGGTAAAAATCATGCTAAGCCTCTCAAAAATGAGCAAAATATTAATGGAGTTTGTAAGGAAAGATGTAGATGAGAGGACTAATGAAATATGTTAAAAAGGCAAGCCTCACAAAAGAGATTGGCAAACATTTAAAAACTTTGTACACAGACAGATGTTTTGCAATTTGAAGGTCTAGTCATGGTTTACTTTCAGAGTAACATACTATATTAAAATATATGTAGACTATATARTATATATTTAAAACTAAATCTCAGGAACTAACAAATGCAATAAACTAATAAATGTAAATCCTTAAAACGTCCTCAGTCATTTAACTGTGGCTATAAAGAATTAAATGTTTTGCTGCTTTAATATTTTCTAAAATGGCATTTACCCTGCTAACAATTGTGCAGCCTTATTAATACAGTTAATGAATTGATTTTATTGTAAGATGCTCAAYGCAACCTACAAATAACATCATGAATATTTAATCAGCCATTGATCTCAGTTAGCAGATCCAAACATCAGTCAGTCATATCAGATCAATTTTCATAGTTTCCTTGTGTGCTATCAGTTAGTTGTTGAATTAAAGATAATTTGCCATTTCAATAAATCAAAATTCTGTAGGAGGAAGAGTTCCCAGCTCCCCTCTTTGATGCCCCTGATTTCCACATCTGCCTGTTCCTGTTCTATTTGCTTTCAATCTGCTTTTCTCCCTCTGAAGAGAAAGGMGCTGAGAGCTCAGTTTTATAGATTTCCAGATTTCTCTGGCACGGTGTTCCCAGTCCAGCTTAACCCGGTAGGATGGGGTCCATTAGAGGCTCAACTCAGAATTACTCCTGATAGTTCAACAGCTCTGCCCACAGCGAAGCAAATGATTTCTGACATTCCCTGCATCAGTCTGCTGCACGTGTTTTATCTTGCAGTCCAGAACACATGCATTATACTCTGCAAGAGATGAGCTTTTTCACAGAATATGTTATCTGCTTGCTGCCTGATAGCAATGTTAATGACTCTGCTGATCCTTTGAATTTGGAGAACTGGAAAGCCAGGATCCCTTCAGATCCAGGCATTACAACACAGGCCTTCTGTTCTCTCAAGGACCCATTTTATGTCTCACAATTATACCCATTTTCAAAGGAAAAAGCCCTGTGTTTCATACTATGCTCTAGAAATATACAGTAGTAAGATAATTAAAAAAAAAAAAAATTGTAGTATCTCACCCCACTTGTGAATAAGACATTGCAAATAGCCAGGGCTCAATCCATTTGAATGAGATGCTCTTGCCCTGCTCTGAATGTAGCATAATGTCATGAAATTTTTAACAGAACAACAGAAAACAAAATTCTGTACATGGCAATGGAAACATCTTTAAAATATTAAGAGGAGAGGTGCTTGCTGAGATGCATTCTTAAGCTTGCATAGATTTTAGCTTACATACTCTTTGGAGAATGTATACGCAAAAAGTGAGAAAAGCATTTACGTAGTCTGGTGGTCAAACTCACTGAATATGAAGCTTTTTCATGAAATAAAACAGGAGTATCATCTAGGAACTTATCACCGTACCATAATTTTGAGTGAACACCACAGATAATGGTGGTAAGTATCACTACCCTTACCCGAGACATGGCAATTTTATTTTAAGATGTTCCTTTTAAAAAAGCAGAAACAATTTGATTCATTCCCCAGATTTTTTTTTTTGTGGGTAGCAAATCAATGTCACAGGGCCTTGATGGCCTTTCTGTGAATAGCCTTCCAGAATCTGTGTGTTTATTGAGTTAATTCATCCTATAAATCCTTGAATGCTGTTGATACTTTTCTTCAGTTTCTGTTCATCTGAATCACTGACAAAATTGAGTTGAAGTGCACTTTTTCAGGAAATCAAACAGTTTTATATCTATGGTAAGGACTTGGTGGAAGGTGTTAGTTCACATGAGAATATTGTTGGGCTTCTAGTTTAGCAGAATTCTGTGAGCTCAGAAATACTTCTTTGGACTTTAAATGAAGTTACTTTACCATTGGATCCACCATCACTTAAGTGCTGTCATACTAAAAAAGTCACAAGTCTTGAATATTAAATGCAACCAGAGAAATTTAAAAGGATGGGTATCCGAGATTTTGACAGGAGCAGTTTTGCTGACAAGTGCTCAGTGGTGCTATGCTAATAAATATGTAAATTCTACTGTATTTTTAGCTCATTTTACTTCTTAACTTTCTTTAAAGTATAGATTTAGTAGAGATACTCCATTCTTAGACTTCATAAACTTGAGAATACATTCTATTCCAAAAATAAATTGCAGAAACTTCAGTTTTCTCATAAAGGCAATTCTTTCATGGTGGTATTTTTATTTTGCCTTTGTTTCTCTATCTCCTTGGAATTGAACAGGCTATATTAAAAAAAAAAAAAAAAAAAGAAACTTTTTGACTGAAGGTGTGTGTATGCCTTTCTCTCAGAAGGGCATTGAACATTATCAAACCACTGGATTTCTGAAAGCTGATCCACTGCAAATAGACACCAAAACTATATTAGTAACAATGCTCTCTGCAAGGTGACAGGGAAACTTGGCTCTAAATGAGGACAGAGATTTGCCCTGTAATCCTTCCAGTGTGTTCCACTGAATAAGTCAAACAGGGATGTCTTACAATTGGTTTTGCAAAAGCTGTGCTCTATTTAGGGGAAAAAAAGAAAAAAAGTCTACCTCTTGCGTATACTCACGTCCAAATCTGTGACTGGAGTCTTGGGGTTTTTTTTCTAGTGAAATGGGAATGATTGGGTTCCATTTACAGTTTTAAACCAAGCCTTTTAAAAATGCTTTAGGGAAATAGATATCCCTTCCTTTACGTTGTTCATGTATTAATAAGTATGTATCCAGGTAACTTTCTTTACCARATGACTGTTTTGGTAAAACCATTTAAAGCTTTAAAAAAAAAAAAAAAATCTGGTATTAATCCTCCTTAATGACATACAGGTTGAGCATAAAATAAGTTTAAGCATTTTATATTGATGCAAATGTAAAAGTAGGACTAAGTATTTTAAAATTTAACTTATTTTCAATAATATTGAACTAGCCTTAMAAATTAAAGCAGGAAAATATTTGGTCATTCATAAGGAAATTTGATTTTTTAAAAGTTTTTGTTACTCTTAGAATGTCTTTAAAATGTAACATTCCTCAAAATATGATTTGTAATTTTACAATGCAGATAATTTTGAGATTTGGGACTTTAATTTCTTTTGGTGTTTGTGTTGTTGTTCACCTTAAAAGTGTCTTTTGTATTTTTGCTTTAGTGCAAAATAAGCAGAGTGGACAATGGGAATCCCTATAAGAAAGTGGCACTTTTTTTCAAGGTATTTCAACATAAAGATCGGATAAATATTTCCACAAATATTTCTGCTTTTTCTGTAGTTCTAAACAACATTTTGAGGTGTATTTCTGAATGTTTTCTTTGGGAAGGCTGTAGAATTTTACTTTTCTTGCAAATACAAGGCTGCAATTTGTCTGACCTTCTTTCTGTTTTCCATCTGCATACATTAAATGAATGGCTCTCCATTTTGCAKCTGAGGGAAGCACAACTTTGGATGAAAAATGTTGCCATTAAAAAAGAGGGAACAAATTGCATAAATTATAAATGACCTGTAGAAACTGAAATGTGCTACCACATTATCCTGATTATACATGCATGGGGTTTTTGTCATTAATMCAACAAAATAGCATGGCAACCTATGGAACCAGTGCAGATACAGATCTTTTGGTAAAGAAACAGAATTCCAAATGGATTTAAATTTATAACTTTGCTTTGTGCTTTACAAGGGGAAAAAACAAAAGACTGACTCAATTCCTGAATTTATGCTCTTTATTTTACACATCTGCACAATTGTGTTTTGCTTTATACTTTCTAAAAGTTGGCATATATTGAAATATGAAAAAAAAATGCTTCTGTGGATCTCTGAGCTAGCACTTGAGATTGCACTAGATAATAAGGATTGCCATAGGAAAAGAAATCTGCTWATTGCAGCCTCACTGTGTCACAGAATTTGGCTAATCTGAAGTTTAGGAGTTTTTTAATGCCTGTTTGCATGCTGAGGCATTTCACAATTTCAGATTGCTGAATATTTATGCAACAATAAATCTTAAGAATAAATTAACCCATAGCTATTAATAAGTGTGTTTCATTTTTGAGTATTGTTTTGAGATTCTTATAAGGACACAGAGAATACTAGGTCAGGCCTCARACTCGTCTGCCACATTGTCCTGCTTCTTATGTTGTATGATAACAGCAGGTWTAAAAATATTTTTTCCAGAATTTGCTCACAATCTGCAGCTCAGGAAGTTAAATACCTGTATTCTTCTTTCAAGGACRTCTTCAGCTACCTTTTCAAATTACTTGAAATGCAATAATACCGGTTAGCTAGCTGGGGTACAGCTGAGGGCTTCAGTGTGTGAACTACTCCTTTGGCTTTAAACTTTTGTTTTGTTTCCTTTTGGGKTTTTTTKGGGTTTTCTTTCTGTTTCATGTAAAAATTGTTCTGAAAGATGGACTCAGCAGTCTTTCCTCCTTGCCATTGAAGTTGACTGCTGTCGACTCTGTATTTCACAATCTCTTTTCTAGGTATAAGATTCCCAGGGATATTTATAATTCTTCACGCTGTWGTTGATTCCCTTTTCCATATAATTTCTGTTCATGGGTCCTCTTAAGATGCAGAGAAAACAAAGGTTCCCAGCATCCAGGCTGTGGCTCTGCCCTGGCTGGTTCAGGCTGCCACAGAGGCAGCTCCTCTCTTGTCCTCTGTGCTCTGCACACAAATCCCAGCACCAGAAATTGCTTCCTTTCATCAAAAGGCTGATCAAATAAATGCACAGATTCGGGCTCCTCCATGCTGAATAGATTTCCCAAATGCCTGACTAAACTGGGGCATTCATCTGCAGTGATTATCCTCTGCTTTGTTAATGCTGAGTCATCTGGAAACGTGGGAACTTTCTTTTRTATTCGGTAGATAGCCCTTGACTGTACTGACACTAAATATAATTAAGTAGCCATAGCTAACTTCATAATCTCACTTTTGTTCCATTTCCCAGGTAATTCTTGACTATTTTTGACAGCAGTTCAGTATGCACATTTCAGGGAATGTTAATGAATGGTATTTTCATAGAAAAGAAGAGGGGTTTTTTTTGTCTTTTTGCATTATATTTTAACAGATGAAGTGTCTTACATTCTGTAAGTGATAGGCACTTATTTTTTTTTTTTTTTTTTTTTCAAAAATAAATTGCTCCCTCACGGTGCTTTTAACCAGTAGCATTCTTGACACACTTCTGGCATATTTCTTTTGGCGATGTCTCTCTGAATGCTTGAAAGTTGGACCAAAATAAAAAACCAAACCAAACCAAAACAAGGACTTTAGTTTCTGAAGTATTACTACTCAGGACTGTTAAAGAAGGATGTTTTTCAACCACCCTCAAGCTCTTTATGACAGACCAGGAGTCAAGAGTGGCTTAAGATGACATTTGTTCGCTCATGTCCTTGAAGCATTGAGTGTCTCAGTGTGCTGAAGAGTTCTTTTAGCTAATGCAGCTACCAGTCTAAGAGGCTGCTGGACCTTTCCCAGTTTCAGGGATTTCTCAGCTGTTTTCAARCTTCAGGGGAAACATTTCTGTTTCTCATTAGCAGAGCAGCAGCAGTGCAGCTCAAGTGTACCTGGAAGATAGCAGGATTTTTTGTAGTAGTTAGGTGGACAAAATTATTGTTTTTATAGTCCTGGAAAARGGTTCTGGTTTAAAGTCTTTGGCTTCTGTTACAACTCCACCTGCCTGTGCTTACTGTACAATTTCAGTAGAACCAGTGCTACATCSTACTCTGAATGTCAGTAAATTGGCAGTGACCTCCTGGTAGGGGATATAATGCTAACCTAAGTCTCTAGTGTGCCTACAATAACAACAATACTTATTTCCAGATTTTTTCAATCCCTGTTTCGTGTTAGAAGAAAATTCTGGTGTCTGGGAAAGGGAAGAGGCAAATCGTGGCGCATGAAATTTGAGTTACTAATGAAAACTGAAGGATGTGAAATGTGTTCCTGTGTTCAAGTGGAGTTTTAATCTACTCATAAAAAGTGAAATCTGCTTTGTCCAAGTGAGCATGATTAATTTTCATTTGTTCTTTGTAYGCAAGTGAGTTTGAATCCTCCCCCCGCCCATTGCTGCATAGGAAAAAGAACCTTGGGGACAAAAGAAAAACAAACAAAATCCATCCAAACTTGTGGCTGGTAAATAGTGCCTGCTTTTAATTAATGGTATTAATCTTGGATGCACTGAGCCCACATATCTCTGGGGAAATATAAAAGGAGAGCTAAAATACTATGTTCAWCACATAAAAGAAATCCTGAAATAACTTCTCTGTCATTTTAACACTGTGTCATTTTTCTTAAAGTTGATTAAAGATAAGCATTTATAAAATAGTGTMGCATTTAAACTTCAAACAGTTTCAAAGATAACTGTGGGTTTTAATGGTTTTTCTTAATTAAAGGAATGGTTAGTTGTGCCTGTTTTCAGTAAATTAATTAGACTTTTAGTCATTAAGSAAAAAGTTAATTCATTATTGAAGGATATAGGAAATGTATAAAATCTGCCATTTGAGATGGCTCTGATACTCTAATCTATCACTGAGATTCTGGAATGATATATTTGAAACTGTTCTTGAAAGTATAAAACATGATAGAAAGTGCATGGTGACTAACTAAGGGTGCTTAAAGAATTTTGGTTTGAGTCATCTTCTCTGATATGAGAAACTTCTAATTAATTTYATAAAAATTAATTATTTTCCACTTGAAGTGGTAGTGGACAACTTGTTTAAAAGTAGAATGTAATGAAAATCATGTTCTCAATTCAATGATTACTGATTTGGGGTGCTAAGATCCTTTTAATGTCAGGAAAAAAACATCAGAGCAATAGCACTGTGAAAAGGGCAGTTTTTTTGAACTACACAAATGAATAACTTGATTTTATTTCTCTGCTGGACTTTGCCTCAGATCCTGTTTCAACGTGTAGTTGCTCTGTTTCTCTTAGCGTAATTCTGTATAAAATATCTTTKTCTAGGTTTCTAAAAATGGAGTGTAGGGTGACTCTTGGGGAAATTCTCTACCCGGTGTCCTTCTTTTTTGAGAGAGAGGGGCAAATGAATCTCACATACTTTGCATRTTAATAAAAGTAGAGCAGATCTTAATCAATGTTGTTGTATCTCCAAAATTCTTACTTTGTGGTAAAAAACCCTGGAATTATTAGAGAATTTTTTTTTATAATGGACAATTTATTTTAGAAAATGGATGCAAATCTACTTGCTGCATAGAATTAAAGTTCCTTTTTCATTTCCTGAGAATATAAAGCCTTTACACTTTCTTATGTTTGCCTAACATAATGAGGTGTTCTGCCCTTAGCTGCTGGAAAGCAGAGGGTGACTATGTGACAGCACAAACCCTGCCCCTGMTATCAGTGTTGTAATACCTGCAAAGATTCATATGAAAGAACACATAAGCATTGTGAATGTGCCCATGCACCCTTATCTTTGGCAGTGTAATTTTTTTTGTTATTTGCTATCAATCATGCCCATGTAACACTTAACATTTGCTTTGATCAGGATATGAAAGTTGTTATTGAAACCTCATAAACCAATTTATTTCAGTATTTTCCTTGAAGTGGCTGCCCTGGTTGAAATATCACTTTTAAGAAGTGAAGGTTAGGTTTGAAACAAAAACTGAGACTTCTGTAGCCAATGCTTTCTGTATTTTCTGCATTTAGRTTGGAACACTTCAGGATGCTTATTAAAAATTCTATCATAAAATGCATCTTTCCAAACAGACCAGATTCTAAATTTCCTGTTAATCTCTTTTCTGTGGCAGCAAATCCTCGTAAGGTTGGATGTTTACACGATCAGCTTCAATTTTAACCTCTGCATTTTTGTTAACACCGTGATTCTACAAGACGGGGCTGCTTTCTGTTCAATGTCAGATATATGAGTTTAAGATAATGATTAAACATCTCCCAGGAAAAAAGTGATTGCCTGAATACCCATCCTGTAAAATTTAATGGTTTTTCCTTTTACAATATTACATTATTGGCTGCAGTAGATTAGGACAACTTTGATGGAAGAATCRCACATAATTAAATTTTCATGTGTGATTCAAAGTGAGAAAAGATTAGAAGGCTATTTAAGAGGTGCTGGAACTGTCACAGCATATCAGTAAAGTCTGCAAGATAGAGCACAAAAGTACTGATTTAGTGCAACATGTCACATTATTACAGCAATAACCACAAGGAAGATTCTACGGATGGGTKGGTGCCTATGCATATGAATAGTTGTAAAGATATTGTAGAAATCCCTGTTTTTTCTTAAAATGGATCTGGGGAAATGGATCCAGGAGATGCATTCAGTAGTTGTAATTTAATAATCTGTTTATTCTAACAGCGTGCTAAGGAACTTTTGCTTTACCTTTCTTTTCTCCAGGCTTATTMATATTTCTGTGTCATGGACATTTGTGAAATATTAGTATACTTTGGGAAATTTTASATTTTGGGGAGTTCTGGCCTATTTGTAAATTCAGAAATGCAGGGTCACATCTGTTAGTCCCAGACTAGAACTGAGAGTGGTTCAGCTYCCCAGAGCAGAGGTAGAGGCCCATACCATGACCATGTTTTTCAAGTACAYACATTTTGTGTTTCCCTTGCAGAGTTAAGCTGATATTTATAGGTGGAACACTGATATGAACCTATTGAAAATTGCTTTTTGTTTTATTTTGGGGAAAAACAGTATTGCAATTCAGAAAAAAAAAAATCCTTAAAAATATTTACCAGTTCTTTTCTTTCAGAGAAAGATTATACTGATTCCCAGTGAAGGGAAGGAAGATAATTTAAATATRTTTTAGAAATAGCCCACATATGTTGGAATAACCTGCAGCCAAAAGGCACTGGTGGGATTTGGCTGCCCCTCTCATGTTTGAGATCAGAGAAACACCTTCCAACAGCTGTGAAGCAGCAAATGAAATACTGACCATGTTATTGTGTCATTTAATTTGAAATGAAGCTGAGTASTTTTGAAAGAGTGGACAAGACATGWGGCAAAATYCAATTGTGTCACCCCTYGTAATCTKAGGAAATGCGACAAATCACAATKTAATGAGAATATAAAAGGTTAATTTAGTTTTTGAAAACTAATGAACAAGCACATATTGTGCCATAAGACTCTTGTCTCACAGCATGGCAGGGTTTGTGGGTTTTTTTCTGTGTAGTTGGAACCAATATATATGTCCAGAATTACATAATTTATGAAACTTTTATTATATTTTGCTTTCATAGGATGAGTGAAAGGTAATTTCAGAAACAATATCAAGTTATTGAAAAAAAAAAAAATTCCTAACCAACTTCCCAGTTGGTTTGGACCCAGATGTTCCTCCAACATATACAATATGTGGGTTCAAGGTCATGCTTTGGAATTTCATTTCCTTGGTCACAAATTCAAGTGGAAAGAGTAATTTTGTTGTATCAGTCAGCTCCAAGGAAAACCAGTAGGGATTTTGCTGTGTGACTTTAAGGGAATGGACACTGGACTTGGGAGAAGCATAAACAAGAGAGGAGTCACACATCCATGCACCCAGCCCTGCTTAAAGAAGGCTTTGCATTTTGCATGAAACAAAGCATTTGCCTGTGTTTCACTTCTTGAAATGCAGAGCAAACAATTCTGCTAGAATAGCCAGTGCACCTTGTTTTCCCTTTTTATATTTTTTTGGCATTTATGCCAGAAAAACAGCAAAAGGGAATTCTGACTCAGTAACTATAYTACCAGGAGTATAATTACAATAGGAAAAAATGAAAAACATTGACRTTGAAGTTGTAGGTTTGGGGTTTATGGAATTTTTTGAATTTTTTTTCTTGACTGTGCTCTTGAAATAAACAAAGGCTTGTTATGGTTCTCACCCTGAAGTTACTCCCAGAAAGGGAAAAGCAAGTGAACTTTTTAACGTGAATAATAACTAGTAGGCCCAATATATTRTATTACTCAGAAGTGCTTTTGATGCAGGGCTTCCTACTAATAGATACCATTGGAAGGTGATGTTTCTGTAGGTCTGGGTTCAGTTGTATTCTCCCAGCTTCCTTCATGCCTCTCTTTACTGAAATGGTCGAGAGGTCATTATTTTATGTGAGTACTGCAGATTAGATCAGCTCCATGAACACACACAGTCACTCTTGTCACCACAGGAACCTTAGAATCAGAATTTCCTCTTGTCCTGTTGCTTGTTACCTGGGAGAAGGGACTGACCCCCACCTCACTACACCCTCCTGAGCATCCTTTTCTTTCTTCTTTCTAGGAGTGAGTCTCCTATCTGATCCACTCCAAGCTTCTTCACTGTGTCTGATTTGTCACACTCAGAAAAATTCAGAGCAAATGAAAACTACTATTTCTCTTTTATTGGTTTGCAAACTGACTCTTAAGTTTGTCAGGTCAGACTTTATATCATTTATGTTTCCTTTGCTATTTGAAAATAAGCCACCACATTTGTGTRTCAATAATTAGGACAAAGACTACCCAGGTATATACTTTAAGTCACATCTGTAATAAATTGCAAAAGTAAGCAAAGTTTGGAAGCCAACTAAAAGTTGAACAAAAGCTGGTTTCAGATTTACTTTTCTTGAACCAAAACAAAYGAAATGTTTTACCATTTAAAACCTAGAAAAGGAGTGTTCATCTCCATTTTTCTGTTTCATCCATTTTCCTTCAAGATGAATGGCTTCAATTCCTGCTTTCTTTCCCATGAAAGGAAAGGCTTTCACAGATTTTTTTAATTTTGTTTTTTGTTGGGGGCCAGGTACTTTTTGCTCACTAATCTCTTCTCAGGATGTCAAATAGGGGGCAGTACATGGAGCCTGGACATGACTGTTCTCTTGCGGAGTACAGAAAGCATCTTTTGTTGAGTTKTTGTGGACCTGTGACCCGAGTGAAAGCAATCACAGCTTTCTGCCACCAGAGCAATCACAGCCTTGTAGGGCAGTTGGGGTTTTCCTTCTCTCTCTCACCATTATTGTTTAATTAAAAACTTTTATCCACTGAGATTG
>NW_026623327.1:229838-260383 GCF_030028575.1 Malurus melanocephalus | reverse complement strand
CAATCTGCTGCTCATCAAGGAGTGTGCAGGGTGGATTGCATTACAGGGTGACACTGATGCAGCAGCGTTTTCCCTGTTCCTTGGCAATATGTCCCCAGAGCACTGCATGCCCACAGGAAAAAATTGTGAGATATTTTTAGTGCTTTTTGAAATGTCTGAGTACTGTGGCAACTTGTCTATGAATTCTGACAATGCTCTGAACTCCATTATGTTGTAGGCGTGTTTCTGGACCACTTTGGGGTATTTTTGTGATATGACAAGAAATTTTTAACCTCATTCATTCACTTTTATAATGMAATTATATTTAGCTCAGTCCTGTTTGGATCATAAAGGGTATATCCATGTTGGGCAGCCTCATTSTTGTTGCTTTAAATCCAAAATAAATCAAAGACTGATATTCTTCTTCCATTCTAGAGCACTCCAGGTCACTTCTTACACAGATTCATTCAATGCATTATTGTTGCTATTACTGTTGTTGCTGTGTTGGCTCCCAGGCTGGTTTTTGTGTCCCTGCAGGCACAAAAAAAAAAGCATCTCCAGACTCATATCTCTAATCTGTGTGAGGAAAAGAGCATCTCACCGCTGAGGAGAGCTGGGAACAGCCAGCCAGCAGAGAGCTCAGCAGTCCCCGAGAGGAGAAAAATAAGGGTAATTTGGGGAGAGCACAGCTTGGTGGAGGGAAGCAGCAGAGAGATGACGAGGCAGCAGGCAGGAGCAGCAGGGTGAAAGCTGGCTGGAGAGGGGTGATTGATGGGGAAGGAGCTGCCAAAGGTGCTGGCACAGCCCTCATGGCTGCTGTGCTGCTCCAGGCTGTGATCAGGCATACAGGTAGAGCAGGGATGTGCGGCACCTGCCAGGATCTGGGGCTCTGCTGGGGAACAGGGACTCTGCCTCGGCTGGGACAGAGGGGCAGCAAAACTTTCTCAGGAGGGCTGTGTGGAATCCCAAGGACATGGCAAGGGCAGGGAGCACAGAGCRCTGCCAGCATCAGCTGCACTCCCTCCTAAATTCGTGTGGCATGGCGTGTTGGAGAAGCGGCAGCAAAGTCACAGCAGACGGTGCCTCTAATCTCCTCCAGCCCGGGCCAGCCTCCACACTCAAACAGCTGAAGGCTTGGCTTTTGGAAACTGAGCGCAGATCTTCTCCTCAAAAAATTAATTTTGAAATTGAGGAGGCAATATGTATGCTGCTGACCTGAACATATGTTACAACCTGATAGTAACAGAATCACTGCTCGGCATCACTTCACAAATAAGTGTGCTGCTTAATCTTTTTTTTTTTTTTTTTTTTTTTTTTTTTTTTTTTTTTTTTTTTTTTTTTGCCAAATCATGGCTTATTTAGGGACCCCCTTATCACTCTGAGGCATTGCCTCTTCTTCTGGTGTCATTAACTGTCCTGAACGATTACATTCCTAGAAAAAAAAGCCATGTATTCGTGTAGGTGAGATGCTGAAGCCAGGTGTACAGGAAATTTGAATGGCCACGGGTATTGCTGCTTTTCCAGAGTAAAGTTTAAGTCAATTTGACACACTCCTCTCTGAGAGTCCTTCATGTGATGGCATTCCATCAGRACAGTAAAAGAATAAAATATCCATCATAGTTTTTTTCTCCTATGGATTGGAGTGAAAGGAAGAGGGAGGTTATTAATGTAATTTCAACTGCAAATGCTCATCAKACACCTGGATATCAGTCACTCACACAGGAGTGCAAGAAAGGTATAATTCGAGTAATTTCAACTACAGGAGTGGAGAACCATCTCATTCTGCCTTTGTGACTTTTTCTATGATATGTCAGTGGCATTTATAAAAGCTATATGATAGCTGAACTTTTAAATTGGTTTCTRATGTAAAGGCTTTAAATTTAAAGGTATAAATAACATTGCTCCAGGACAAATCCTAGTCAGCGAAACCTGCACAGCCGGATACACCAGCACAGCACTTCATTAGCAGGATGGGAAAATTCCCTTTGTGTTGTGGGGATAGGCCACCAGCCAGAGGCACAAGACCTTTCCACCYGCTGCCTCAACATATCTGCTGGGAAGATGGCTAAAACCTGATCTGAAGCTCATCTCATTTATTTGGGCCCTTTCCCTCGTGCAGGAGCACCAAGTGCCTCGCACAGAACTGCCTGCCAGCGGGGTTTAAGTCATGTAGGTCTAATGGAATCTGTCCTGGTTGTGTTTTTTTTCAGCAGAGCTCCACTGCAAATATATTGGGGAACTAATCTAACTTGTCACGGAGTCTGTCTGAGCTGCAGTCACGGCAGTAATGGCAGCACGTTTTAGAGCTATCCAAAATAAACTTTAAATTAGCTAGCTCAGGTAGAAATATTCACCTGTGGCAAGACGGTGCTCAGGACAGGAAAATGTTCCTAGTTCTTGGGTAGAAGCAAATGTGTTTTTTCTAATACAGKGATTATTATCATGCTGAATATGGATTTACACCTAAAAAAATGGGACTGAGTTATTTGTTCCCCAGGAACTTGCAGGCAGCTTTGTACTCTGGCCAAGTATTTTCCTGGATGATTCATAATTTATAATGTGGGACACAATTTCAAGTTAAATTAAGTTGTATTATTGAGGCTTCAATTTAAAAATATGTTAATTTGCAAGTGTGGATTTTTATGAGGAAAAAATCCCGGATTTTAGCTGATCTGTTAGTAAGCCTTGCATAATCTTAAGAGCAGTAGCTCTGCATTCAATTTGCTACTTCACAAGTCAGCATCTTCTCTGAGCATCTGAGGGGGAATTATTTTAATGTCAGCTAACGTGGAATTGCTGCACGTGTAATCCCCAATCAGGAACACTCACACATTTGCACACACGTGCCCAGCACACATTCAGCAGCACAGATCACGATTGCTGTGAAGTTCATGAGATTTTTCAGCACTATTCTAACAGGTTGTCATCATCTTTGGATCATCCCATCCTTGCAATATCTATTAGATTGCCTAACGCTCACCTTGTGATGCTCTATTAGTCAAAACATCTCTTTGCCCATATATTCAAATGAACTCTAGAGGTTATTAACTTGCCCTTGGCAAAAAGATTTAGCTTTCCAGGGCAAATGCTTTTATAAATTCTGCGTGTGACAGTTTTATTACATATTGTAAATAGAATACCCTGCCAGATTTTTATGACAGCCATCACTAAGTCATTCAGACCTTATTACTTTTCAACCCTTCACATACCTTGAATATCTTTTAATTTTTTTTTTTTTTTTTAATCTTTAACAGGCCTTGCTTTGGTCAAGGCATTTTTTACTCCCATAACAAATTTTATTTACTAACATAACTGTTTAAGACATTTTGCATTAARCCAAACATTTTATCTTGCAGAAAATCGAGGCTGTATTTTAATTTGGCTCAGACACAAATTAATTTGCTCATTCTGCATTTATAGTAATAGACTCATTAAAGCTTGTACAGTCTCTGCTAGCAGTTAATATAATAGTTTCTGTGCTCAGCTGCATACCTATCCTGGGTCTCACTATCTCTAAACTGYATGAATATTGTGCTGCTATTGACTTCATTTTGCATTTTGTATTTCCAAACAACGTATGTGTTGTGAAAGGGAAAAGCACATAATCCATGCTGGTGTTAAGCCCCACTCAGACGTATCTYGTTACTGCCTGTTTTGTCAACTCATTTCTCTGATCCGAAGGATGCTGTCAGGGAAGGAAAAGGAGTTGTTGAAGAGATTTTGTTTAGACATGTAGTTTATTAGCAATGGAAATCTCCCATGTGATAGGCTTAGTGAACGCAGTGATAGAAACAGCAGTTCCCACTTCAGTTTTGCTTCCCGTGGAGAAGACAAACACAGCAGGAGGAGGAGTGAGACGGGCTGTGGTAGAGATGCAATAAAAGTGGAGAGTAATGATTGTCAAAATGATGCAAGGAGCACAGAAGASAAAGTTCCTTAAATTAATCATCCTTTTGGAATCCTGCCTTCTGTAGTAATTGAAAAGGCAGAAAAGCTGTGTTGCTGCAGAGCCGCTGGAGGGGCTGAGCTGCTGGGGAAGGACATTTCCCTTCCAGGGGAGGCAGCTGAGCCTTGGGACAAACCTCTCTCTTGTGCCTTGGTGTACCAAGTCTTAGMTCTCCGTGGGGATGTCATGTGAGGACAGACTGGTGGTTGGGTTTGTACAGCCATCAGTCAAAAYTGAAAACACTGACGTAGCTTCCACTTCCTGAAGCTGGCAGGAAGGTGCTGTGGTGGTGTGAAAGCAGGAAGGATCCAGGGCCCTTCTGGTTTTCTGCTGCTGCCTGATAGGGCATGTCTTCATACAACCTGTATTTCTGATTAATCAGAGAAAAAATTCCTTCTAATAGAGAATTTTGAATTGGCTTTAACGAGCCCTTATTTGAAAATTCACTGTCTGATATTCTTTTCCTTTATGTTTCTGCAAGTGTATGAACTCAGATTCTTATGAAGGAAAGAATCAGGTGATTTGCAGCTTCAAAGTTGTATATTTTGCTGTCTAGGCAACTTACAGTAGTTAGGTCACATTATGATAATTAGGCTATTTATAAGTTAGCTAACGGAGTTCTTTGTTTTAAGCACTATAAATTCTAAAATTAGTGAATAAAGCTAGAAGCTCCATTTAGATGAAAGGTGCTATATAATTTTAAAGCTATTATAAATGATTGAAAGATGTTTTCACAACTGCTGCTAGATTGCATGGGAATGTGGAATAGCATTTCAAAAGATTTCAAAATTAATGTGGCTGTGGGTGTGCTCTGGAGAACTGCTGAACCTTCAGTACAGCTTCCTCTTTGCCTGCTGCTGACTGTGGCAGTGTTTCAGTAATCAGGTACTCATTTTCATGATAACTTCACTTTCAGTCCCAAACCTCCCAGCTCCTCTAAAAAGGTATTGCATCCTATTTTATTTTTTAAATATACACAACACACACACATTTTCACTCCCCTATTTAATAAATTATCTGTCTGGGTAGGGGTGGACATMCAGGTGTATTCTAGTTTCCATTAAGTGAAAGGTCTCCAGAATGAAAGTATTCTAAAACTATTCTTGAAAACAAAACCCAACTTCTACATTCTTTGACAGGCTAGGGTATAGTTGTTATATTGTCATGGTAAAGATTTTGTTTTCCAGTGCATTAAAAGCAGTGATTCAGGCTCCTTATTTATGTACGAACAGCACGTTCTTCCGATAATGATGATATTTGATTTAAAAAAAAAAAAAACTGCTAAGGATGCATTTACTGCTGAATCTCTTAATTATATTGACCTAACATTTACTTTTAAATAAGCACTTTAAGAGATTTTTCCATCTGTCAGACTTTTTTTTTTTCTAGTTGTTTTTGAAATGTTTTGCAAGTGGAGAGAGATGAAGCTCTTTAATGTCTCCTCACAATTAAAGCTAATGGAAATATCACATTTGTGCTTAATGTAAAGTAGTGGCTTTAAATATTTAACTYTCTTTGGACGTTTTGTAGATGATAGATACGGGTCTCTTCTGCCTAAGAAGTTGCTTCAAAGTTGTTATAAAAGGAAAATAAAAAGAAACTTTTGAAAGATTTTCTAACACTAGGGAATAGATTTCAGCAAGACTCTGCCTATAATAACCCAGGAGTCTCATTTGTCAAAAAAGGCTTATTTTTTAAAAAAGAAAAACAACAGTAGTTAGTGGTGAACTGTTRGATTTTCAAAAGTTGTCCTGTAGTTAATCCTCCAGTTCTCGCTGCCTTTTCTTCGTGGTGTGTCTCTCCTTCTCTTGGGTCTCTGAATCTTTCTTATGCCAAGGAAAGAATGAGGGAATCACATCAAAAAATAAGAACCAAGAAACTAAATTGATTATGTAACCTACGCTTTGAAAACTGCTTAACTGAATGATTTCTATTTTTTTTTTTTTTTTTTTTTTTTTTTTTTTTACTTACTTTTCCGCTTTTTTTTTTTTTATTTCCTTTATATTTCTCTAGCATTGTGATACCTCGGGGTGAACTGAATAGAATTGTTACATCGTTTAATATAATAGGATGTGACATGATGCAACTTGATACAGTGCCTGAAAATAGCAAGATACAATGCATTGCAGAAGGCATTTGAGAATTCTGAGCACTGCAGGTAGAAAATAGCCAATTTGAAATCTGGCACGTGCATATCTTCATTTTTACTCTCTAATTATGCCATAAACAAGCCTAATTCACAATAGTACTTTGAAGTATTTAGCAATTATTCTTTTCAGTCTAAAACATTACCTTAGGCAGCAAGAACTTCACTTCTTCATACATCAACATGTTATTGTGTTAATGTGCTTATTATTGTACCATTTTGATTGACAATGCTAATTATGATTATTCTTGAACTTAATGTGATTTTTCTGTCTGACAGTGACCTTTTAATAAATGGGAACAACTTTTCACTGCAAGACCTATATGTGTTTAAAAGGGAATTGCTCTTCTTTTCCATTGAATCWAAACCTTCCTTCTCTGGAGCGAAGTTTTACCTCATCATACCTTTAATAACACTCAAGAGGGTGTGGTTACCCTCAAATAATCACACTGGTGGGGAATTAAACGCAGTCTGTTCAAAAAATAAGCAAGAAAATGGCAAAGTTAGTGGAAACAAATCAAGGGACATGGTTAAAACTATTTAAAAAAAAAGTTAATTGAAATGTAAAAATTTGTTGTGTAATTTRTAGTTATAGGTCTGCAAGTTGGGATAATTCATTTATAAGTGCATCTTTTTACTCTGCTGAATAAAACTATTGACCATTTCAGATAAAAAAAAAATAAAAATACAGTAGTTGATAATCCAGCCCACCTGGAAGCAAAACTAGTGATTGTCTGTGTAGAATCAGTGTAGACCAAATGTATTTTTGCAAGAGGATTCATCTGTGTGAACTGATTCTTTTTCTTCTGTTCAGAAAGCTGAATTTGTGCCATTGTTGAGAAATTCACCACTGATGTTTGTATTAATTATTTTACCATGGCAGATTAAATTATGGCATTTGACCTCTGTGAGGGCAGGAAGGTTCCTCTGGAGTTGTGCTGCACTCTTTGAAAGCAGAGAGATGCTGCCCTCATTAAACGCACAGGAAGTCTCTTTCCAATCTCATTTAGCATTATTATTTCAGTGTCCCCCTTAACCCACAGTATAATTAATTAGCATTAGGAGCCATATGCTCTCATTGTGTGTTCATTCCTCTGAACAATGCCTGTGCTTCTGCAGGGCTTGGCAGGGTTCTGTCACATCCAGGTATCTGAGGGGGGCACGGAGGGGATGCTGCTGGAGGGGTGTGGTTTTTTTTAGGGGAGAAGATCAGTTTGGGGGAAATTAGAACAATGAGAAGTGCAGTTACAGCCCTCTGTGGGGAGAAATGTTGGAAGATTCTGCCCCTCTGCCCCGCTCTGCTCAGACCCCACCTGCAGTGCTGCATCCAGCCCTGGGCTCCCAGCACAGCAAGGRCATGGAGCTGCTGCAGCCAGCCCAGAGGAGGCACCCAGGGGATCAGAGGCATGGAGCAGCTCTGCTGGGAGGAAAGGCTGGGACAGCTGGGATTGTTCAGCCTGGAACAGAGAAGGCTCTGGGGTGACCTGATTGTGGCTTCCAGTACCTGAAGGAGCCCACAGGAAAGATGGAGAGAGACTATTTACAAGGGTCTGAAGTGACAGGACAAAGGGGAATGTCTTCAAACTGAGAGTAGGTTTAGATTAGATATTAGCAAGCAATTCTTTACTGTGAGGGCAGTGAGGCACTGGCACAGGTTTCCCAGAGAAGCTGTGGCTGCCCCATCCCTGGAAGTGTTCAAGGCCAGGTTGGATGGGGCTCTGAGCAACCTGGGATAGTGGAAAGTGTCCCTGTCTATGGCAGGGCGGTGGAATGAGACCTTGAAGGTCTCTTCTGACCCAAACCATTCTATGATTAGCAGAGTAGAGGAAGAGAAAAAAAAAAAAAAACCCAAAAAAAACCTGCATTCTTTTATGCATGGGCAAGACAAACTGTTGTTGATCTTGCACTGGAAAGGCAATGCTAAGCAGGAAGTTTTTTGGTCAGAAATCATTGGTGTAAGTTTAGTGGGAGTTTGGGGACAGGACGAAATGGTACGAGCATAGAGAAGACAAAAATACGCTGTTCAGCTGAAAAATAGTACAGGAGCTGCAACCCATGGTCACAGACACTGAGAAGTTCAGGCTGCTGGAGATCTGAGTAGTGCCCCAGCAGGGTCCTGCTCTCAGTATTAATTGCAAAAGGAGATTTGGGCTACCAGGGGCCTAATTTAGACCACTCATACAAATGTTGAAACCTGCCAGGGTTTTGAGGTGGAGTCCTGCTATTCCTGGTTTTGCTGCATCTTTGTGCAATACAGTATCAGTCTGGGTTGCTAAACTGTGATTATTGTTGCAAGTATAAATAATAATGATGGTTCTTGCTGTCATTTAAAATATATTGCAAGCAATCTAAGGGCTTCAGTTTCTCCTTGATAGGAAAATGTGCACCATAAAATAATCCCCTGTAGAGGAATAGAAAAGAAAATATATTGAAAAAGTAAATTAATCTATGTTGAAAATAAATTGTGCTATACCCCAGCAAATTTTTAGTAACTGCAGAAGTGAGATATCTGGCACACTTGTGGGATATTTTAGTTTTCCTTTATTACAAAATTTCAGTTTAATACCTGGTTATCACTGTTAAGTAAACGCAGTGCAATTAGGTCTTGGGTGTATTAATTTTTAGCTTATTACTGCTTATTGCTACTGGTCTTTTCAGGTTTGATTGTGAGTGAGGACTTCCTGGGACAGATGGTGTGGTGATGTCAGCTGTGGTATCTGACTCCAGGGGAATTAARCATTTCCAGGTCCTACCTGGTGAAAGCCTTCTCTCTGCTTTGACTTGCAAAATTCCCTGCTTGCATTTTTGCCTGGGATTCTCGGGAGGAGAGAACGCTCAGCTCAGCAGGCAGAGCTCGCCCTCAGCACCTCCTCTGGTGGCCCCTGTGCTGTCACATTTGGCTGTTCCCTGCTGCTGGCACTGAGCACAGCCCTGGTGGGGTCCAGGGGGGCACATCCGAGCCTGGAATGGCTCATTGGGAGCTGGGAGAGGAGGAGGGGATGGAACGGGACCCTCCCTCCATGGGGTCACAGCACCCCCTGAACCACCCCAGATCACAAACACACTTACCTCTCTTACCTTTCAACACCAAGATTGACATCRAGGCCTGGCATTCTTGTGGGCTTTGAAGGAAAATTCCCTTAAATATGCATTCATTTTCCAACATACAGTGAAGCCCAATATCCTCTGTATCACTATATGTAACTGTGTTGTGTTTATCAGTCAACCATACTTGCATTTTAGAATATTTCAAATACTTCTATGTGAATTTAATTCCTCCCCTTCTCTCAGAAAATGGAAGAAAGGAAAATAAAATAAAGATAAAAGTTCTAGGCAAAGATATCTAGGATTATACTGTGTGTCCGATTATTCTGCTATTCATAAAAAAGTGAATTTAATCTTTGGTACATGAAATTTTTAATACCACAGAAATACTCTTGTATCATTCTCCAAAAAGTCTTTATATATAAATACTCCTCTCTCTCTCTCTATATATATATATAAATATAAAATTCTATAGCAAATATATGGTGTAGTATTTGTTCTGTTAGAATATAGAGATGTTTTGAAATTCTTCTAAATGTAAAAAAAAAGCTCTCTTGATTCGTTAGGACAGTTGATCCATGACAATAGTTTATCTGATATACCATATATATATATATATATATATATATATATATGCACACACATACACACATATATAATATCTGCTCCAAACTACCTCTTGTGATATTTTAGTTATGGATTATTATTGAGCAATCTCCAGGGAAATGAAAGAGTCCAAGCACTGAGTTGTGATTGCCATCTTTGATTTTCTAGGATCCCATCAGCTGCCGTGTCCTCTTCTACCCTGCTATTTTGGAAAAGGTGATGGAAAACTTAGATTTCTTAGGAAGAGGAGACAGGGAAACCCACAAATGTGMACAGCAATCCCTGCCACAGGTGACTCCGTGATGGGATTATTCTGCTGTGCTCACATTTTCCTTCTCATTGTAAAGTGCTATCATATCCAATTTTAGACAATAAAATGGAATTGTACCCACAATATGGCTTTCTACAGAACCCCATCCAACCTGGCCTTGAACACTTTTACAGCTTCTCTGGGCATCCTGTGCCAGTGCCTCTCCACCCCCACAGTAAAGATTTTTCTTTCCTATTATGTTTTTATGGTAAAACTGGCTCTTCTGTATTATTACTTTAAATTTTCAAATTTATACCAAAGCAAACCCTAAAACTGAAACATCTATTAACTACCACTAAAACCAGTATTTGCATGTTATTTTCTGGGAAACAGTTGAACCTGTACCAGTTAAATTCTTTCTTCTGTGGCTGGTATTTTGTTTAAGAGCATCTACTCACAATTAGCCACAAGTGCTGTGAGAGATGATTCCAAAAGTCCCTTTTTGCCTTAAAATCTATTCTTTAGAATAATCAGCACATGGGCCCTTATAAGCCTTTAGGATTGCTGCAGCAATTTGCATACTTAAAAAATGCTGATAATATGTACTATGGTGTGAAGATACCAAAGCCTTAGATTAACCATTTTAAAAGGTTTTGCATTGTTTGAACGCTGCAAGCTGCTCGAAGTATTCCTGAAATTAGGGCACTCTGCTGTGTAAGGATGAGGTGGAAACATCATTATATCTCAGGCTCTGGGCTGAACTAAAGCACGTATGCTAAAACAGGTCACCTCCAACGGTGAATATAAACTAATTCTGAATTGTTCATTACAGAGCTGACAGTCTGATTTGAGTTTATCATGCACTTGTTAATCTGTGTCCTTAAATGAAAGCCGTGTATGGCTTTGGGTAAAATGCTTTGCAGCTCGTGGGGGGTGGGAATTGATTTCTAAAAGTTCTCTAAACCGTGGGGTTAGCTACAAGCTGCCCAAGTCTTTAGCTCAGTTTGCACCTCAGCTGTTTGTTTGTAAACTGCCCATTCTTCTTGACACGTTGTGAGAACGAAATCTTAAGGGACTAAAAGTTGTGCAGGTACTTGTATGATAAAAGCCATATAAATATGTAGATAGATTAACATATGGAGGAAAATGACATCCGCTCTGACAGCGATAGGAGTTAAGGCCCAAAATCTGGCAAGGTTTTTGTGCTTATTAAAGTATTTCTCCCACTGCCTTAATGCAAGCCTGCAGGAAACATCTGCTTATAGTTTGCGTTTTTATTCAGCTTACATAATTCTCTGTTTTCTGAAGCGGCCACATGGTAGTGTCATTTTATTTTATTTACATATAGGTTAAGCAGGCTTTGCATCTTGAAGTGTTACAGGTGCAGCATAAGMGTTTGTTCATTATTATCTCAGGCTGGGATCAGTCTGGTCTGCAATATGATGTGTGGGTTTGTTGTTTTTAGTGGGTTTTATCCCCCCATGGAAAGTGGTATCATCATTTTGAAAACTCATCCATGTCATTTCACAGTGCTGTCCACACTCTGCTGTGCAATAATAATCTCTTGTAAAGAATTACTGCTAATGCTGACAAATTAGCAGAATGCCATATTGCAACATAAATTCTGCTTGACGGGGATATTGATCCAAGGTTTCTGCTTGTTTTACTTGTGCTTACTTTGGGAAGGAGAAGCTTGGGGATTTACCTGGGATTGCCTAACTGTTGCCTTATAGTTGAACACAGAAATGCTCTTGCTCACAGAAAAGCGAAGTTGTAAGGAGTTTTTCTGCTTTATGAGATCTCCTCTACAGCAGGAGACCACCTGCAGTGCTCTCAAGTAGGCACTTCATGGATCCCACCCAAGGGTGTGTCAGGATCTGTGCCAAACCATGGCTCTGACAACTGGGACAGGAAGACACATTTGTGTTCTCAGTGTAAGACCAACCCCTGAATTATATTCTGGACTTCACATTTGGTGAGGCCTCATCAATGAGGAAATTTAGCAGGGTGCTGAAAACATTGCATCAARGAGCCCTGTGGAGTTGTGTTCTACTCATGAGTAGTCTATGGACCAGATGAAGTCCAGTTACCTGTTGCAGTTCATTTTCTGAACTCTATTAATCATAAACTTAATTTTGGCTTGTAATTTAACGATCTGATTTGCTCTAGATTATTAGGGTTTGAAGGTTAAGGCAGATGCCATTTKAAAGCAGTTTCTCTTGATTTGCAATTGGATTTCTAAACTGACCTGCAACCTTGCTGACATATAATGTTAATGAACCACAATTGCTTGCATAGAGAAAAGTGCAAATATAGAGGTTTTTATAATTTTGCTAGAATAAGTGTCTTATCTTTAATTCTTTTTGACATTTAACTTTGTCAAATCTTGCATGCGTATACCTTTGGGGGAAATTAATTTATAAATATCTCCAATCACATAGCTTCTCTCATTTGAGAAACKAATAAAATATCAGAGGAATGAGCAGGCAACTGAACCAATGCAATACTGAGAAATGTGAGCTGTATTTCCTTAGTCCTGTGCCACATGTTTGAGGTACATGTCACTGGGTGTTTGTCGTTTGATGCCATTAGGGTGAGGGCAGGTATTTGAGTGAAGAAACACGGAGTAAGATTAAAAACATTTAAGTACTCTGTCTAATTTTTAGAAATGCATTTAATAAATAGTTGCTTTAAATAAAGRTAAAAATAAATGTCCCTCATGGATAGCACAGGATAAATTATGAAATCAAATAATTAGTCAACGAGCTATAAAAGGAAGAGAKGCTATTGAGGAATATCTGTTAGAATTCAGACTTACTGCATGCAATTACAAAGTACATGCAAATTCCCCAAATATACAAGGAATTATGCACATATAATAATTGTTTCCTATCATTCTTAAACTCTATTTTTATGCTTTTTAAAATTATTTAAAGTTGCAGAAGATGTATTTAAAAAGCCCCACCCTCTGCCAGCTGCACAAAGAGGTCAGAAATAGTATATAATTATTGCTGAGCTAATTGCTGGGTGCTAGAATACATATAGACATACAGTATTCAACTCAGACATTATCACAATAGTGGACAATTAGGGCAAATTCAGTGACAGATAAAATGCAAATAGAATTTTTAAACCTAGTACTCTGATGGATTTTTAATTTTTTAATAATCTTTGAATAATTGTCGCTTCTATCTTTAGCCTTACAGATGCAATCTAAAAGGGGGGCTAAATCAGTATAACAGTTGCAAAATTATTTTGGAAGACTATGCTTAAGTACAAAACTATTTATTGTAAAAATAGAGATTGTTTTTTGTTTTCCAGTATTTCTATTTGTTTAAAAGGGAAATTAGATCCACAAAAAATGCATATTAAATAAATAAAATAACTTATATTTCTAGATGTAACCTGTTTCAGCCTGGTTTAGTCCCTATCGAATTTGATAAAAATTAATACACTTTCATTTCTTTCATAAAGGTTTTAGACACAGAAACTGTGTTTTCTTCTAATGTTTTTATTTTTTTTTTTGTGAAACATAGAGGTGAGGCTTAGAAAGAAGTTTGCTTTGGAGAATATGTTCTGCTGTTTAATTCCTGACTTCAGACTATCTTTCTGAATTACCAATTTTGGTAAAATATGGAATCCTTTGAAACGTGTCTTTTTATATTTTGTAGAAATAGATTAATTTCAGAATTATTTATTTTTATGTTGAAATATTTTAAGCTGTAGGAGGGATAGATGAGAAGATAACATAATTAGAAGAAATCTATGGCAACAGTCTGTGCACTTCACGAAGCTTGAGGATATGATGTCCCTTCTCAAACTTTAAAAATGTACTGTAGCAGCACAGCAATGGCATCAAAAGCCAATAATCTGTGTACCCTTYTTAATTATGAATGTTAACAAAGTCAGAACAATGGAAAAACAGTTTTGTGCATATTAGATATGGGTTTCTYATGGTCTCGTGTTCCAAATGAGCAAGAAAATGGAGTCACAGTTTTGTAGTTTTGATGTAGGGGGTGCATGGCCCTGTTTTACTTAAGTTTAAAAGGAATTACTGCTTTACAGATATATTCCATTTAGGGATTAATTACACATATTGGAGTTTCCTTAGAGCTTTTAAAGTCAAAGAACTCACAGGCAGCTACAATCACTTAAAAATTATTTACGTAGTATGTAGATATTAAGGAGTAAGGAATTGTTTTAATTTTCGTTTGTGGAGAAGAAGCAGGAAAGTCAGAAAAAAATAGAAGTTGAGGTTACATTTGAAAGCTGAAGACAGGCAAGGACAGACTTTGCTTCCTCAGGACACATCTGTATTTAAGAATGCACACACACATTTAAGAACAAGAACCTTAGAGGAACCTATTTAGGGAGCCCTTTGATGGCATCCARAAACCCCATCTCCTTCCCAACACTTGATTTCCTCTTGCTTTACAAATCTCAAGCAATATGTCTTCAAAGTCTTCCACAAACTTCTGTTTGTTTCTTCAAAGTTTATGATTTATTTTTCACTCGATACAGAGGATGTGATTTATTGCCTGTTCCACAGAGGGAATGAGACTTAAATTGCTAAAGGCAGATGTGGGCAAAGCTGGGAGTAAGCGTGTGACGATTGATTTCAGGGATAAAAGGAAGTTTTATGGGGGCTGTAGCTAATAAGGCTCACTCTACATGGACAAGAAAAACCTCTTCTTTTCASTATGAGCTCAGAAGGATGGGCTTGGAATTGTACAATTAGTGAAAATGACGCTGAGTTTTGAGCTGAAGGCTGTGAGATTGATCTAAATTCCATGGGAGTTAGTGAGTGTGTGCCACTTGCTTTCACAGATTTCATGTGGTTTTCAAGGCTGTCAGACGAGACAATGATTTGGGGCTCAGTAAAAGGGGAAATGAGAGGTTGATGAAACAGAATAAAGAGGTGAAAATTGCCCAGCCTCTCAGAGGAGGAGCAGGGCTCGCCTCTCCCTAAATCAGAGATCAGATCAACTGCCTGTATGACTGCTCCCATTAAATGCTCATGCAGGTAGGACCCGATGATTTTGACTGACCAGAAGCCTTAGAAAAATGGCAGCTCAGCATTTTTGACTTTTTACCACTCTTCACAACACAGTTTAAAAGGGAGAAGTGTGCTGGCATTGCATTGCGATGTCCAGGGCGGAGTTAAAGGATCCTTTGCATCCTGCTGCACTCATAGAGCCTATACAGGTGTTGGGATTCCGCTCGCAGCAGAAAATCTCTCCAATTCACCTCAATCTGTGTGTGGCAAAAGGTCTGCTCGTGTCAGCACCCTGTGCTCACCTGGGCTGGCAAGGCTGGTGTGCATGGGCACCGGTTTTGGGTTTAGACCTGGAATTGTGCATTGGGGCGCTCTCTGATGTTCCGGAGGAGGCTTCTGGTGAAAGCTCACAGTGAGTTCTTTCAGTGGCTTGTGCTGTCCCTGTGAAGACACTGCATCCCTCACCTGAAGGCAGTTTTCTCCTGTTGGGTGTGTCTGTAGTGAGCTGTTTGAAGCCTGAGGAAAGGACTCTGCATTGGCAGAATTTTCCATGCTGAGGGAAAGAGAATTATCAGCTGTTGARGATATAGACAATGACCTTATTAAAATCGGTGTGCCAGGAAAAGCTACTGAAGTGTGCTGCCTTATTCCTGTAATTTAGGTGCCTCGATGAAACATGCATATGTATGCAAATTCCCAGTTGTTTCACTCGACCCTGGGCGGGGTGTGGAGCACAGGGATGTGACACAGGCTGTTGTTGGTGTGTGCAAACGCCAGCACGTTCATTTGAACACCTGGGCCTTGGAGGAGAGCGTGTTCTGCTCCTTGGGTGGTGCTCTGCTGCTGTGCCAGCTTGTCTTGGGAAGCTGCTCTGCCTCACAGTGCCATGATGAATTACAGCCCTTGCTGATTATCTGCTGTCATCTGGCCCCTGGTCACCCAAGTGAAACCAAWGAAAGATCACATTTCTTCCCACTGTGCTGCTATAACACATCCTCACGACGCTGTAGGCAAAAACCTTATTATAAATTGTTTTATTCAGTCATGCTTATAATGCCACCTCTACTGAGCCTGCAGCACAGGACATCCAGGTAGAGAGGAATAACCCAACTCCAATTTTGCTTCACGTATTCAACCCTCTAATAGCAACAAAAGTTTTTTTGCCTCTTTGATTTATTATTCTTTTTGTTTAACCAGGCACTGGTTTTGTACAACTTATCTGAAAGCCACTTTCAGTCAAAGGTTTACGTAGTTGTTTAGTAATGCTAATTGTTTGAAGGGAAATTCATTCTTGTGTGCTGAATGAGAGTGGAAGGCAGTTAACTATWATGACAGAAGCCATCATAGGAAGAGATTATGCTTTTATTACAAAACCRTGCTTGGAGTGTGGCCTCAGACCAAAGTGGGATGCTCTAACAATGGTGCGGCAGGGTGGGGTTGGGGATAAGCTTATCTCAGAAGGACTTACATAGAAATTTTTCTTCAATTCATGAATAATAGGTTGTATTTGCTAGCATCAGACAGAACAGACTGAGGCTAGGATTATAGCCTTGCTAAGTTCTTTTGCCTTGTGAATCAGCACTGCTAATAAAGATTTTTGTGGGCCTGATGCTGCCCACATTTACACCCAACTCCGCTGTGGGCACTCTCTGGCTTTGGTTTTAGGCCAGTGGGGTCAGCTCTGGCATTGGAATGGAATTATCAAGCATGCCTGATGTACGAGCTACATTCCAAAGCAGTTGTCAGTGGTGATTGTGGCAGGTKAGGTGTCTTGCAGTGGTTGTGCTTTGTTTCATCTGTGAGAGCTTTGATCCTGTCCTGCTGTCTGGTGTGTGAACACTCTGCCTAACAGGCTGTGTCCCCAAAAAAGCAAAACTGGACCAAACATACTGGAACCATGGATTCAGTCAGGCAGTTTGGGCTCGTCTCCTACTGTACATAACCYAGCTGTGCACATATAGCCTATGGTTACTGAATTGCAAATATTCTGCAACACCAGAACACTGTAAAATTGGGGGTTTGGTCCTATTTTACAGGATAGATGAAAATATATTTCTTTACAGACAACATCTCTACCTGCAATAAAAATGGAAAAAGAAAGAACAAATGAAGAACTTGAACACAGCCTTAATCAGCAATTGGTTTTACACTGTTGTAAACAAAAGTAGTTTGAATATGTAAATTACAGTTGTGCGATTATTTTAAATGCAGCAGCAGATACTTGCTTAGCAGGAATCTGTGTAGTGTTTATCTCAGTATTTCAGACAAATGCTGATTATGTAATACTTGCTGTTTCTCAAAACCACAGATCCTTAGAGTTACTTTCTGGCTTTCCTTTCTATCAAAAAATTTTAACAAATAATGGCTATGTTTTAATAAGCACTAGAAAAAATACTCTCTTTTTTTWAAGTCTCAAAAGTGCCAGACATTTGCAGTGGCCTGTGCAGGACCAGGAGTTGTACTTGGATGATCCTTGTCGGTACCTTCCAAATCAGGATATTCTAGGATTCTACTGTGGAARCAGGTGATTCACAGTTACTATTTTTTGCCATTTAGACATTTATTCTCAACTTGGATGTGGTGAGCAAACAGCCCAACCAAAACAGCCAAAACTCCTTCTTTTGTAAAAAGATTGCATGTCTGGGGCTCTTCAGAAAAATAATTCCAGTATTCAAAGCTGCAGGTTTGTGAGCGGTGTGGTGTTCTGGCATGGGTTTCATGCTGACACATTGCACCTTTGTCTGGTAATGGTTGTTATTTTTGTTTTTCCACCTGGAATCCCAGCTGAATAATGAGTTTCTTGACTTCAGCACTGCAGAAGTGAAAGGTAGAGCTGTGGAGTCACTGCTACACCTTTTGTCTTGAATGTGTCCTCAGGGAAACTTTGATACACCATAAAAGGAAAAGCAAGCTAATATCTTTAATAACCACAATTAGTCAGAGTTTCRTTGTTTCAAGTCACCCGAAATGTGACACCTTCAGCAGCACTGGAGGCATCCTGAAGGTAAAACCAAGTGGATCAATATGTGTTCAGAGACAGCAGATGTATCTCTTGTCACGGCAGTATTTCCTGAATGATCTCTGTTAYGGCTCAGTCCTCCTTCCTTTCTGATCTGGAATTTCAGATCCTCCATAATTCCATTTTCCAACAGAACTTACCTTCTTCTCAAGATATAATTACATGGAGATAATCTATTCATCAAATATTCTATGACTGAGTTTGTCTTTTCCCCGTTTAACTCCTGTCGATTACATCTGGAGACGTTTGATTGACCGATGTTAGTCGATTCTTCCTAATGGGGCTACTGGGTATTGCAGCACCAAAGTGCTTCAAAAATTCATTGGAAGCGGGAGGAGAGGACCAGAGCAGTACTTTGTGGCCTCAAAGCTGTGCATAGTGAAATTTAAAGTGAATATGACTGAAATAATCCCAAAGAAGTYAATAAACTGGAAAAACACACAAAATATTTGGAACTCTTGGGTCTAAAGATCTTTTTATACACATGAAATGTGATCAGGACATATATTTCTCTCTGAATATGTTTATTGACGAATTGGAGWCTTTAAATGTAATGGAAGGTAGGTTATGTTTCCTGTATGTGTGAACTGATCCTTTCAGCTTTTCACCTTTGCTTTCCCTTCATCATGCCTGTTAGAGATAGGCCTGCCAAAAAAAAAAAAAAAAATTAAAAAAAACCCCTGGTGTAATAGTTGAAAGTATTTTATTAAGTATTTTCAAAGTATAGCTATTGCTCTACTTACAGTTTGTGAAAATAAATCCAGGCAAGTTGCTTTACCCTCARTTATTCTCTTTTCTTTTTCCCCCTCCTGCTGGACAGGTAGCATGTACCAAGTTTTGTTCCAGATAATTTCATAGTTTTGTTTTGGATAAATGGGCTGTTTCTTGGTAGAAAATAGAGCAAAATAGAATACAATAATATAACATATATTAGGGTTTTTCAGTACTAGAAAATAGGTAAGTATTTGATTATTTGATTTTTTTGAATGATTTGATTTTTCCATTTCTCCTTGTTATAAACAGAAATATATTTTTAGTCTGTAGCACAAAACACAGTAAATTGTCTCATTAGTGGTTTTACCTCCTGTTGTGTTTTTTTATTTCATGTAGTATTTTGCTTACCAAATCAGCTCCTTAGGAAACAACACATATATGTTCTGTAATAATTTCAGTTATTTTAAAATAAATAATATTTATTATATATTGTTACATATAATTATATATATTTTAATATATTGCAGTTTGTTTGTAAAGTTTGTTAAACATACACAGCATTTTTTGACAGCTAAAGCTTAGCATTTACAAGTAACAGTATAGCATCTGGTCAGTGCCAAAAGAATTTAGAATATTTGGTTTTAACAGAGTTGATARGATTTTCCAAATTAATAATTTTATTAAAAATATTGAAAAAGCTAAAATTTGGCTTTTCTCCTTGTTTACCGGTTATTTAAGCAGTTTATGGTTGCCTACAAGCTCCATCAAGCAAATTGATATTTTTTTAACAGAAACTCTGCATGATTAAGACTGAAATAATTTGTAAATTCAARGTGAATTATTGTAGTTCTTTTTATACTTAAATGTAAACCTCATATAAATCCTGATTGATGAGTGCAGGATACTATGAAATAAATTTCATCAACTTCTTCATTTTAATAATATAATTTGCAGAGTGTCAGAAAGGCCTTAGACCTCCAAGCAGAAACAAGGAATAACATTCCTCAGTATAGAAACGTGCATGTTGGATTTATTGTCCTTGTGTTATTGATGTGTTGCTTTTACTGCACCAAACCAGTTATTATAGTGTATTGCTATGCATCGAGCTTTCAGGTTGTCTTGTGCAGGAAACAAAGCTACTAGTTAATTGTGAAGAAGAGGGACACCCTTTTGTGGRTCTTTATTACCATCAAAACCAAAAATGAACATAATATTTGGGGACTGGCATGCAGTGGTTGTCAGAACTTCATCTTATTTGGTTAAATTAGTGAAGGAGGAATAGAAATGGTTTTCCACAATACCTGCAATAGAAATGCACGTTGTGCTCTGGGCAAGCACTGGTTCCTTAATCCCTGGAAATCATGTGAATTGGAAGGAATTTCAAATACGTTTTTGATTTAGGAAGGCTCTGTATTTATTTGGCATCATATTATGTTACAAGGATCCTAAAATGTTGCTTCCATTGGTGTCCATGGCTAACAGAAATCCCCAGGAGATTTCCACAGATATTTTGAATGCCCTAAGCTGAAAGTATTTAAAATCAAAACAATTTTCATGCCTAAAAAGAACTGAATTAATTATTGCTCACAGCAATTTAGGCCTCTGTATATGGTGAGGGAGACAGCAGAAAAATATTCTCCATGCCTTCAATGAAGGATGTGATATTTCCATCTTGTCATGTTTGGTGTTGATTATATTCCTTTTGCAACATTCATTTAGTCACGGGGATTTTCGTGCTTCCAGATGCTGGCTGGGATCTTTGGGATGATGGAGAAGGAGAGAGGTAGGAAAAAAAGAAATATTGGTAACCTCTTAGGAGGAGGGGATGGACATTTTAGCTTCTATTTCAATTCTTTCTCATCTCAGTCGTGACTGTTTAAACAGTCATCACTATCTATTTCTGAAATTTCTATAATTTCTGAAATTTTTTATTTTGATAGTCCAATGTTCTGAAATTGGAAGAATGAAGGCTGTGAATCTTTCTGAGCTTCTCCAAATGTTAAGACAATTCTATAATTAAAGAGTGCCAGGATATACAATGAAAAACGCCTGTACTGCTGAATGCTGGATTTGATTGAAGCRTTATTTCATGAAGGTACTGAAGGATCTTGAGGAAGTCCACAACCCTACCCAAAGTGAAATCATGTCTGGATGGTGAATAAAAGGCCCCAGGAACACGTCAGCAAGCAAGAAGTGCTTCTACCTGTGCCTCCTGTAGTCTGAAAGCAGCAGAGCCCTCCAAACATATCCCTTAAAAGAGCACGTTGCTCAGGGCTTTGATATTCAAGCTTCCATGAAGTTGTTGACACTGTTTATCCAAGCCCAAGGGTTTTAACCAAGTGCTGATGCCAGTGGTCTTTTGTGCTACACAGGGTTTAGTAAAAAGAAGGAAAATTTATAAAGGAAGGGTGACCAGATAGCTGGTCATACCAACTACAGATTAAACTGACTTGGACATATTTTTCCTGAGTGTCTCACCGATCGTTTGTTATTTAGGTTGCTGGTGTATGCTGCCTCTGAGTAAACATCCTGCAATTCTGTTAATTAAAAAGAACCTCTGTATTCATTAATGGTGTAGGCATTTATAAACATAACTTCAGCTTAATCGTAGCTGCTGCCCTTTGGCTTCATGAGCAGAATGAGGGAGAGAATACACAACTGGTAATTCATCTTGAATGCTGCAGGCTCTTCTCTTGACTTCATCTCATAAACACTAAATTAGAACTTGATATACTTAAGGTGAAGGCAGCAAGGGCAATTGTGAGTGTGGGAATCTTTGGTCTGAGAAATTACTTTTTTACTGGAGCAAGTTGTATGAAGGGTATGTTGGAAAACCACAATATGAAGAAAGCTGAAGAGTTTTTTTTGGTTTTGTTTTTTTTGTTTGTTTGTTTGTTTGTTTGTTTTTTTTTTTGTTTTTTTTTTTTTAATGAGGAAACCCTGAAATTATATCAATAAATTTTTAAAACATGCTTCTCAAAGAAACAAGAGGAAGTTTGCTTTCCAGACTGCAAGTAATTAAATATGTGGAACTCATTGCTAGGACCTAYAGGTGTCGAGAAAAGCATAAATGAATAAAATAGGGAACAAGACAATCATGAAGGACATTTATTTGTCATGGGATTGGTTTGCCTCTTGTAGCTGTCAGCAGTTTTAGCTGTAATAGCCACAGACATAAAGGTGGACTTTAGACTGCTTACTTTTCTTTCTGTGTTTCTATTGCACATTTAAAGCATGAAAAAGAATTACAAATCAGTCCTTTTACATCTCTAAAACACRATGTTGACTTAAAAATCATGATACTTGAAAGAAAAATAAATGTTGGGTTTCTTTTATTTGTCTTTCTGATGTTTCATCCTGCRAAGTTTGTATAATCTTTCTTAAAACTCTATCTTTTCTCTGGAGGCACTTCAGCTCTGGAAAATTGAAACTCTTATGAACCTAGAAAAGAAGACTTTAAAAAATCCACAAAGAAGGGACAACATTTTTTCCATATTTCTTTGAAGGTCTGCCTGCTCACTCCTAATATAATCCTAAGTGGATTCAACAACTTCCCTTTTGTCAAACAACCCAGAAGACCATCATCATCAGAGTGGAAGTCTGGGTGCTTTAGGCATTGGACTGAACTAAGCATGCCCTTGACCAGCAGCCCTGGTGGTTTTCCTGGTGCTCCTTGGTGGTCCTTCCCCTCTCCTGCCCTATCACCTGAGCTGCTACTCAGGCAGTGCCTGATCCTGTTGAGCTGCTGGAGGCTCCTGTCAGAGCTGGCAGGATGCTGACAGAAACTCATCAAACCTTCCCACAGTCTCTGCTTCCATTAATGCTGAGAATACCAGGTATCCAGGCTGGGCTGAACTCTTCTGCAGTGTAGGCATCAAGGAGGGATTTTTAACGCTGTCTGCCATCACTGGAAACAGTTTTCCCCAAAGCAGCTAGCTGATTTACTTGTGAATAGGGGTAAAAAGAGAATGGTGTGAAAAACTTTCAGGGGATTATAAAATTTGAAAGCATGACAGAGGCTGAAGAAAGGATACAGGAGGCAAAAGTGGCACAAGGCTGCAGGGAGAGCCAAGACAATGATCTGTCAAAAGTTGTGAAGTATGACTAATGTCACATGTTCTGGACATTGGAGTTGTTTGCTTCTTAATTCAAAACTTTTAAGTTAGTGAATTTACTCAGTGGTACTTGAGGAGGGTGGAGCTGCTGGTTGTTTAAGTTTATCATATTATCTGCATGTAGAAATTGTGAAACCTCTGTGAACTCAGATTTTTTGATTTTTCAAATGTCATATGGTGCTAGCAATCAAAACAAACACAAACGTCTGCCTGCCTCGTTTCAGTAACAGTTGGGAGAGAAATAGAAGAAATGGTGTTTTAATTATTAGCAATGAGACTGGTGATTAAGAATGGCTTGATGGAGAAATTTAACAGAAGCCACAGCTTRGTGACTGTACATGACAGATACTGACCTAATTTTTGGCAACTAAGAGCCATAAACATCATCCTTGATGTATCAGACTCAGCATCTGGTAAGCTGTCTGATAACTTTTAAAAATTAATGCACAGAGGGATGAAAAACTCTGCACATCAGCATGTGTTTGTTTTCTATCTAAATTCATATGTTATATCCTCTAACAAGCCCATAAATATATTGTAGAMCTTTAAAATAAAATATTTTTCGTAGCTGATGTGTTGGTGGTGGAATCCCAATATTTCCTTGTTTGTGATGCTACATGCTGTTTGTCTAAAAAAAAGAAATCTCTGAATATATATCAGATGTTCATGATTGTCTCCACCAGTCAAAATATCATTCTTTATTCAGACGAATAAGCAAGGCTTCAGATTTATTAATACCATCTTTTTAATGTTGTACCGAAAAGGGCATCGTGTCTGTGGTTGGAAATGTGATAACTTCAGGGAATTTGTGACCATCACTGCTTTGTCATTCTAAAGACATTGATTTTTTTTTTTTTTTTTATTTTTATAAATCTACAGCACAAGGTTTGTGGCTCATTGATTTGAGTACTGCATGCTTGTGTGGAAACAACAAAATGCCAGACTGTAGATGAATTCAAGCTTTTGGGCATACTTAAGTAAGCACTGGGCATCTCCAGACTGCTTGAGCAGTCTGAATGTCAGGAATCTTTCTCAGAGTACAAATGAAAATCCAAAATTTTGCACAGAAAGTCAGTGTTTGCTGATCCAGCTTCAGCATTTTAAAATGCAAACGTTTGGCCATGTAGGAAGWAGCTCTATTATTTCTATGGCAGTAACACCTATTAAAGGAAAAATTGACTGCAGTCTGCTRTTTTGAAAACACGTGCACCTCTGAATGTCCCCTTTCTCTTTCCTTCCCTCTCCACCCTATACTCCCGCCCCCTGGATTTTGGAGATTCTAAGGATAGGCAGTATGAAAATATAAAATGCAGAGCTGCTCTGTGCAGCAAAAAGATTGCTGCTACTGCTGAAGATTTGTTCTTCCTGTTTGCTACTTAAAAAAAAAAAAAAAAAAAAAAAAAAAAAAAAAAAAAAAAGGCATGCAGGGTTTTTCCCATGCAACAATTCAGAAATGCTGCAAGTAATTAGCATTCTGAAGCTTGCATTTTAGTTTAAAATATGAAGTGAAGCCTTAAGGAAATGCAGTGGAAAGTCCTGAGCAGTGGCACAGTGCAAAGCAGGAAATCTCCTGCACACAAAGAGATTAAATGCTCCCTGTGCATACTGTATTCTGCTCAGCCCTCTGCGCTCGGAGCTGGGACCGTGGCAGTCGTTATCTCCAGCAGGTTCCTTGGTGATTTTCAAGCCCTGCACTACCTACCCAAGTGGCAGTGACACCAGCTTTCACTGAAGCCTTATTACTCTTAAAAGAGCAATTTGGTTGGTTGCACAGCTATTAGGATCAGACAGTCAGGCTTAAAGCTGTCAGTACAACTGCTTCTCATCTTTTTTCACAATCCTGACATCTTTTCTCTTTTCTGCTGGACACAAGCATTACTGTATTTATCATTTTCAATCAAGCTCACGCTGCAAGCTGAGGAATATATTCCCACAGAAACCAAAGTGAGGAGCAGAAATTATTTTATAGCTGCTGTAGTAGCAGCGGTGCTGGCTGCATGTTGTGTGGGAGAAATCGGATCAGTGAGAAATGTGGCTTTCCTCAGGGCTACATCACTGAAATATTACTTCAGCGTCTGAGAAGAGCAAAGCTACTCCTTGCTCTAATTTTTCAATGATTAATCACTCTTCTTTGAGTAAACATAAAGTGGAGGAGAAGATGTAAGATTTTTTTTTAATTTTTTTTTTTATATTTTTTTTAAAATAACTTGTGGAAATGTTGTTATCATTGAATCGGGGGAAAATCACTATGCTTGAACTTCTTTTCATTTTGATGTTCCTCTTCTCTGGACCAACCCTGAGCAAGCTTAGCAGGACCAAAGGCAAACACTGGAAGGGGGGTAAGTGGAAAGGAAAAGTTTTGTATTGGATGTTTGGGTAAGATTCTGAAAAGCTGTATTAAAAGTAATCTAAGGAGAATACCTGTGCTATTTTGAGTGACTCAGATTTCAGGCTGCTGTGTGGGCTTGCAATAGGTTGCTAAAAAGGGAGCATGGAGTTTAATTTGTTTTCCTGTTAGTTTGCTTGGCTGGCTCTGTGTAAGGTATGTGTTCCTTGCAGGAATTTTGCTTTGCATTGTACTATTAGCAGAATAATGCTTAAGGCCTTGGTACAAACAAATGCATGCTATTTAGAAATTTAGTGGTGTTTTTTTTTATTTTGGATTGTGAGAATTCAGGTTGTTCTTCTCATTATGGTGCTTCTGGGACTCTCGTGGCTTTATTGGAAGTGATGTTACCCCATCATAGGGGGCTGCAGTGTTGAAGAAGCAGAGAGAGAGAAAGCAAGAAGCCTATTTTGAGTGCAGAATTGTTAGTGTATGTGGTAAAAATGACTAGACAGACATTTTTTGAGAGTGCATGGATGTTGTGAAATGCACTGCCAGCAGCACTAATTGGCTGACTGGCTATGTCAGTGTTGATGTGTTAATAAAGATAAATTGCATTAACTTTATCGAAAAAAAATGCTGTGTTGAGAAAACACTTATGATTTTTGAAGGCAGCAATCCATTTTCCTCCTCTGTTAAAAACTGCTGAGAAGATTTACCCTGTGTGTGCTGTGAGCARTTCACTAAATGTGCCTTTTCATAAAGTTCACTTTGTTTTGCTTCCTTGCATGACATTTGTTTATGGAAAACACGGGTTATTGAGGTCTCATAATCTAATATAGCTCAGTGAGCATAAATGGTATCTCATAAATATTTGGACTGAGGGGCTGTGGATTGTAGATAGCTTGATATTTTCTCCCTGGTTGTTTCTTGATGTTGCTGATTGGAGGCACCCCCAGGATTTTTTTACTTTTTTTTTTTTCTCCTTACAAGTGTTGCCACAGCATGGTGTGTTTATCACAGCTTTAATAGCACTTCCAGTTTTTCTCTGCTGTCAGTATTGTGATCTGAGGTTAAAGAGTAGCATCAACATTAAAAAGAAGTTTTAATAATTTATCACAACATCTCAGCAGGAGACTCCTCCCTCCCCCCTCGACATTTCCTTTTGTTGCATTTAATCTTCCACCTACTGCACCTTCAAGGGAAAAGTTGCAGCACACGCTTAACCTGGATTGTTAATGCAGCACATATATCTGAAAATTATTTCCTGGTCCTGTAAATCACATTATCCCATGTATCTCACAGTGCTGCTGCTGGAGTATCCTCGTTGCAAATTACAAGCTGTTATTTACTCTGGGCAGCGTGACCTCTTCTCAGAGGTATGTGAGTCAGGAATATATGTCACTGTCAAGTTCCTGGGATTCAAAAAATGCTGTTAACTTTTTTCCCTTTTTCCCATTTTCAATTAAATCTGGTAAATGAGGACTGTATTGCTTCAGTCTCTTACCTACCCTCAGACAGAGGCAAAGAGCTAAATTTTTATTATTGGTAGRAAATAACCCATGAGCCTGACTGCAGAAAATAACATCTTAATATGTTTTTTTGCTTTACTTAAAGTGTTTTTTGMAGTTGAAACAAAACCTAAGGAAGATACCTGTTTCAAGGAGACTGAGAAGCAATTTGTCTTGCTTACTAGGAGCTCTGAATCAGCAAAAAACTCGGCACCCCTGCTGGCCAGGGGTTTGTTTCATACGTGATTTTACTGTGAGAGTTGTGTGGCTGGAAGAGGATGCTGGGGAAAGCTCCAAGTTTGGGATCTGTCAGAACACAATTGTAATGTCACATGGTCTGAACATTTCTGATCTCCAGAACAGGATGTGTGCACCTCCCCTTGGCATTGACCATCAAGGATCAGCTTTRATCCCAGCCATGGGAGCTCTCTTTGCTGGTGTGCACGTAGAATTCATGGGGGTGCTTGGGGAGATGTCAGCGTGCAGACTTCTCCACTGCTGCTCACTGGGAAACCCATCCCAAAATGGCTACAGAGATATATATATATATGTATATTTTTTAACTTATTTTTAAATTAATTTTATTTTTAAGAGGTTCCAGGCAGCCAGAGACCTGCATACCAACTTCCAGCTCAGTTGTTCAGAGGGGAGGGGTGAAGCTGGGTTATGAGCAGCTGGAAATGCATTCACTCACGGTGTTACCTGTGCAGAAGTCATCTCTCTGGTGGACAGCAACAGCTGCTCTGGGCCATCCTCAAGTTTTTTCCATACCACATTTTGTTTTGAAAGTGCTGCAAAGTAGAGGACTCTTTGGACAGTGTTGGTCTTATGTCTGTGTAGGCCCTGGTCATGATCAACACAAGTTAATGAATCTGGAAAATTTTCTGGTACARTTTGTAAAGACTTCATGGCTGAAGTTACATGCTGTAAGACATTTTCTGTAGTCTTGCTGTATAATTCTGCATTTATGACAAAACTGACTTTGTTAGTTTGTATTGTTTTCCTTGGAACTCACAAAAAATAATAGCCATCCACATACAACTACAAGAAATGAACTTAGGGGCAGAAAACTGCTCCTGATTTAGCTGCAAAGTCAGGTGTCARGGAGTGAAATGAGTCCTGTGTGTGTGTCCAGAGAAACATAAAGATACTGTTTTCTTTTCTAGCTGTTTTTAAGTCTGCACACCAGAAAACCTTTCAGAATGATTCATTGGAATGTGGTTCCTAAATGTACTTTAAACTGGGATTTATAAACTAATGATCAAGATAAACTGGAGTCTAAATGCAGAACCTGGAAGTACAAATCAGCTGGATTTTTGGGGTTTTTTTTTTGTTTTTTTTTTCCTTTTAAGCTGAAATAACACACTGTGGTTCAAGTTTATAAGAAGGATTTACAATAGGGAGACTAAAGAACTAGGAAAATAAGATTAAGTATTGTTTTGAGTTTATATTAAATCAGAAAGCAGATCTTAGGTGTTAATAATCCTATCCCCTTCTGAATTTCTTTCAACAGTGTTTTCACTTGTTCATGTATCTTTGTCATATATATGGGGGGAAAAAGGTTCGGGTGTATCCATCCAAATGCATGTGGATGTGCTTTGTGGCTGTCCAGTGGCATCTGGGAGAGTCTGTGGGATGGGAAGTTTGTTTTTCACTGTGTGGAAGGCTGTGTGACAGAAATGTTCAGAGAGAGAGAGAGGGACCATTGGGAGGGCCACCACTCTTGGGGGACATAAACCCTTTACTCACCTTGGAAACAACTCACGTGTTTTGTGTGGAGGAAACTGTGCCCAGGCTGTTGGGCAGTTTTGGAGACTTTGACTCTTTACATGGTCTGGTCCTTTTGCCATGGTCTGGTCCTTTTGCCAGCTGAGGGGTGGCAGCCTGAGCCACTCTGGGATGGTTCTTGGGGTGAGCTGAGCCTGAGGGGGAGCACAGAGAGACTCTGTGCATACCCCAAGGTGCTCTGGCATGAGGGTAATCTGTCAACAGTGCTGGAAATACCTCCCAAGGGAAGAAAAGACCTTCTGGACTGGGGAGAGGAGTTGGAGATTAAAAAACTTCAGAGGAAAAGACCAGACATGGGTTAAAGAATGCCTTCTCTCCAAAGCCTTGTTTTTTCACATCTCCTTTGTGCTTGCCTGAGAGAATCTCCATTTTCAGAATTTGGAGTGATTTGATTTACTTATGATCAAATTGGAGAAATAAAAATAAAATGCAAGCACAGGGCATCACCCCACAGAACTAGATGAGGGTGGTGCCTGTCCTTACTGTCTACAGGGAAGTGAAGCAATAATCTCTTTAATGACTAAATCAAAGTTTATTATGCAAGTGATCCAGCCTTATATTTCAGCTCCAATTTCAGCTCTATTGCAGTTTAATCATTTTTATGGCAAAAGGTACCAGTGTTAGAAATCTTAAGTGCTGCTGGCAAAGTATTTCTGGTGAGGGTGATGCAAAGCTGGGTGCCTCAGAGTCATCCTCCCTGTAGATTGATCAGCACCTTATCATTTAGGGTGCATGCAGTGCACCAACACTAGCTGAAATGTTGAATAAATGAAAGTAGAGAGGAGGCATTTATRTGGACCCAGCTAGGCTGGGGTTCAGTGTGAGTTTTGTGAGGGGTCTGGTTGGATCTGGAGCTTTGATGTGGTGGTTGAGCTGCAGCACTTGCAGAGCACAGCCAGCTGTGCTGGGATGATTCACTGTTTACTTTATGTGGTTTTAAGCATAACACTTTATATAGTTTKCCATTTATGTAATTTAAGTAATTTATTTCATGTAATTTCAAGGATAAACTGCATGAATTATTTTTTTAATACATTATCATGTTGTATGACTAACAGTATTTCTTAAATCGTGAGAGATTAAATGTGCTGCCTGGGTTTTCTACACTGGAAAATGAAATGCTGACCAGAAGTTTCAGACTCAGGATCCTAAAAGTATTTCCCTATGTTTCATAGCAGCAACCTTATTTTCAGTAGTAAGAATTTCACAATTTTTTTTAACTTCAGAGGAAGCTCGATATATTTGAGGAGGTGGCTTGTGCATAGCTAAGGATCTAAAAGTCTAATTTTAGAAACTGAGTACTGTAAGTGTGGATCTGCAGTTTTAGTTTGACTGCAAGTATATAAAGCATATGACTGCAYACAGTGTGTGATTTGATGTACCAAAGATGTGCTAATAGTTTTGCTTTGAATATTCTTAAAAGGAAAARGGAATTGATTTGGATACCAAGTGACTGTGAAATTAACTGGGTTTTATTTAGTCTTCTGTTTTCTTTAAAGTCTAGATTTAGCCCCTATCCCATGATAACAAACAAGTTTTTGCACTTTCTTTAACACCACTTTCTTCAGGGTACAATCTGGATTCAAAAKGACTCTAAGGATGTATGAAGCTTCCTGCACATATTTTGTTGGAATAAATGGAATATATGCTTGTCCATTTTTCATGTCTTTGAAGACATTTGAAATACTTTATAGAAGTTTGGCAACCTGCACTCAGTCTCATACAGGCAGAGACGGGAGATGAGAGCAATGGAAAACCAAGCTTGTGAGATTTTTCTTCTCAGCTGCAAGGGAAGGAAAATGATGTGGCTTTTCCAGTCTCAAGGGAAAAAATGTGGAGGAAGTGTAACATCTACTCAAGAGCAGACCAGTGTTGTCACAGAATTAAACATCAGCGAATAAAACACAGGCTGGAAGAGCATTTCCAGCCACTGCTGAAAAGGAGCTGCCTTTGGGCAGGTGAATTCAGCCTGAGACAGGTTTTCAGTCTCTTTTGACTTCTCAGAGTCCTGTCTGCAGGATCTCCCTCTGCCACCTCCTCTGGTGCCACTGCTGGGACACCTCTGCTGGTATCTCTGCTTGGGAGCTGATCCGGGCAGGAATTG
>NW_026623327.1:212352-229438 GCF_030028575.1 Malurus melanocephalus | reverse complement strand
TTCACTGAGCTGATGTGGTCCCTTTGTACACTCTGGGGTCACAGCAGAGCTTGGGACACAAGAGGGTTACAGCCACAAGGGAAGAGAAGAGATTGTGATTGTGGCTCGATTGAGGGTGGCTTAAGCTGATGCATAGCCTCACCTTGCAGCTCCAGACTAYCCAGAAAAAGAAAATGATTAATAAGGTGGCACCTTCCTTTGAATCCTATGTCCACATCCTGTGCTTGTAGCATTGCTTGAAATGTTTGCTATCATATTAAAAAGTATGTTGATCAAACAGTTATGAAGCAGAAGGAATATTTAAATAATGCTTTGTTCCCCTCGCATACGCGCTCCTTTCCTTTGGTTATTTGCATATTTTTTGTGTTGAGCAGATTTGGAGCTGCCATAAAGAGTCACTGGCATTAGAAAGCCAGCAAGCACAAGCAAACTCTCTTTACTTTTGTCCACAAATAAAATGAACATGTGTGMATTGCCTTTAGGTGTTGAAAGAGCACAGGTCAGACGTGCACTTTCAAACTGATGAACGGGCTTAAACACATGCCAGAATGACTGAGAAAATGTTATTTTGGCTTTTCCTTTCTACAAATTTTCAAAGAGAATGCTGTTCATCAGTTAAACACTATTGATTTTTTACTTCAAAGAATGATCTAAGGAATACTCAGAGTACATTACTTCTTTCAAGACCCATTACTAAATAACCTTATGAAAACTTCTTTCCAAAGTACATTCAAAGTAGGGGGGCAGGGATGTATGATGTTACAGATTAGTTAGTTTTGGTTAATGTTGCTTGAACTACCAACAATGTAAAGCTCTTGTTTTAGAGTTTCTGTTCAATACTGCGAGTATCTTCAACAGAAATTACTTTTTCAGTCACATATCTGAATCCTAAAATCTTGCTCTTGGCTGAATTGTGTCACRTTAGCTCTCATCCTAGCACTGATTTCATCCTATTAGATTTGAAACTGTATCATCCTTGCTAGCTGAAGAGTAAAACAACTTCATGGTTGCAGAACTATATTGCACAGAGATGTGAATTGCAGTAAAAAAAATTGGTTTTTTTTCCTAAGATTTTCCCTCAAAACCAGTGTTTTTCATTACTGTATTTTTTTGCTTGAACAAACTTRAAGTAATGGAAAAAACAAGAGAGAGACAAAATCTGGTTTTGTTCCCAGAGATGCCGATTACTCAGCAGAAGCTGCCGGAGACAAGGACTCTCAGCCCCCACAAAAATCAAAGTTTTGATACGCCTGAGTGTAACTCCTCTTTACTCTGGGTTCCCACACGCTCTGAATACCAACACCTCTCTCAGCTTCYCTGTTTTCTTCCAGCCTTAGGGACAGCCCTGTGGTTTCCATGCTCATGTAATTTGGGATGAGATGTCACCAGTGAAATTCCTGCTGTGGTTCCAAGCAGGGGACAGGTCTGTGGTGATGCACAGGAGCAGCAAATTCTTCACTGTCCTTCCCGTGGAGGAGGCTAAATAAGTGTTCTCATTAACACCACTCATTGCTTTAGTTAACAATTAACTTTCTACCAGCTGGATTTGTGTGCTCATTTAAACTGCACTGGGTAATTTTGGAAAGTGTAGAGAGGGAAAAGTCACAGATTTACCCCACTGCTTGAGATTGGTGCCTCTGGCTTGGTAATTTAACCTCATTTTGTAGGTCTGTTGTGCTGACTGGGGAAAAGCAGATAAAAAGTATTCTTTGCTCTGTAAATAGGAGTAAAGGAGGAAATTGTTTGCCCACTGCTTAGAATTATATTGGGAGAAGCAATGGAAGTGTATGCAATATCTGATATAGAAAAATTGAAAGAAATGAGAAAAAAACCATTTTTTTCTGAAAATTTGAAAAAAATGTTTTTGAGAGACATTGAAGGAATTTACTCTGGTTATAGAAAATTTGGGAGACAACTTACATGCTATTTGAGCATGTCACTGGATTTCTTCTCCCATGAAGGTAAAGGTTCCTTAGAAATCTTAGAGAAAGCTGCTCCAGGACTGGATGAGTGAAAGCCAGTGGCAGACACACCCAAATAAAAACACTATCAAGTCTTAGGCTGTGTATTTTAAAAAGCATTTTTAGCTATATTTTCAAGTCTTACTGACATGCTAAAATTTTGAATTCCATTATCATAATTTTAGTGTAATTAGTGCYTACTTCAAGAAACCACAGATAGTGCTCTTAATTTCTTTTATCTCCAGAAATGAGGCGGGGAGAGCCTGTTCTTCACGCACTACATTCAACTCTGGAAAGCAGTTGAGATACCAAATCTGCTGCTTCTGCTTCAAAAGATTAGCATATTATACAGAAAATARCCCTTGAGGGGTGCTACTGGTTGAGTGTCTTCTGCAAATATAAGATTGTGTCTTATTTCTTGAGAAGAACTGTGGTGTTTTTCTGTCTATCAGGGTGTGACTGAGGGTGATATCTGGAATGTACTCAGCATCTTTCTTATGGGCAGGAGTAATTCCACTKAAATTTCTAGAATTGTGCCCCTCTAAATGAGAGGAAAATCTGCTTCTGAGCCTKAGCTGTGGGATCATCTATTTGATAATCAATCATGACAGTTCTTACTGGGTAGTCCTTGGCTACAAACAGAACAAATCAGCTGGAGAAAGACTGCTCTGAAGACAAGAGCATGGAAAAGTCCTGAGGCTGATGAAGACGGAGGAAAAGTTGTGACACTGATGCAGTTCCCAGTGGCTGGGGTGATTTCATACTGCTTGTAATGCTGGTAAAGCTTGAGAATTTGTCTGCAGTCCTTATTTGCCATCCATTGTCCTGCAAAGGGGTCTGGCTGAGCTGTTTATTATCTGTCTGTTTGATTATCCATGGATTTGATGCGGGTGTACACCAGGAGACAACGTGTTTTAATGAATTACTGTCTGCTCTGAGGTCAAGAATCTCTTAATTCAATAATTTTCAATTTSTGTCATTTCAAAGACATAAAACTCAGATTAATAATACATGTTTAACAACATGCTTAAAATAGCTTGAGGTTACAGAGCATGGTAAAGGGTAAAAAGTTCATTAACAATGTGGATAAAAGTCAGTTTTCAACTTGGCAATTTTTAATTTTTTTCCCCACTGCTAGACTTTTTGTCTTCTGCTTTAAAAATGTGACAGTCTTGAAATCTGAGTAATGTTCTAGCTGTTGGTAGTCACAGTGGAAAAAAAAAAAAAAAAAGACAGAATGACTCTATGCTTTGCTGAAACTTTATTTCCATTTWTATTTTTAAAGTTGCAATCTTCTGCTTTTGAGTGTTGAAGATCAGCAGAAGGGAAATAGGAGGAGAACTAAAGAAATCAGCCTYGTTAATCAATTCCTTCATGCTGTTGAATATTATGTTTTGAAGGAAAAGTTTATTTTAAAGACCAGGACTGTGGGAGTTGGAGAATGAATTTGCAGTAGAGTTATGAAGGAAACTTCTGCTGGTGGTGGAGCCTTGTGGTGCAGTGTGTGCAGATGGAGACACTGCCACTCTGAGTCAGGGCTGAGATTCCATTGTTGGTACTCTGAGAAAAAAAGCTTMTTGGATAATAATGACATTAAACTTAATTTCAACCTCTCTGTGTTTTGGGAAGAGCYTCTACTGTTTTCCTAATTATCTTTTTAATGCTTTGGCTCTATTACTGTGAGGAGGATAAATTCTCTGTTTAACAGGGTCTTACTTTAGTCTTTCTACAGCAGCCCCACATAGGATATATTTTAAAATCCAAGGTTAATAGAATTTCACTCTTTGAGTTGTTTTAAGACCTTGTTCTGCATTACAGCTCCTGGGCCCCAGTGACTGGCATTTTTATGTCTGCATGTTGGTTTTGTTGTTTCTCATCTTCTTTGATCTCCATGTTCAGTGCAGTTTCTTGTGCTTGTCAATTATTGTCTAATTTTTAGAAGACCTTTTACACATGGTTATCTAAAGTGGTTATTTATCAGAGACTTATTTCTTTCAAACAATTTTCATACCTTTTTCACTGTATTTAAATAGAAAAGCACTACTAATAAGAAATGTTGCCTTGAATTAATCTTGCAGAGAGAGTTAGAGACAACAAATCATGAGGAACATGGACATACATTTTGTTCCTAATAATATGCTTTGCTTAATTTGTGTTGTTGGGAAAATATGGCTCAGCATCTTGACTGATTTCCTTTCTAGTGCCCTTTGATGGTATATTATTGGTCTTTAACCTGAAAGAAACACAGTAATTGGTGAGAGYTTTTGTACCATTCAAATTATAGTTGATGTGTTGTCCTTTATTAATTCTCCAACATTTATAGCTACTTYATGAACTCGCTTAAAGCCTAGTTTAAACAAAAGCTATGCTACAAAAGCTTGCACATGCTCTCAAAAAGGGTACCTCATGTAGAGAAAGTGAGATGTGTAGAGAACACAGGATAATGTAATGTATTATGCATGTAAATTTACTTGATCTGTATTGSTCTTTTCAATTCCCTTTCCAAACAAAGAATGTGGTAATTTGATTTTACAGATAATGCAGTTTGAGGCCCTAACTCAGTTTAGCAGTACACATTTTTGATTCATGGCAAGGGCAGTGGCTAGCTCTGAGTGTGTCTGTTCATAATCTCTTCAGCAGAAATGCAGCAGTGACTGATGTGTTCAATGGCTTTGAGTRTTGAGAAGGATCACAAGATGAGCTGTGTGATTCATTGATCACCAGGATACCTATAGACAGTCACCACAGGGTGAAATTTTGCTATGCATTCTGAAAAGAAAATAATTTGAAGAATTCCTTACTGGCTTTCTGTGACCACTGTCTTCCCCAGATGTGATTTTGGGTTGCATGATTCAATTATATGTGTATTATTTTTTATGCGGGCATGTGCTCTTGTATTATATTATGTTGAATTCCAATTTTGCATTATGGTGTAAACAATGGCTGGGAGCAAAAACCTTCCTATGAAGATTCCTGATTTATTTCTCTATTCCCCTGCAAATGTAACTTGAGCAGAGACTGAAGACGAGCTTGAGGAGTGATCCCTTTTTGCTGCTTGGTCTSCAGGATGAATATGCACCAGACAACACAAGTGCTAATAAGCCACTTGTCATCCTTCCGTAAATTATCCTGTTAGTTTTCAAAACCCTGTAGACACAGGCTTTTGTAACAGCATTAAATGTGCAGCAAGATCTGTCATTTAACTTGCACAAAATGCAAAGGAGGTGCCATTTGTATTGATTGCTATAGATTTTTGTCTTGTCTAATGGGATGTATATTTTTTCTATGAACTTGTSTTGGGAGAAAAGAAAAAAGAAGGCAAAAACAAATAATGGCCAGATATAGATAACATATTTTAAGTTTAGAAATAACCCAAACCTTTAAATTTCTCGTGCATGCCATGGCATCCCTGGTTTCTAAGGCATCCAATCCCATCTGTCTTTTTGCCAAGACAGCGATGCAGAAGCGTGCTGGAGACGGCCTCCTTTCACTTTGCATTAAAGCAGACAGACCAGCACTCAGCTTTGTGCATTTTGAACTCGCTGCAATAAAAGTTTTAAGAGATAAGAAGCTTTTTCTATTTCAGGGTTGCCATTAGCCTGAATAATATATAAACATGGGAAAAGGTCTGAAGTCCTTTTGAGGCTCACAGTATAGCTTCAATTAAATTATACATCATTATCACAGCTGCCAAGCCTGGTGTGGGATTTTAGCCCCCTATCTCACTAAGGGCTCCATGTAGCTGCCTTGTCCAATTCTTTTTTCTTCCTTTTCTTAAGCAGTAAGAGCATTTTTTGAAAAACCAGGCTTAAGGAATGAAGTGGAGGATGAGGTTTGGTTAATCAAGGAAGAGCATTGAGATGTCAACAGTCAGGCACCAGGGGAGGAAGGAGGTCAGCGCTGTAGCCTTAAAAACCACCGGGGAGAAATCAAACACTATTAAGTCATGACACATTATGTTCCTTTTGAACCAGGGCTGTGTGTACTCCCTCTGTGTGCTGAGAGGTTTGCAGAGAAGCTTCAGTTGATCGTGAAACCCCTTGTGAAGGCAGAATGGCTGGGGCTCCCCACTGGGGGTGCTTTCGGTCCACACGGCTGGCGTGACAATGAAACACAACCTAAACAGATACATTCTTTGTTTCTCCATTTGTGGCTCTTTCAGGCTTTACAACCCCAAAATTTCATGATGGCTTGTTATCTTTGCAGATGAGTGTTGTCCTGGACCTCAAGAATACAGAGTTATTCAACCTTCATAGCAGGTGTCAGCAAGTTATTACTTTGTGTGGCTCTGGCATAAAYCCAGGATGTACAGAACTATTATCACATACTAACGAAAATCATAATGGCTTGTCTTTTCTTATTTATTCCTATAATATCCTCTAAAAGTGTTAGAAATGTTTTGACTGATAAATTACTGCTCACACCACTGATCACACTCACCGCACTTGCCATCAATTTTATCAATTTGCTTTTCTTCTTTGTTACTAGTATTACATTAATAAATATTTTGTCTTGAGTAGCCATACATAAAAGACTGAAATCAAGGTGGCATCACAGAGTTTTGTGTGCAGAATACTTATTTAGGATTATTCCCTGCCATTGATTTTTGTACACTGAATAGGCCATTGATTTCAGTGGATGCCTAACGGCGTGCAGATCAATGACACATTATAGGGCTTAAATGGTAACATTTGATATCTAAAAATAAATGAGACAGGGGTATCACTAACTTTCAAGCAGGACTAAATAATTAAATAATATCTGATAAAAATGCAAACTTCCTTAAAATTTCAGACAGTTACAATGCTTGGCTCAGGAGAAGCAGCTGGTGAAGAATATGTGAAGAATTGTGTTTAAAATGTAAAATGAGAATTTGTTATAAACATGTGAGTTGAAAGTTGTTTGCAGTGTATTTTTGTGGCACCACAGCAGTGGAACTGCCCCAGCAAAGCTTTGCTCGTTGTCTCACAGCCCTGTGTTGGTGCTGCATGTCCCACCCAGCTTTTGTTGCCTCAGGTGGGTTCTCTGTGTGATAAAGCTGCAGTTTCCAGAGCAGCAAAAGAGTATTTMGAGTATGGGAGAAATCATACCAGTTAGCTCATTATCCCCACACTCTGAATTTATGGGATGGAAATCCCTTAAGAGTGTTTCCATCCAATTTTATGTGAACTGTATGCTTTCCAGTCCTGTTTGAGGGACAAGAAGAGATATTTGATTAGGTAATGCATTACAGATTTTTAGAAATCTAATAAACAACGAGACTCTTAACTTCTTAATCCCCCACTCAGCCCAAATTTGTTCTGACATAGGTTTCTTAACTGGTTGAAATCCARGTTCTTAAATTTGCATTTGCAACACTCAGACATTTTTCTTAAGCAGAACTTGTCATTTATACCCTAGAAGTGCATCAAGATGGAGGATGAAGTGTTCATTTTTTGGTGGTTTATGCTGTTTGATTAATCCTCACTCTAGAAAAGAAACTTTTTTTAATATTAGCTGTGCTTTAGTACAGACCTTAAATATAAATGCAGAAGCTTTAAGCCTATTCAGGCTGTCAGCACAAATATATAACGAGTTACTTTTCTGCTGTTCTGTGGCAGAATTATTTTATGGGAATTTCTGCTGATATTGAGGGAGAAGAGGTAGATGTCCCTTCTTCAATCGCTTCYTCAAAATGAGTTGAAAAATCTGTTCTCCAGCATGTAACATATGCCCTTTAAAACCACTCCTGTGCTGCTGCCTGCTCTTATCAGTGTGGGCCATAAATTTTGCATGGCTATGGAGGGAACTGCAGCTTGAGGACTTGAAACAGTTAGCAAGATGCTGCTAAAGTATCCAGACAAAGTACACTGGCAAATGGGTGTTTGTAGACAGGCATCATTACTGAGATCCATGTGTGCAGAGCTGCAAAAGCCTGAGGAGCATTAAAGGCCAGCGCTCACAGGAACCTAATTTTGGGTGAATGGAGTCCTTAGATTCATTGTGATATCGCACATAAATGAAAATACCAAATGTCATTGACTTGTCAGTGAAAAAGTAGCCTGGGCTTTGTAACAAATGGTTCAGTGATGTATATTTGGAGGCTGTGTGACATATTAAAGTAGTTTATGAGGCACAATTTGTTTTGGTGGTCTGCTCTGATTGATGGCGTGCTATCTGCCACTGCTTTAGATGTTGTGGTATGTTTGTAATAAATGTTCGTTCCCAGACAGTGCTAAATGTGTTCCATCTAAATCATTCATTACTTATAACAAGTTTCAGTGTATATGAATCRAAGCTTTTTTATACTTGCCTTCAGAAGAATTTATCATGTTGAAGCAGCTCTGTCACCTGTGAGGGGGCAGCTGCAGCCTGAGTGCCCAGACCCTTTCAGCAGAGCCTGCTGGAAACAGCACAAAGTTAAACTGCAAGTGTTGTTAAGTACTATCTTTACAAGTTTGCTGCATTTTCCACCCTAGCACTCCTGTTTGCTCATTTTTTTTTTTTTTTTTGGTTTTGTAAACAGAATACCAGAAAATATCAGGAATAAGCACCAAGGAACGAGGAGGAAATGTTGGTGTAACTATTGTGACTTGTCAGAGGAAGCTTGACAGTGGGAGGGATTTTTGCTGATGTTTTATACTCATTCATCAGAAAACTATTAAAAAATGCATGCACTACTCACAGGGGATTCGCTCTTCCTGGAAAGTGCAGAATGCACCATCCTGAAGCAAACAGAGTACTTTGTTCCCTCTTGATTGGGAAGAGAAGGAGTGGTTTTTTCCCATGGGACATGTGTCCTTCCTCCAAAATTCAAGTAATTGGAGAAAAGCTAAAGACTACCATTTCAGGGTGATCAATGTAGAAATACATCACTTTTTATTGTAAAAACATTGACTTTCATTTCTATGTGGCATCTGAAGAGAATTAGGTTTTTCCTGTTTCARTAGCCTCTAGGAAAAATCACAGTATCCCAGAATGGATCAGGTTGGAAGGGACCACAGAGGTTCATCTAGACCAATTCCCCTGTTCAGACAGGGCCATCCCAGAGCACAGGGCACAGGATTGTGACCAGGCACTCCTGGAATATCTCCAGTGATGGAGACTCCACACCCTCTCAAGGTGATCTGTTCCAGTACCTGGTCATTGCACAGTAAAGAAGTTCTTCCTCCTGTTCAGGTGGAACTTCCTGAGCATCAGTTTCTGCCCATTGCCCCTTGTCCCATTGCTGGGCACCACTGAGCAGAGCCTTGTCCTGAACTCCACAATAACACAGAGGTGCTTAAAATAATCTTAAATTCTTAACAGAACAAAAATTTGAATACCTATCAATTTTAAATTTACAGCCTGTTGAATTTAAATTACACTTGAAAGGCAATTGYTTTCATATAATATACCATGTATGCTAGAACGTGGATCAAGAAAATAAGATATAGCTTAAAAACTTATTTTGGCTAGTAGAAATTACACTTGAATCATAACAAATATGTGAATCTCTAGATGAGAGTCCTTGGTCCCTTATAACAGAAAAAGAAGCAGACTGTTGCATCAAACAGTTTGTAAACCAGAGAAACAAATTTGGCAAAGAATGAGAAAAGGAAACAGTAAAAATACTTGCCCAGGCAGTCCAGACTTGATGCAAAAAAAAAATAAAAAAATCTCCAATTCCTAATTGTCTTTTTTTCTTGTAAATTTTGCATGCAAGACAGTATAAAACACAGATTATGTGCTGGCATTTGGAAAGAAGCATGTGGGTGCCTTTTTTCATCATTTCAGAAAGGAAGAAGAAAAGGCACARTACTATTGAGTTTAAGGTGCTGCAGTGATGGGTGGGGGCTGTACAGCTGCAGCAACATCMGGCAGTGKAAATCATCTGCATGGCATAAGGTARTCTTTTCATTTTCTCAGAGGTACCTGTGCTGAATTAATTGTTTTCTAGCATCTAACCCGTTTAGCTATGGATTGGTCCTCTTTCTTTCTGTTAATGTTCTCTTTCCARAAGTTCTTGGCATGTTAATAGCATCCTCTAAGCAGCACATTCAGGAGTGTTTATCAAAACCTAAAAAGTTATGTAACTAGACCCAGAGGAAAAAAAACAAGGTAAAACCCAGAAAACATAACAGAAACTTGTGGCATCAGCAACTCATAAGACAAAATAGTTCAACGCTTGCTGCTTTCTAAAGTTAATGAACAAATGTTATGTGGCAATATGTAGAAATGAAATCTGCACTTTAAGATCTATCTTATGTACCTCTAACCCCTCTCTTGCCATTTTAATTGGAAATCTCTGCCTCTGCATATTCACGTTTCTTYTTCCTCTGTGGGTGTCTTTTTCTTTATCACATCGTAAGCAACCAGTTGTTGAATTCTATAAAGTCTCTTATATGGTCTTGGTGAAAGAAGTGGCTGCCTTGGGAATGTTTCTCCATAAGACTGATTATCCCATCAGTTCACAGAAAATATGTGCATCCATGGGTAGAAGATGTTTTTTTACAAATTACCTACTTGTTTTTCATTTTGGTTTGTGGAAAGCTCACGCATGCTTAGGTGTGACATGTATGGCACATAAATATATGTGTGTGTCATATAAATGATGTATACACAGTGTCTGAGGTTCTAAATAATTTTTATAAGCAAGTCTTGTAACTCAGAAAATGATGCATATTCACCTCAAGGGGAAGAAAAAAAAATGAGGGGAAGAATTTCCACCATCTAATCAAACCATGGCTCAGGCTTCAGCAACATCAGCTGCTGTTCTGGCTCCCAGCCGGCAGCTGTAGAGTTTGGCTCCCATTTCTGCCTTCTTTCTTTCAGAGAAGTCATGGCCCAAGAGGAAGGCAAGATGGAAACCCCCAAATTATCTTTGTGATCTTTGATTTGCTCTCTGCTTTGTGCTTAGAAGGAAAAAGGAGGCACTGGGAATGATCGTGGTTTGGCTGTGAGCTCGCAGCCACTCAGCTCAGCGTGGCAGTCTCAAGACTCCTGCTTTGAACTGGCAGCTGCAGGAGTGAGCAGGGGCTCAGTTCTTGCACCTTCTCATCCTGCTTCTTCCTTACCTACCCTTTTTGCTGTTTCTCAGTTAAAGGAAGTGTTCTGAAGCACAGCTGATGCCCCTGTTGGCAAGCCCAGCTGATTTTCAAGGTTGCTGTCAATAGCAGGTGTTGCTGCGTAACCAACCATCTTTCTTCGATGCAGCAACTTTTCACACAAGTTTTACACTCAAGAATTTCGTGAGTGGTACGGGCATCAGGGGATTTATGTACCAAGACAAGGTCTTTTATTCAGGCTTTTTGACAGTGATGCATAATAGTCACTGTGTCTGGGAGGAAGCAACACATTTGTCTTTTGATCCGGTTCAATAACCTCTCCTGCCTGTGCCTGCTACTACAGAGGAAAGACTAAGCTGGGAATCAGGGCTTTAATTTTTGACTCCCACCTGCTGGTGGAATCTGTTTGACCATGCCATTTATAAGTCTAGCTTTGTTGAAAGGCAGAAAAAAAACCACCAGTCTGCAAACTTTTCTACCAGCTTTGATGGAACCTACTGTCCAGACTCRTCTCTGATATTTTTTTGCTTGTCCTACTTACAGGGGGATCTGCCCTTCCAGCAGCTATCAATATAATATTTTATTCCCTTCCTCTGCAAAAATAAATTTAACCTTACAGACCTCTTGCTTGGGGAGAGTTTTATCTAGTAACTACACAGAGATCTGAGAAATACAGAGATTAGGTGATCTGCCAAATTTGCTGCCTCTGTCTCTTACAGTGCAATAATAAAAAGAACTTTCCTATAATGGCTCTTTATTGCCAATTCCCTAGTTGTTTTCCACCAAAGTACAATTAATTAGTAAAGGGGCTTCCCAAACAGAAAATTGTTGATGGARCATCTGAAAAAAAGCCATAGAGCATAACCCCATGGAAACACACAAGGGGAAAGACATGTATTTCCCACTTCAGGCAATGCCCTTGGTTTCTCTCATTTACATTTCGAGATTTTTGGTATTTGGGTTGCTGGGTCCTGTTACTCCCCTCTCCTTAACTTGTTTCTGATTTGGTGCTTTGACTTCTWCTATTATCTGTTCTTCATTCATGAGCAGGTTTAAAATGGTGAAGGAGTTACCCTGTGGTGGGTCTGCAGTGGTAGCTCCAGGATCCCGCTGTCCTCTTTTAAAATGACAGCTCTACCTCCTGAGCTCACCCCAAAAGGCTGAATTTGAATGCTGATACAGATTTTTATTATTAYTTTTGTTGTGGTTTAGTTCAGAGATTAAGGATAAAGAGCTGGGTCTACTGCTTAGGGTCTGACTGCTTAGGGTCTACTGAAAGTARGACTGCAATGCTGCTGTCCCTAATGGTTTATTAGGGGAAAGGCACAGTTTGCCAGTATTTCCTTTAAATATATGTGAACTCAATCTTGCAGAAGTTGCAAAAATCAATTTCACTAATAATTAGAAGTATAGAATTTTCTGCCAGTAAATGTGCTAAATATAAGGAGGCATTGGACTCCATAAGGTCAATATACTTGCCTTCAAAATATATCCTTGTATCAGTTAATGTAATCCACCAATTAAAAAGTCTATAAATAAGTATTTACTCAATAGATTATAATGTCTCCAAAGGGAGCAATTAGGCCTTTAAGGAGAAGTTTTAAACATTCCCATGAAGGTTTTAGTATTTTCTTTAGCACTTTGTCTTACACAAATGTACATTTCAGAAATTATGTTTGAAAATCTATTAATTCATGGTAAACTTGTAATTTGCACCCTGACGGTAAATAGTCTTAAAATGAGTGTTGGTAATGTATAATAATATTTATTTCAGTTTGTAAATGATAAAAATACAGAAGCAGGTTTTCTTTCCTGCTGTAGTGTTGTATACCTTGCTAGAAACTACACACTTTAGTCTAATTAGCAATCACATGAGAACAGTTTTTATCCCAAATAGCTCTCTATGTATTTTACATWCTGGAGATAAAGGGATTAAGAATACTGAGGCAGATTCTTGATGTAAATATCAGTGAGCTGAGCTGATTTAAATTAGCTGAGCATCTGGCCCATTCTCTTTGAAAACAGATAATCTGGTTCAGTAATTGACTGAGATTTGTGGGTTTCATTTCTTTCATTTTTTATTTAATTGTATAAAATAGTGGCAAGCAAATGTAGCCAAGATTATTAAAATTATTGATCACCTGTGCTGTCCAATCAGCTACAAACTATGCACGGTTATAAACCATTAGTTTTAGCTTATATTAGAAATTCATCCAATTAGAAAAAATAATAATAATTAAAAGGATCAGGGATGTGTGTCAAAATATAATTGCACATTGCAGAGATAGCAAATTGTAACAGTAGGACTGGCAGTCATTCTTAGGGGAGAGGGCAAGGGTAAATGGTGAAAAATTCAAATATGAGTGAAATGCCAGTAAATGTCATTCTAATAACAGTATACATTACAACCTACTGTGATTTTTCTCTCCCATAGGTCATATCTTTTGTCTCTTTTTCTTCCAAGGTTCCCTGACCATGGAAGCTAGCCCTTTCTCAAATCTCTGGCCCATTTTTCTCAATTTTTTTTTTTTTTCATTTTCACTTAATCAAATTAATAGCTTSTATAATTAATCTACAACCTTTTGTAATATGAGAGCTATGAATCAGACACATGCAAAACCAAAATAAATCCCCTTACTTTGAAATTACATTGTTTTATGTAACTGCTTTTAGAAAATGTGGTTTACCCATAGCAGAACAAGATTCACCCTGTTTTTTCTGCAGACTGAAAGTAAAACTATACATGTTGTACAGCTACCACTATAGCAGACTGTAAATCATATTTAGTCATTTAATAAGCAATGGCAAAAGTGACAAAAAACTCGCTTGCTTAAGTAATTGCAAATACAAACCCAAGCTGATTAACAAAGTGATTTCCTCTCAAATCTGAAGGAAAGGCAATATCATCCCTGTGATTCCAATGAAAACATCAATTTGAAACAATCACAGCTTGCTTTTCTAGAAGGAATTTTTCAATTTCTACTTTTGTTTTTGTTTTGTTTTTTTTTTTTTTTGTTTTTTTTTTTTTTTTTTTTTTTTTTTGTTATCCTTGGGACATGTGAGTGTTTTGGGTATTTTTGGCAGTTCTTCAGAGATGGAGTTGCCTCTGTGCTCATCAGGGTTTCACACTCACCTGCCATAAAGGCATTTTCTGCCTTAAAATAAGTTTGTGTTGTGTGGATGTCATAGAGGAGTGCTGGAATAATTTAGAATTGGTAGAAAATATTACCAATAAAATAAAGTAAATAAAGTGTTGCATTAGAGCTATGAAGTAAATATAGATAAAGACTTTTTYAAGGCCGCTTTAGTTAGAAAAGTTAAATTGGATCAGAAAATCACCTTCCTAAGGTAACAGAGCTGCAGCCTCTCCAGTTCTTCTCTGGATAAGGACCACAGCCACAATCAAAACCATTAGCAGAGCATTTGGAAGAATTATAACAGCCAAAGAATGCCTTTTAATGCTGAGCACTTTCAATGACTGAAATTACTGGAAAGTGTCCATTTCCCTTTAGTTATTTAAGTGCCCAAAGTGGGAAATGGGTGCTATTTTCAAAAATGTACAGATGAAGAATTCTAATTGATCTGAATCTCAGAGAAATGAGCAGGCACCCTTACAAAATCCCTCTTTGCCCTCATCTGCATCTTTAGGTGTCTGCGTATTGCATTTTATTTTCTTTGGGCACCAAATCAAGAAATCATCTTTGCTTATTWGCTTAACTGTGAGTTCATGCTTAAAATTAAGTTTATGCTTGTGAGCTCGTCTCAACAAACGTAACTGAAGGATGTCAGGGCCACTGAATCTTTTGCATTGGAACAAACCTCCAAGAGCATTGAATCCAACCTTTGATTACCACCCTGTCAACCAGACCCTGGGGCACTGAGTGGCCACATCCAGGTTTCTCTGAACAGTGGCTCCACCACCTCCCAGGGTGCTCATCCCAATGCTTGACAACCCTTTCAGTGAARGAAATTCTTCCTGATGTCCACCCTGAACCTGCCCTGGTGCAGCTTGATGCTATTTCCTCTTGTCCTGTTTCTGGCTGTCTGGGAGAAGAGGCGAGAGGGGAGAAGAGATCCCCCTGATCCAAAGTACGTGACAGGAGTTGGGTGTAATTGCCAATGAGCAGCTGAATTTCTTCCTCCTCACTTGTGTGGCTMCAAAACTTTGGCAGTCTGAATTGAGATGCAGTATCTTTTTATCCAGAGGGAATTTGAAGTCTAATCTGTTAATGTGGAATGCAAAATAGATGGGGSTAGAGGCTGAGGGTGCTCATTGAAAGAAGAAAATGAAGACTTAGAAAAATAATCCTCATTTAAATCCCTTAGGCAGCGTTTTGAAAATCTCTGCCTCGAGTATCAGCTGGGCTAGGGATTGATACCAAACAATGGGTAAAGTACTTTGGATAGTCAGAAAGTGTTTGGCTCTCAGATAAATAAAAAGGGCTGTAGACTGTTGCTTTAGTAGCTTTGCATAATTTTTTATTTTCTAAAGATCTATTCATTGAATAATAGAGATAAAATATGCCAGACCCTCAAAACGTTTTCAGTGACAATACACWATACTGAAGTCTTAATTCATGCAGTTAAAGAAGAATAAGAAATATATATTTCATAGCCTTTCAAAAGAGTTCAAGAGGAATTAGTGGACTGAGGATTGTCCCATCTATCATTCGTAACAAGGATCTTTAGTCTTGGTAAAAAAAGAGAAAGAAAAATTTAATCTTGTGACCTAGAAAACATACAAGCATATTAGAGGGCAGAATTAGTTACTAAGTAAGTGCTTATTTAAGAGCAATGTTTTTGTTTTGGGGGGATGTTTTTTTCATACTGTTCCATTTGGTTTGGGGTGATAAATTTCCTGATATCATTTGACTGCAAATGAAACAGCAAATTGATTTACAGACTGTGGAAGCTGGAGATAGCAGGAGTGGCTTCCATGCACTCTCTTGTTCTTTTCTGCACCTCCTTCCCCAGCTGGGAAGAGTCAAACTGGATCTCCAAGGTGCTGCCTGCTGCTCTGGTGGCTCAGATCACCTTGGACGGGACAAATCTGCCCTACCAAAATGGTTCTGAGGGCAGGAAGGTGGTACAGGCTGGGGGGTCAGCTTGGATGGATTTTGGAGGAGGGAAGGAGCAAGGAAGAATGAGGAACAGGGAGGRGGCAGGTTAGAGACAAGAGCTACTCTTGGGCAGGTTTTGTCAGACAAATTAGAGAGGAACTGTGATTTTCAGTCACCCATTCTACTGAGCTGATCTTATTTTCCTCTAATGCAGCCCCAGATTCAGAGGGTTTTGTACCTTTCTTGAAGCCTTGTGAGAAAGAAAAAAAGGGTAGAAATAAGGTATGGGGAGAAGGTTTTCATCTAGCGAGGAGATGGAATWGGATGGGAGACACAGGGTCCTTTCAGGCTGAGATTCCCTGTGGCCTTTTTTCTCATGGTGAGGAGAATCAGTTGCATTTAGAATTTAACCCTGCAGTTTGGCCAAATATTATTGAATTTGTGAGATATTAATTGTGAACTGGGATGTCATTGGCCTATAAATAGGTCCAGTGGGTCCAGTTGTGAGCTTTAAATCCCTGTCCAATCTTCACTCAGCCTAAATGTCTTAAGCCACAGCTTTTGGTTATTTTTACTGAAAATCATTGTGCGRCATTTTAAACTATTCTGACACAGCATCCAGACTGCTGGAGTSCAGAGGCTCATGTTTTGGCATGATTCCTGAAGAGTTAATAGGTCTCAGTACACTTTTACACTGTAAAGGAACATCTATACACAGCAGTTACCTCTTCCAGTGGGTGAGGAAGCACAATTATTACAAATTCAAGCAGTAGGATAAGCTGAAAGTGTTTTTAATGRAAAAAGAAACAGGAGTGCACTTTTGTTGAAGAGTGGATGACCTTATACTGAAGTACAAGGCTCCCATGTTCACTTAAGCAAAAGATTTCCTGCCTAAAAGCAAGCTGTACTATTAGCTCTGTATTTCCTTCTTACTTTAGGAAAAAAAGATTTAATGGTACAGAACAACACCGGTATTCCAGCACAGCTCTACAGCTCTTTGCCTCTTTGCACCATTGCTTACAAATTGTGTTTTGTCATG
>NW_026623327.1:194002-212287 GCF_030028575.1 Malurus melanocephalus | reverse complement strand
TATCCTGTACTCCAAGTGGCCTGTTTATATTTTTTGATTTTGTTTTGTTTTGTTTTTGTGAAATGCCAGGTACTTCACATTTATGGGGATRAAAGTATTTGTTAATCAAATTGTTAAACATTTATATAAAATTAGACTCATTTATATGTGAATATTTCCTGTAGGTTGCTGAAGACTTGTRCCATTTCTTAACTTTCAAAATGGCAAGAATACTCCTCAATTTAATTATTAAGAGAATAAAAATTCAGTATATTCCATGTGTTATTTGGGGGTAGTCCAATTTACCTGAGTTCACATGATAAGATTTATTGATCCAAATAAGCAGTTTAACAAAGCCAAGTCCAAGGTTCTGCACCTGGGTCAGGGCAATCCCTGGGATCACTCCAGGCTGGGGATGAGGAGATCCAGAGCAGCCCTGGGGGAAGGATTTGGKGGTGCTGTGGRTGAGAGGCTGGACATGGCCYGGCYGAGCCCAGAGCCCCCTGATGTGCTGRTTGTGGCTGCCCCATCCCTGGAAGGGTTCAAGGCCACCCTGGATGGGGTTTTTGAGCAACCTGGTGTTAGTGAARGGTTTCCCTTCTTTAAGGTCCTTCTCAACCCAGGCTGTTCTCTGATTCTGTGAAATTACAGAACTTCACTGCAATGGCTTCAGATTTTGAAACTTTTCTCAGACTAGTTAAAAACAGTTGGTCAGTCTGRTAATGATAACTTACAACTGAAGTTCCAGTAGTGTAAAAATGCATAATATAAATAAAAAACATCATGCCCTCTATTTGTCCTCTAAAAAGAAGCAGCAGCCTGACTTTTTTACTMTTCTGCCTGTACATCATTGATCTGGAGAAGCTGTGTCAGCTTCAGCACAGTTTTTTAGAGCTAGAACCCATCTTTAGTTAATCAGCAGAAGCAGGACTTGTTTTGTTTAAGTAGCTCTGCTTTTACATTGTTTTGCTATGGGTAACATATTTCTTCATGAAATATTTTAATTTATATTTCATACCTTATTTGATTCCGCCACACACTCTAGTCAAGGGCATTATCCAGATCTGGAACAAGCCTCAAAGGATTTTCATCCTTTAAATAACAMGATTTTGTCAGTTTGCTCCATATATAATCTTGCTTCCTTAAATTAAGAAGCATTCATTAGGAAACTTTCCAGAACTCGCCATCATTCTGAGCTTTAAAAGAGCACCTATCAATCTGAGTAAGTACAGATATCTGAAAAACCTTTTCATATTAATAGTCTAGTGTGCAATTTGTGATCTGCCTGATTATTTTCAATCTGTGTATTGTGGTGGTTAATATGAGGTGTATTTGTTTTCACAGTTGATGGTTGTGTTTCAGTAATGGAAAAGCAATCCATCTGAGCAGTTTTCTTAAAAGTCCTCTCCCTAAATAAATGGCAAGTCTATAATAAATTCCATAATTTTAAGCTAGGCTCTAAATTTATGATCTCTTGGGGTCTCTCTGTAAGTTTTTCCTGCAGAGAGATTGACTTAGTCCATATCAGCAGGGTTGTGGGTTTTTTTTGTTTTTTTTTTGTTTTTTTTTTTTTTTTTTTTTTTTTTTTTTTTTTTTTTTTTTTCTTTATTGTAGACCGATGCAGTTATTCTACAGCTCTGCAAATGGATGTTGCTTACTGTGCCCTGTATTTCTGTTGTAAGATTAGATGGCTGGCATCAAACAAGATGAAGTGAAAGCTTCACTTGTGGGTTTTAGGTTCAGTTTTGCCAAGCACAATAGCAATGGGAAGTATATTCATGAAAAACGGTGGGGCTAAAAATAATGTGAAACTCGATGGGAATAAAAAGAAAATTTTGATCTGAGAAAAAATAGAGTAAGAAAAGRAGAAATTTCTCTCTGTTACCAGACCTTTTTAAGTATCTGTTTCTAAGGCAAGGGCATTAGATGGCAAAAGTGTGAGATCTCAGTGGAATTGTGCATAAATATTTCCTCCTCAGAAGTTCCAGCTAGGGGCTGAAATTAGAGATGCTGCCTCTGTGTAAACATGGGTGTAGCGTTCCTTTGGTCTTAAGAGCAGATAAATAGTGTAGATGAGGCTCCTTGTGATCCTGTCTGCCTTTCAGTGTTCGTACATATGGGACAGAGGCAACAGTTTCATTCCTAGAAGTTCCCAGAAATTGTGCAGGTTTGAAAGAGAATTTTTCTCCTTTCTGCACATCATAGTGAGTTTTACATGATCTGCATCAGAAATAAGTTTGATTTGAGGTGGAAGCTTCTCAAGTGCAGGGTTAGAAGACCAGTCCTTTGAACTTTTGTGATCTGTGCCTGCTGCTTGTAATTAAATAATAATTAAATCTGCAGCAGTCCTACTTCCACAATGCTGAGTGACAGAAGAAGCAAATGTGCTTTGCCGGGAGCTTTCAGGGGACTGCTCTTGGGTCTCCCATTTCTGATTCTCTTGTGGCATCACCCCAGGACCTTTGCTTGAGCACCTTCTCTTACCCTATTCCCCACCCATCAGTCCTTCAGTTTTCCAGAAAGGATGGATTGACCATTATATTTTTGCAGTTAGAGTTCTGATATGTCTTGCTGACAATAAAGGTCTCTGTCCTGTGGGCTAAACCCTCCAGGAGGTTGGTAGAGACTCGGCCATCGAGAGCCGAAAAATGCAGCACAGGTGCACTCACCACAGGATAGACAGGGCAGGGCTTGCACCCTTTAGCTTCCCTGTAATGTGGAGACTAATCTTTTTCTGAACAAAACAAAATAATAAAACAAACTGTKGCCTGTTTAGTCTCACTCATGTATACAAAAATTATTTAAGAGATCTAGTGCTGCATGGTTAATGGTGATGATGTGCTTTAAATTTCTGGTTTCATTAATAATTTTGTGGCTTGTGTAAAATAATATGAACTCCTTCAACATGCAAAATCTATAGCAAGTCAAAGAACAAAGYGGATTTTTTCTGTCTGCATCAGAAAAATTCATCTGCATGCAATATAAAATATTTTTAAAATTCTTTTTAGGGGTTCAGCACTTTAGTACTTTTTATAGATTAATCTATACTTCATAGATKAAATGAAAATAAGGTCTTTGGGAAACATAGAGAGCAATTATTTGTTGCATAAAGAGAGTTTATATTTTGGTTCATGGTGTTTAATTTTTACAAAATCATTGTGTGWATAAGACTGAATAGATTTATATGCACACACATCTTAAATTTCCCGTAATGATAGTCATTTTAGGTAGGTCAATAGTGAGAGAATAACTGATGCTGGTTGAAAAAGATGTGTTCATTCTTAAAAAAATAATTTTAACTTCTACCTAAAAAGCAATGTTTCAGGTTTCTTGTTCATATGGGTAAAAACAAATTTTAAAAAGCTGTTAAAGTTCATCTTAGAGCACCTTTCCATAGAGAAAGTTGTTCATGTGACCTCTTTTGGCTGTTATTGCTGTTGCTGAGCTGGTTTCTGTGGAGCAAGCTGCATTTCCAGGTGGATGAGCAGCTCACTCCTGCCTTTCTGCTGCTTTTTCACCTCAACTGGCTCATCTAGAGCCCAATTGCACATTTCTGCAAAGCAAACTGCACACATAGCATGCAGATGAAGMCGTGACAGCGCAGAAAATCGAAAGGAGGGATTATGCAGTGTAATTATCTGTGTAAAACTCCCAGAGTTTCTGCCCAGAGTGGTTCTGTAATGGTGCTCAGCCCRTGCAAAACCCCCTGAGCCGAGAGCTGGGCTTTGAGACTTGGCTTTGGCCTTTGGCACCCAGAGCAATGGTCAGGTCCAGCTGCTTAGCTGTGCCCCACTGACCCTGCTCAGGGCAGAAATCATCAGCTCAGTTCTGTCTCACTTACAGGCAGCAATATCAGAATCTGATCTACAGACTCAAGAAGTGTCCAGGTCGCAGCACTTACCATCCTGCACTGTGTGTTCAAAGGACAAAAACTTTCAAGGACAAAAATTAGCTGGACAAAAGTCAGGGGTATCTTGTTAACATTGAGAAGCTCTGTAGGAAATGTAAAGCTAAGATATAAGATGAAATTATATTAATTTCTGGTTAAATTGTTCARGTGCTTTTTCCTCTGGTTATGAAGAGCGTACTGTTGTTCTGCTTTAGGTGAACAAATGTTATCTGAATGCTCAGGTTTTTCAGTGCTTTCTTTAGGTTTCTTAACATTGCATTAGTCACTGGCTCAGGTTCTAAACCCCTTCACATGAAGCACAGCTCTGAATCCTGCTGAGGTCACTTGAGTATTTCCTTCATTAAGGTTTTACTCAACCTAAAACGAGGAAATGGAATCTCATCCTTCACAAGTAAAAAGGTTTCAACTTGATAGTGCAACCCCAACATTTTTAGCATTGTGCTGAAGTGTGCTCGGCTCTATTTACTGGCTAATTKACAAAGCTCTGAAGTGCAATTTTGGTAAGCAGTGCTATTTACTTTTGATCAAAACTGGCCAGAGGGAAGGGTTACATATTGGAAAAAGCATAAAACAGCTTGAGAAGTACGTTTCATTTTAAATAATAAACCTTTTGTTTATGTATCTAGAATCTGTAGAAGTCTCTTCTGTGAAGAATAAGGCCAGATAATCTCATGTGAAAAATGSAATACAAAGTTGAATGCATATTTTTGAAGGGTTTTTGTTTTTAATTTCATCTCTSCTCCTATCAACTTATACTTCTCTCTCTTCTTACTTTTATAAACTTGTTCTGTCTTCTGAGATTCTTTTGAGTTCATTCTTTCCTAACAGTTAGACTAACTTCTTACATTTTTTTTTCTCACTGCATTTTTCCTCCCTTTATTAAATTTAGGAATGTATTTAAATATAATTTATGGTGATCTTTCCTTGTCAGTTTAATCCTCCACATAACTGCTTAGTATTGTTTTAGTTCTAATATAGGTTGTTAAAARGTCTTGCAATAGAGAGGTATGACAGAGACTGAGTAAAAAGTTGAAGAAATTCAGTATTTTCTAGAAAGAAATAACAAGACTTGGAGAGTCTTGWTTGCTTAGCTGTTTGTGAATTCTTGTGCTTGCTCCTACATTTCATGATAGTTGCTCAGATCATGAAAATCTGATCCTTCTTAACCACCCCACATCAATCTATCCATCTTTGAAAGAAAAATTCCATTTTTAAAAAAAGAATTATATGCTTCCTTGGAGAAAATGAAGTCAGTATGTATCTCATGAACCGTATACTTGCAGATTTGGAAGGAATTTCATGTTAATAGGGTCTGCTTTTATGGGATGTTTCAAAAAGCAATCAGAAATGTCACTGGCCTAAGTATTTTTCAGCTTTTCCTACTTTTTGGTGCGAGAACCAAAGTTTGGGCTGTGCCTGACAGACTAGTTTGTTCTGAGCAGCCGGCCTCATTTTTCAGGGATAAAAGCTTCAAACTTACAGGCAGTTTTAAAACCTGCTACAAACAGTTTGCTTTTACGAGTGTATCTGTAGGAGTAACTCCAGAGATGAAAACTTGCAAGTTTATAGATCAAATTAATTCCCTAATTCAATCAGGAGACAGGTTGTTTGGTGAAGAAAAACTTAAAAAAAAATCACTTTATGGCTCATATTTTTACAGTGTGCAAGGAAAACACAGAGGTCTAAAAAAAGCCATTTTAAAAGATGTCACAAGATGAATCTCTGTATTAAGAGGGGCTTTTGAAAGCTTCAAAATTTTTCAAATATTACACTTTCCAGTATGGTCTATGATTTTTCTCMTAAATTTCTGCTATTGATTTCTAATTTAAGAAGTGTTGATGTCCTTGTTCTAAACCATGTGTAGACAGTGATTGTATAAAAAGCCTTAATTTTTTAATATTTGTCTATATAGTTTTCACAATACCATTCATTACTTGMCTGGGCTACCCACTTTAAGATGCTGCATTGCCTAAAAGATTTCTAAAAACTTCAAGAATTGTTTCCTGCCACTTTTAATAACTTTCTAGTGTGCCATATTAATGTTGAGAAAATCTTCATTCTGTGGACAAATATATTGTTTTTTTCCATCTGCATGTATTTTTTAGCTGCATTGTTTTCTGGTATGTGTAGTGAAAAATACCTTAGGTACAAATATTGGTGAAATGAAAGAATGGGTTTAAATTCATATTTATTCAAAAGATTACAGCTGCTGAATGTGATGCCTTAAAGATCCTAGAAATGAAACAACACAATTTTGAGACAACATTAAAATAAGAGGTAATATAAAAGCTGGTCTTTATTGGAGGCCTCYAGGGGCAAATATGGAAAAATGTCCACAAAAGCCCACCACCCACGGGGTGAACACAATTTTATAAGTTTAGCAAATTAGCATAATTGACAAGAATTCCCAAGAATTGACAAGAATTAGAAGCACAGGTGATGAGGTAATTCCCCCTTCTGGTTCAACCCTYTTTGTGGAGCTCCCCTTGTTAACAGCTCTACTTTGTTTAAAAAAAAGTGTCTCGAAGAGCAGATTTCAACTTTGGTAGCCAGGGAGAGCCAAGATAAAATAGGGACCCTTGGAAAGTGTTTTGTCTTTMTGCCTAGGAAAAGGGTATGGAAAACCCCTGGTACTAGCTACTAATACAGTAATAGGCTACAGAGCTACAGATACATGTGTAAAGAATTCAGAGAATATAAAACAAAAAGGCAAAAAAGTCAGCATGGTATCAAATGCAATCTAGAAATGTTAATAAAAGGCATGATCTCTTCATTCTTTCTTCTTTAATGCAGAAAAAAACCTTTAGCTCTTAGTTAAAGCCACATCTGTCAACCTGTTCCACACTGCAATCCATCCTCTTTATTCTAATTGTAAACAGAATTTACACATCACATGTTTGGACATGTGGCATCATGCCAACAACTGAACTCTCAACCCTGGATTCCCTTTTAGAGCAAGTAGGAAGCACCAGGCATTTTAACACATTTGACAAAACAGGGGGGTGACTGCACCCCAGAAATGCYTGCCCACCTTCCTCTGATGGCTGTAGTCTAAAACTGAGTGAAATAAACCCCTGCAATTTTAAAAATCCTTAATGTTCTCATTAGTATGGGCAGATATTTCAATTATTTGAAATCTACCCAAGTATTTAGGTTGAACACTAGACTCAGGATGAGGATTAGCAGGTTTGGACACTGGACTTTAGGAAGTTCAAGAGCAGCATCACAACATTCTCACAAGGTGGAAGACAGTGGATAAATCTCCTTCCAAGTTTTATTTCTGCTGTATTTTGGTGCTGTCAGTTTGCTTCTTCACATAATGTGTCTGGAGTCACTTCACAGTGCCCAAAAATTATGTAAGAAGGGTTGCTAGTGTGGGGTTTTTTTTTTACCTTTCTAGTATTCTCATTTTATTTCAGATGGAAACAATCCCTTTTATTTTCCTTGTGTTGACACCGACACAAAACTTTGGAATGGAGAAAATAASAAATGGAAAGATACATTGATATAGTATCTTGTAATTTTTTATTGTGCCTTCTCCTGTTTCCTAATCCAATGTCATCCTAACCTTTGGTGTGAAGATTCCAGTGCTGATAACGAAGAATTTCTCTTGAAATTGATGGAATTTTGTGTGCAGGAAGATGCAGATACCACAGGATATGCARATACCTCCCTTCATCTGGGTGATGTTTCTTCTGATCCCGGAATGGCTGAATTTCACTGAGCCTGGTGATTTTTTGCACTGACCAGGCTGATGGTTTTTGTGGCCACTGGCTAACCCTGCCTGCCACTTTGATCAAGGTGCAGGAGACAGGAGAAAAACCAGCACATGGTGTTATTACCAGAGAGTCTTAAAATTTCTCTCATTCTTGAAATTCATGGATGCACAAAGTACCACCGAGCWGTATTGAAATGACCTTCTTTTCCCCCTCCTTTTCTTTCTCTTTTGGTGTGTAATCTTCTCTTTACGGGGGTTTGAAAAGGAAATCCTGAATCTGTTCTTTAACGTATAATTTTGGTATCTAAAAACAGCACTTGGGATCAGCAGGCTTGTCAGAAAAACAAGAATTTAGATGTTCAGAAAAAACTCAACAATCCACCCCCAGCTTTTCAACTGTGTCAGGCATTATTGGCTGTACACAGCTGCTGTAAGATGAAGAGARGGGAAATGCACTGAAAAGCAGAGGTGTTATTTTAAGGACATGATGAAAATAATGGAATCACCCAATCTGCTTTGTATGAAGTGGTTTACATGCTCTGCAAAGAGATGAAAAGTGCATTCTGATCTCATATTTGGGCAAGTGTTAATTACAGAGTCACTGACAAGATATAGTCTCTCAGAACTTTTCTTTCTTTTGGTTTTCTCTAAAAGCCAAAACAACTATGACTTGGTTCATCTTCTTCTTCCTCTCCTATCTGTACAGAGACACCAGTCTGCTTTGTAAATCAGGAGTGAAATGAGATACAGCCAGTTGACACTAATAAATTATTTCATGAAGGCACAGAGACTGAAATCATTATTTCTGACAACAGATAAAAAGTTGTCTTCTTCCTGATTCCATTCTTTCAAAAGTCCTTCTGCCTGCCCATATTTGCTATTTATGGCAGATGTAATTATTGGGTCAGGTTTTTTCTGTTCTCATGGTCTGTTTGTTCTTCAACCTCTGGCCACTTTTAGATTGTATAAAGCTGCATACGAAGGAYTGTGATAATTTAAAATGTTTTCTTATCATGGTGTATAGATTTATTTCAAGTGCTTTGGTTGTGAGTGCCTAATAATGCTCTTYATTAATGCTGGCAGGTTTTCTCGTACCTGCTGATCACTAAAGCTTAATTTTAAAACTTGTTAAGAAAAATAACAGGCATAATAACAAATTATAAAATTGACCTCTAGGTTCTGAAAAAGTCTGAATTATTACTTCAGCTTTGCAAACAAWTTTTTTTCTTTTTTCTGCTTCTCCTCTTTTGGTGTCAACAGTAGATTTTCTTCACCTGCCATCCTGCTTTCATTGCAGGTTCCACAGAAGACCATTTTTGGTCTCCCTCCATCCCCTGGTTCAGGTTCAAGTGCTGATCACAGGTTATCCCCCTACTCCAGGGCATCTCCTGGAATCCTCTCAATGACAAATTCTCTTCATGTATGTGTAGCCACCAGCCCAGACTCAAGAACAAGAAATTATTCTTTTACATCTCCTTAAGTCTCTTCTTATTTCCTTAGTGGGAACCTCTACAACCCCTGCCTTATCTGTTTGTCTGATGTATAATCCCACACAATTTTGTTCCCTTTTATTCTTCGTATCTAGGTGTTCAGCTGGATATGGTTGCACGTAAAGATGCTCCAATATAAATTGGAATGTTGGGGAGAATTATGGGAATAGCAACCAAAAGAACACTAGCCTCTGAACTCTAAGTTTCAAAGCAAAATACTCAGGAGCTGAGTTGAAATTCACTTGTACATATGTAACGATTAAAAGCTCTATTTTTCTACACTGTGTGTGGCTTTGGTTGCATTTTCAATGTGAAGCCTGCTCACAAACACAAGGCACAGAGTAATCCTTTCTTCCCTCCTCCTGCTCAGAAAAATGTTATAAATATGGTCAGAAAGCAGAGACTTCTATGATCACTCAACTCAAAACTTTGAGACTTTCATACATAAAATAAAAATATTTTATTAGACAAGTGTCAGGATTTCAAGATGCATGTTTGCCAAGTTTCCCAGAGAATCTGGCACTCCCTCTTGCCARCGTGCTGTGAAACAACCTCCAGCTTGACACATAACTATTCAGGGAATGGTTCAGCTAATGAATGACAGATTGTGGGAAGAGTAAGGCATTGGAATACCCAGGAAGGTGGAGATTCCTGCTGCAGGCCTACACTGGGTGAGGTGATGCTGAGGTGAGCAAATTAAATCTCTGCAGGCAGCACTAATTATATCACCTCTGTGGTTTCTCTGGAGCCCCCACTGTTCCTGTTGYTTTGCATGTCCCGTGGATCAGGTGGGAATTCACAAGGACATCTSGTGCCTTTGTCAGGTGCCACACCATGCCGTGGGAAGCAGCAGTGCCTCTCATCTCTGCTGAAATGCTCACAAGACAGCAGAACAAAAATAAGAAAAGTTTATCAAGCAGAGGCRGATCCAAGGAAAAATGCCCTTGTGAAAAGTGCTCCTTGTGCTGAAATGGTGATGAGGGAGAGGCTGAGCAGGGGGCAGAAGCCTCCCCAACCCATGTTCCACACACTTCAGCATTTTAGAGAGTCCCCAACAGTGTTGCTGTGGAGTAGCTTTTTAATCTCTATTTTCTCATGTTAAGTAATAAAATACAATTCTAAGTGGCTTAAATGTTTGTGGTAGCTTCTTATCTTTTTATTTTTAATAGAGCCTATAGACTATTCATTAGCCCATAGGCTATTAGCCCTACTATTCTAGGAATACTATATAAATAAAATATTTATATTGAATCTCCACATGTGGTATAGAAACACCACTGATATGAATTGAAAAATTGTAGTACATATACAGTATCAAACTCTAATATTTGAATCTTGGCTCACAAAATTTCAAATTTGTTGCTGAAATATTCAGTTAAAGTTTGAAAGAAAAGCTGATGTTAATCCCCTAGTATTTTACATATAAATATCTTTTTTATGACAGCGATCCTTTTCCTCAGTTTTTTTTCTACTTGTATTTTTGTGAGTTTGGGTGATGCAACAACTCTATCATAGTGAAAATGATCATGTGCAGCTCAGCAGTAACAGGCCACACTTATTTTCTTCTACAAGAAATGAATGAGTGTACAAGTCTTTAAAAAACAATTCACTCCAAAATTTAAAATTCCTTCYACTCCCTTTCCAGATAACGCAAACAAATGGTTGCTTGCAGTGTTTTGTTTATGAAAATGGGAAATATGTAAAATGTGGAAGGAACAAAATGAAATCACGTGGTTTTATATATTTGCATTTCATTTTCCTGCATGAAAATGAAAAATGCCTCCCCCTTCTGCTGTAACCACTTGTAGCTGGTTTCCATCTATTACAAAAGTTGTCAAATACATATGAGAAATCCCCAGGTTTCTGMTGTTCACTTTTTGATTAGTTCTTCATCTTTTGGAATTCCTCTGTGTCTAATCTTTGGCAAGAACTACAATGGTGCCAAACACTACCTCCCAACCCTACATATTTSAGCATTTATATAGGAAGTAATAGGTGGTAAATTGCAGCCTTTCTACTGCTTGGAAATATCGTGGGGTTTGCTCCCTTGAATATTAAAGCTCTTCCTTGTATCTGCAGCTTTGTTGGGCTGAGTGTGTGCCACAGGAGCACCATGCAATGGATTAGAGGTGTATTCATATAAACTGCAGCAATACAGATGAGTGCAGACACTTGTAAAATATAGAGTGGGACAAGCAAATCTGATAAAATTTAAAGTTTAAAAAATGTGAGATGGTATTTATCTTGGGAAACTATCAAATGCTGTCTTCCTAAATTTCTGGAATTGGGAAAGATTGAAACATCCATTAACTTTGCATTTTGACCTAAAAGTTTGGAATTAGATTTCCAAGGGGAATCTAAGCAAAGGCATGCAGTAACATGAAAAAAATGCAATATAGACTTAAAAAATGTCCTGATAAAGAAGGCTTTTTAAAAAACAAGAACTTAGAAAATAAGTCATGATAAAGGAATCATATAAAAGAAGGAGGCTTATGGGTTTGGATATTGAAACATTCTCTGTGCTCTTCCTTATCAGTGCACTTTATCATTCCTGAACATGTTGAGTATGACGGGTATGCAGTTCTGCGCTCTGACAGGTTTGTTCATCATCGTTCATTTCACACTTTGTGAACACCATTTGTTTTTYCCTCTGTCCTCAGATGAAGCTGCTGACATGCAGTGCAGGTATTATTTCAGGGCAGAGGCAGGTGAAGCCATCCCAAGCATTATCAGCTGCTGAAAGCTAATCCTAGAGCGGGTTTGCTCTCTGCTCACTTTTTGTGTGGGTTTAGTTTATTTGAAAGCTGCCAGTGCTGGTGTGGGCTGGCTCAGAGAAGGTGYAAATATTGAGGATACGTCTATAAATGCTATGGGATGGTGTTAGGGACAATGCAGACGAGGCAGCAGAGAAAGGTGCAGCTGTCCCAACTTCACCCTCCCTTATGGACCAGCCCTCGCCTGGGGTTCTCATTTCCAGCTGTGAATTTTATTTATTATTTTGCATTGTAGACGTGCAGAACTTCAGCTGTATGGAAAAGCTGTGTGACTCCAGGCAAAATCTTGTTCCAACTTTGGAAGTGTTTGTTACACTTTGGAAATAGAGCATCTTATGACTGTTTGGAAAATTTTAGTAGCATAAGCTATTCCAAATCCTATCAGATTTGAAAGCAGTGGGTCTGTTTGTTCTTTCTGTTTTCATTCTTTTCTTTATTTTTCTTTTCAGTGCTTTGTCTGTAATCTAAAATGTGTGCAACAATAAGATAGGTGTTTGGTTATGTCTATGAATATATAAATCCTCAATGGAAGCACTGCTACAAAAAAAAAAAAAAAAAAAAAAAAAAAAAAAAAAAAAAAAAGAAGAAGAAGGAAAAAAAAGATAAATATAACTGTGCAGTTATTTAAATTTAGTTAAACACAGCTTTACTATATCTGCCATCAGAATAGCTGTATTTCCTAAAATTCTTGTCGATGTAGCGCAGCAAATTAAGAAATTCAGCCTTGAATAAAAAGCATYATAGGAACACTTGGAGTGTTTTCATGCCTGTATTTGTTTTCAGAGGGGTTTCCAGAGGTACATTTGGTGTAGCACGTTTGCATTGCATGGCACAGAATGGATAACTCAGCAGGCAGAGCAATTCATAATGGATTTTTGGACATTAGGTAAACCGTGCAGTTGTGAATGCCGGGTTTATCTTTCCATATCTTGCAAGGCAGCAAAGAAATGGTTATCATAAAGCASTCTCAAAAATGCTTTTCTGTAAAGGAGAAAAATCTTTAAGATGCGTTGTTATGCATTTATCCTTGAAATGGGTAAGAACTGTAGGGAAGGGAATCTTCACAGCAATCCTCAGCAACTTCCTGTTAATCAGACAGCTACACGAGTGGTTTCAAGTGCAGAAGTTTCCTTCCTTGAAGCATTTTTCCCTCTTGCTATTAATACTGGTGCCGTAACAATTAAGTTTATTTCTGACAAGTGTCRCTTTCAGAGCTGGAGTGCTGCAGACATGAGGAGAGCGCTAAGCATCAAATATATCAAATGCCTATTGAATGCTATCTGGGGAAATTTGGCACAGCCTAAGAGGGATAATGGACTGAGAGGAATAAGTTATTTTTGTCAGAGAACAAGTTAATTTTGTTTTTGCAATACCCTCTCTTCCCATTCTGTTTCTTCTCCAGCAATTTTTGACGTTTTCTTTGTTTTTACATTGGATTTTGTTCTTGACTGCAGCAGGGAGCAGACCAGCAAAGTGGAATGTTTCTGTTTGCTTTAGTGGAGTTTGGGTTAGGATCTGTGTTTATTGTTAGTAGAGAATCCCACTAGGATGCACAAATGTCTATCCAAATTTAAATTATGTGACTCAGCATGTCTTTAATTTGTAAATATATCAGCTTCAAGGGAGAATTTGTATGGGTATACCTTCCTGAAGATGTCAAAGTTAACTGATTGCACCGCTGATATTTGTTTGTTGGCCATACATGTTTTAGGATCTGCCAGCTGATGAATTCCTGCAAGCCTCCATCTCTGAATTGAGTAGGTGTTATTTCAAAGCTGCTTTTATTTATGTTACAGCTAGAAATGCAGCAGAGATAGAACAATGARCCTGGTACAAATGACACCATACAAATGAGAGAAGGAGCCAAGATCATTCATGGATCTTAAGATGGAAGGAACATGCATTAGGGAGAGAGGGAGATATAAATTCCTCATATGGATAGCTTAATACACCTGCTTTATTTATTTAAAAGACTTCACAGTCCTAACTATAAAAAGAAATCTTGTTATACACTGGTGAGAAATTTTCCTTAGTTTTTCATGCAAACTGGCATATAAGCTTCAGTTCMAGATAGTCGAGTTCCCATGCTCAGGAATAGTATAATTTTGGGATCACACAGTCACCACTTTAGTGCACTTTGTAAGCACTGGGCTGCAATGTGTTCTAAGGGAATGTCCCTCTTGCAGTTTAGGATGTTCATCCTTCTCTTCAGTCTTGCAGGGTTGCATTTTGCAAGTATTTAAAAGTTGATGGACAATCAAATGTCTTTCTAATGCAAACTTGTGGAAATTCCAAACAGAAGGTGTTTATTTGGACATAAAAGCAAATGAATGAAATGTTAGATGTGAGAGCACACATTAGGCACATGGAATCTAAAAGTGTTCCAAACAAAAGAAATAATATTGGACCTGCATTTACAGCAGAAAACTGGATATGTAAATGAAACTGCAAATACTGTCTTTTAATATTTAATAAATAATTGTTTAAAGCTTCAGAAATTATGTAATTTTGGATTCATATTCCAGATTTAAAAGGTGATTTCATTTATGCCAATAAATCAGAAACATAGAAGAATAGTTGTATAGTAGAAGTCAGTAGCATGTAATGCTGGTGAGAGTTATATCCAACAAAACCTGCACTAAAACCACCAAAAAAAGAAAATGATAACTCAAAATGCTTTTTGAAAAAATAAAAAAGCATGAAAAAAGGTCATTAATAAAGCTTTTGTTTCTTCAATATTTTGTTTAACTGTAACAAGTCAAATATTTCCAGTTTTGTTTTAAAATTTTTAATGGAAAGTGTAGTGGATATGAACATGCTCCCCAAAATTTTTGATTCAATGAAATTAGGATTTGTGGGAAAATCCTGATTTTTTACTTAAAACCCTTCCATCCAAACCAGCAGACATATCCGTTCTTTCTTAACCATGAATATGGAAGATTTTAGGTGACACAGATATTACTATTTATAAATCTGTAATGTATGCACCACACTAAATGTTCCCAAGCTAAATTATTCTACCTTAGACCATCTTCATGTTTGGTTTTTTTTTTTCAACAGCACAGCTTATTCCTTACTGCTCCTTAAGAGACTAATTTTGTCTCAACGGGCAAAAGTTCTTGAGGCTTGGTCATTATTACTCTCTGAAGAACCATGTGAAAAAAACTCTGTGCAAGTTTAGTCATATTTATTTTGGCATTTTGCATTAAAGAKGGCTAAGAAGTGTTCTTGTACATCTCCAGTAATCGCACATTAATAGCTCCATGGGGAGTTGAATAACATTTCTGCCCGTATTTGATTCGTGCTAATTCCTGAAGGCTTATCAGCGTAGTACAGCATCACATAACTTCAAATCTCAGTATATTTTCCTTTTAGCTTTTAAACTACAAGATATTATCTTTTACCTCAGTTCAACCTAGTGTTCCCAGCAGAAAAATCTACTACTGATTTAAATTTTAGAAGCTTATCAGCTTGCTGATTTCCTCCTATCAGCTGTTTGGCTGTTCTGTACTCTGGAAAGTTAAGGCAAAGCATCGGCACAGAACAGATAGGGCATGACCCTAAAACATCTGTGCACAACCAATGTTTCACTTTGGAGCTCTGCTTTGATCAGTAAATGAGTCTTCTAGGTGAGTGCTTTCTACATGTGTGTGTCTTTATCATTCCCTGTGTTCTTTTGGATTTGTTTCCTTTCAAGTTTTAGGTGAGCATTTTAAATTTTGGGATGTTTGAAGTTAAGCMCTTAAATCCTTGTTCAGGCATATGCGAGTTGATTACATTTCTGAGCACCTGAGGAATTACAGCTGCTATTTACTGAATTTGAAAGTGATTTTTTTATCTAAAATCCCAGTTCACTTCTTTTCTCATGGCTGAAAACACAAATAACCACCTAAGCTTAGGGAGGTGAATTTGCACAGGTGACCTTCTCTAGCCTTCTAGTAGATTAGAGCTACTCTGGGTAAAAACTCCCCAAATGTGTATGGTGTGTATATAGAAGCTTGATCACAAATTAGGTTGATCTGCCAACAAACTCCTCCTAATATCCACAATTTACTGATACAGGGGTATGCTAAATGTTGTTCTATAGGTGAGGATGTGAGGGACACAGAGCTGAAGATCAAATTTTRGTCTTTGTTCTGCCAACAATCAGAAAAAAACAGCTAATTTTGATAATTACCCCCTAAGTGATTTGTTCAAAGATATGWGGGAATTCCCCCTGCATTCTCCCAAATCCATGCTGGACCCATTTTCTTTCTCTTCCTACTGCAATAAAGAAATCAGAATTGGTCTTTCCTCCCCAACCACCAAGCCCTGAAAGCATGGGTTCAGCTTGGATTAAACACAAATAATTCCCATACATCCACACCATAAAATGTGCCACACCATTGAAGAACATTACTTTTAATAACTAAATGATTTTACTGATCTGAGCAAAGCTGGTTTAAGTAGCCTTGGTCCCTCTCTTGCCCTGGAGAAGCAGGCACTGAAGGGCTGTTCCCAGCATCTTTATTGGACCCCACAGAGAGAGGTGGCCACTGGACAAAACATTCTGCAGTAATTTCATGGATATGGGCAATTCCGCAGGTTTTTTGTGAACCTGATGTTGGAGCCATGCAATGTTTGCTGTTGCATCTTTGGGGAAGAAATACAGTCCACATCAAAGGCAGCAGAGTGCTAAATCCTGCACCCAATCTGTTTTCTATCTATGATGGTGTTGCTCTAACTTCATAACAAATCTCATTTAAAAAGAAAATTCTTTTTTCTTTATTAGAACACTGAAAAAATAAGCATTTTGCTTTTGAAGTGAATTAAACTCTGATGCCTAATGTAAGAAATATTTAAAAGATAATTTTGAGGGCAAGTTTTATCCAAGGCCTTTTCATCTCSGTCATTTGTCTTTAATTTTAAACATACCAAGTGACTATGGATTATTGATTGGTTGATGGCTGATGTTTTGTGAATAATTTCTTAACTTTCTGACACTTAGTTTAGTGGTCAGGCACCATTCCTTTCCCAATTTTGACAAAGAAAATCTTTCAGTAATAGAAAAGTTGATCTGTAAAACCACATTCTTCTGTGCTCTGTTGCACATCCCATCAYATTCTGCAATTTATCATGGTTTAGACATCACTTCTATGGAGACCATATATGAGAACACCAATAGCATAATGCTTTTTCTGCTTTTGTGCATCTCATACCACTTAAGTATAGTATCATTTAAAATGCAAATCACTACATGTAGATTATTACCACATACTTACTAATGGGGATTTAAATTAAAGTTATGATGTAAGAAAATTAATTTTGTAGTTTTGTTTTCACTTTTTTGTTTGTCTGTGAGTCCAGGCACTTGCTGAGTTAATGATGTTTTGGTTATTTGCCAGTATGTGCATTCTGGAAAAGTGTAGTGTTTGAAATCTAACTTGTTGTTAGAGGAAATTAAGAGGTGTAATTTGCTGAGTTCATTTTTTATACCGTGAGTTAGCCATGTTTATGAAAATAATGATTCTAGAAAAAAAAAATTCCAGGAAAACAATATTCTAGCTTATAGGAATATGGCTGAAATAAAGATGTCAGAAATGAGGATAACTTATCCCTTAACTATGTTTCATGTACTCTCTGTATACATTTTGACTGGAAAAAATGATTTTTCAGAGCTAGAAGGATTTTTTCCTTTGGGCTGTTCCCAGAAGAGACAGGGATTTAAAGTTACATTTCATGTTGGTATTGACCATAGCAGACCTGGCAGATTCAAACACGTGATGAGACATTTGAGGCTGGATGGCAGATGAACTTTAASACACAGAACACCACTGATTTTTCTGTAAAATGGTTAAAATGGATCTTTCATAAATCCATATTCATGCTTTCTCTGTTTAGAGTATGCAGCCTTACATTCAGCTGTATTCAAGAGGAATATATTCAAAGTAAAAAATATTTTCAGTTTCCCAGTCAAGACTGTTAAAGTCTATTAAAATAAAGTACGGGGTTAATAAAACCTAAAAAGGTCAAAAGAAACACCCCACTCCCCAATTCAGCAGGTACCTCCTTATTTTGCTTTATGCAAAGCCTCCTGATCTGTGCACAGCACTTTTCTTCTCAGGAAAAAGGTCTCTGGTCCCTGCTTTACAGGGAGTGTGTTRGACCCTGCTCAGCCCGGGGAAAACYGCGTGTGCAAATCCTCAGGGAGCATCATGATGGCAGAACGTGCTTCCAGACTGAAAAGGCAAGCAAATATAAAGTGTGTGATATATAATTGATGAAGAAGGAATCTCTAAATGTAAGAGTTTCATTCAATCATAATAAAGTAGTCRAGGGTGTGCAGACACTGGAATTAAAGATACATGTACTCCATTCAGCAGACCAATATTTATTCTTCACTCCAAGGCAGTGAGAATAAATTCTATATTGTTG
>NW_026623327.1:155047-193951 GCF_030028575.1 Malurus melanocephalus | reverse complement strand
ACAGACCAGATTTCTGACTTGAGTTTTTTTCACCTTGTAACATGAACAAGTTTCTAAAAGATTAGGAACAATTGCTCCAAYTATAAATGGATTGCATCAATCACTCAGAAGATCTTAAAAGAAAGAAAAGTTGCAAGATGCAGAGCAGAGAAGGATGTTAGCTGCAGGATACGTGAAAAGCATGTAAACCTTCATGACACAAAGAAGGGTAATTGTTTTTCCCTTAGGTATTCTGAAATTTGTTGAGAGTAGGTTGTGACAAAAATTGTAATGYACCCTCTTGAATTCATAGTGTCTGGAAGAGTTATGGATTTTCAAACTTTTCTATGGGACCAGAGCTGATAGGTCTGAGAGGGAAGGGTTTTGCAGAGAATGTCCTGCTGTAAAATGAGTGTGGGGTTGACCCAAGGCTGAAATCTGTGAGATGCCCAACCGTCTCTGTCCCTCTGTGTAGGGCAAACTAAACCCACCTTGGATTTTTAGCTTTTTCTCATACAGAGTGGTATGGGATTTTTTTTTTTTTTTAAATTTCACCTGCAGGGCAAAAAACAAAGTTTGAAGCACTCAGTGATGTTCTTTCAGTCCCGCAGTGCAAGGAGCCTCTGCAGRATCCTTGGATTTCTCAGGCTTAGCTTGGTGGRAATGGGAAGAGAAGGAAGGAGACATCAAGAAAGCTGGTAAAGAGAAGAGTCAGGTTTTGTACTTCTTACTCTGGTATGGTTTACTGTAGCCTGGAAGGTTGTTGGAAGGCAGGAGAGCTTCTTGCAAAATATCCGATCTTTCCAGAGAGGCGGCATTCATTTAATGACTTTCCGCTTAGGTTTCTTGATGTGTGTGTTGTGACTGTCATTGGACATGGCCAGCAAAAATACCCTTTTTATAATTCACTGCGTTTGTTCATGACAGGGGTTACCCTACCGAAGTGAAATTATTTATGTAGTGGGCTCCCTCACTAGATAAAAGTCTTCAGACTGGTGAAAAAGTGCTTATTATTCTTTCTAAAAGTAAGAACAGTGGTGTCGGAGGCTGTTCTGTAACACAAACTCACATATTCAGAGCAGGTTGCTGCACTCAGATGTGTTGCATAATGGCACTCAGTAATGTACAACTTTTGTGATGAATGTGGGGATAAATTGATACAAATGTAGTGTGTTTCCAAAAAGAATGTAGTGAAGGATGGTGGTGGTTTAGTTTTGTGGGAAGCCAGAGAGGTATTCCACATTTTGGATAAGAAGTGTGTGATGTCTGTATCTCTGCACTGTGTGGGCCTGGAGTGGAGTTTCTCTATTTCACTTCATGACATTGCTGCCATTCTGCAGGGCTGTCACCACAGGCTGTACCCACACCTGTGCCCAGGATATGGCAGAAATAGAGGTTCAGTCAAGTGCTGAGGATGCTTCTCTCCCAAACCCATTACCAACCAGCCATTGCCAGTCAGTATTTATCCTCACCCATCACATTTATTTCACATCAGAGGAAGGTCTGTGTAAACACAAAAGCTGCTCTGGTTTTTTTTTGTTTTGTTTAGTTTTTTTTTTTGTAACATGAAGCATATTATTCTACCACATATAATATGATATTTCATATACTAAAACATATTATTTCTTTATATAAACTATTTGTAACTATCCTGTTAAAAAGGTCTTTGCTCCTGTAGAAAACCACCAAAATGGGTGCATGAAGTCAATTAATGCAACTTGGGTGTTACTGTGGATGATAAATACACTTGTGGCCACAGTGACTTTGCTCATTACTGGACAGTACCATGGGCAATGGCCAAGGCTCGAATTTCCAAGTTAGGGAGCATGATCCTTTGGGACATGATTAATTGTGTTAGCAAGAAGGTTTTGCTGTCTTCTCTAAAAAGTAGCAGCAGTGAGACCTGATAAAACCTCTRTGGTAAAATATGTAAATTCTTACCAGCTTTGAGATAAAGATGTTTGTTCTGGTGGGGACCAAAAGTTTGTTTTTTTCAGTCATGTCATTTCCATTGTCTTTTTTTCCAAGTTTCATTCCACTAGCAAACACAATGATTAACTGGGCACGTATCAAAYAGTGTGGCTTTCCAGTGACATTTTCTTCCAACAGTGATAAAATGGGGTATTTTTGTGCTTGGAAATGGATATTAATATTACTGCAGAAAGATTGTATCACAGGCAACACTTACTCATTTATTAAGATACCTTTTATTTACTGTGATGTTTTGTACTATCTGTGCCAAACATCCAGTGTAGTTGCTTTTGCTTCTTCATTTTATATTAGTGTAGATAAAATATAAACCAATATCTCTTTGATTTTCTTTGTATTAATCTTATTTACCAAAGTAATAAATTATTTTTTAAGTCAGGGGCACTTYGTTTTGAAGACTCTGAAGACGTGTACAAATAAAAACATAAAGCTTTTTTCAAAGGGAAASCTGGTCATTAATCTTTTTTCCCTTTCATCTCCGCCACTATATATTTGTATTAAAATCAATGTACTTAGACTGTATCAGGAGAATAAGAAAGTGCATGCAAAATCTACTTTTATTTTGCATGGGTTTAAAGGTGGAAGGAAATTGTCCCCTATACTTCAAATTGTTCTTTGTCTAAAGGGTGCCTGATGATGCTGGAGTTTTTGTGGTATTTATGGAAAATACTTCATTGCACAGAGTGGCTGCTGCCCGGAAAGGCCACCTGCTTACTTTGGATCCTTGCACCTCAGGGGAGAGTTTGTTTGTCCTGAGGGAGGATGGTCAGTGGTCTGGAAAATGGCTGAGATGGACCACCATATTCCATCTGATTACCAAAGAAACAAGCTAATTACCCACACACATCTGTGCACGCACGGGCGTGGTGTAGCTGTGTACATGCAGGGCCATTTGCCTTGGGATTCCTCTCTCAGCCTCAGTAACCAGCTAAATTGGTCTTTAGACAAGCAAAAAGCTGTATGAATATTTCTGTGTTCCCTAAGTAGGCTTTGCAGCAGGTTTATTCTATCAACTGAATGCAAAAATTGGATAAATTGTAAAATCCCTTGCACGCTGAAATAATTACCCACACCTTCCTTTTCTTTTCTCACTTTTGTTCAGTTTTGAGGGACAGAGCATATGAGATGCTTTGTTAAAATTCTGTTCATTTACGCTGCTTTCATTTCACTTTSCAGTGGATGGCAAACCAACTGCTCCCTCTGTGCATGTCCACRCTCATCTTTTGAAAAGTTTAACAAGAGACATGATAAATTGGGACGTGGGAGGGGAACTATGTTTTCCAACTGTGCAAAAGCATTCCTTTCACCAAAAACAAGGTTAAAGTTTCTTATGTTTGGGCCTCTTTCAGTACCACTGGTGGATCTGAGAGCTTGTTGGGTTTTTTTCTTAACTCAGCAATTTGGTATCAAGCTTAAGTAGGTCAGAGTGGGGAAATGCCAGACTGAGTCGAAGGTGGGTAAACTCTGCTTTCATTCARTATCGACTGGGAGTGACATGAACCGTTCCTAATTTGTTTAGACCGATAACATGGAGAGACAGATTATGTTCCAGAAGCTATTTCAACACACTTTGGTTTTTAATGGATTGTGCTGCATATGAGAGATACATTGCATTGAGCATGGGGTGGAAATTAATTGCTCCAGTTCTACACCTCTTTCTGCAGCTGCATCCAGTTCTAATAAGTGCTAATGATTTAAACTTAGCAAGATGGTCAGCTCAGCTTTGCTCTTATCTATAGTTTGATTAGAAGGACTTAAAAATGATGGCACTGGCATTAAATGTTGTGGGTTTTCTTTCTTTTTTTTTTTTAAATCTGCATATATTTAGACATAATTTGCAAGAATATCCATTGCATTAATAATGCAAATCCTAATTACTTGTTAGAAAATTGATGTTACCCCTCCAAGCTACATTATTGCACAGGCTTTCTCCAGAGTAAGATTATTTGGATAACAGTCTCCYGAGGATCTCAGGTTTTGTGTCAATTTTTTTGCAGCTCTCTGGCTTACAAGCTCATTTTTTTTGCACAGCAAGGGTGAATAATAACCTTGAGTGGTTTATTAGCAACCCTGTTTAGAAATCTGTACAAATCTTATTGTTTGGAAGAGTGATTCAGTTTATGTGTATTAATAAGGTTGAAAATACATTTCTTAATTATTATACATTGATGATCATTTCAGTCTCCCTCTCATTTTTTTCATTAAAAATATAAAAAACWTGCCTGCATATGAATTAACTGAGTATAAAAACCATGAAAACCTTGCTGGTATTTTTAGAATTTTTTTACTCTGGATTTTCTCATGGCAGTCTCAGTTCAGGAGTATAAAAAACTGTGAGAAAGATTAGAARTAATGGTGTTCTGATATTATTAATGGCTCTCTTTAACGTGTTTAGCACATTACCTTGGTACTTCAGTTATTAGTCTAAAAATATTTCATAGTGAAAGTACAGTGGTAAACTGAAAATAAAGCTTATCCATATTTTTGAGTCCCTGGGTCTGTCAACCTTCAATCCTTTTCTTTTTAAAAGCTGAAGTATTCTCCAACTTTCATTACTCCTAAGTGCATAGGACACTATAAAGTGGTTTAGATGCTTGAAAACAACAGCAATATTATATCTTTTTAGACTGTCATCAGAGTTGATGCCCATTAGCAGGATTTCACCCAGTTCTTGGTTAGCAAAGTGGCCTTTAGCAGTGCCACGAGTGTGCAGTCGGGAATATTGCACTGCAAAATGGAAATGGACCTCTCTGGGTTGTGAAGGTGTGTCAGCTCATTGAGGAATCTGATTAATTTTGAGAAAAGCTTTCTGTCAGGAAATGCTGCACAGTATCCCTAAAGACTGGGGTGAAAGCAAACCAGAATTGGCTGAATTTCCTGTCAGAACACACAAACCATCTTTCTACTAACTCCATGGAATTACTCTTGAGCAGTTGATGAYATAGTTCACTCCATGTTCTCTCCAGATTGTTTTGGTTAAAAAACCGAAACAACAAAACCAAAACAAAACTTCAGGTTTTTGTTTATCTCAGTTGTGATTCAAAATATCTTGTTAAAAATAATTGTAAATAAAAACTGTTGTAGTGTATTCCTGTAGCCCAATTATTCATGATTGAGATTTGTATTTCAGTATATTGTTACTCTCTAATGGAATGCAGAATATTTATTGTGTCCTGCTTATAGGTAAATGAAACTAAAAATGTTGCTTTTTCTATGGGAACCAATTTTATAAAGTTTGTCATTATTTTCCTTTTAATATATATAAATTTGTTAAATCTAATAATTTTCATGCAAGGACTCTCCTCTAATATGTTTTGTGATCTCTGCTTGGTCTTTACTTCACAACTACCTCCAAATGAATACACAAGTGTTATCTGTCCATTATAAAAATYCAGAAAAATGCACTAATTTGATATATTTTCAGAAGGAACATACAGTGTGGTGTTGGAGAATCTACTAATCTTCTTTATATGTGCACAGAGAAATCACAGGGACTTTATCTGAATTTTTGCCTTGTACACTCTCCCTGTGTTTGGCCTCACAACAACTCTTTGATGCTGTCAATGATTGTAATGTTTTATTGACCTGGGACAGGGAGAAAATGTTTGGCCCGTGGTCACACTGGAAGGATGCCCACTCCAGCCTTTCCTGTCCTCAGCTGCCATCCCCACTGCTCCAGCTTCTCTTGGGAATGACGTGGCAGGAACTTGGTTCCTTCTTGTCTTGGTAGCAACAGCTCCCTGTGCATGGAACTCAGAGACAAGGAATTTTCCAGCACAGTGCCCTGTATCTCTAACAGCAAAAACGAGAGACAGGTGATGAGCTTCAGGTGACAGAATGAGCTGTCAACAATAATTTAAGTTAGGCATTTGGAAAAAAAGTCTTCATGCTGCCCTTCAAAGTTCACTTCACAGGCAACACAATTAGTGCAATACTGAGCTGGGTCAAAAATTCAATGCAAATGCAAAATAAAATGTGGTAATGATTTACTGAGAAAGCAAAATAAAATAGAAATAAATAAGCTATGGTTGAGAAACTCTGCTTTAAAGGGGCTGTAAATATTTGCAGTTTACTTTTGGTGTGGTGGAAACTTTTGTCCCCTTTGTCTGTCTCATCTTTAAAAGCACCAGACACATTATATCATTGCACTGAGGTAATATGAGATAATCATGATTTTCCTACTAGTGATTTAATGAAACTTTCTCTGGCAAAATGTCAAATATCCATTTAACATGAACTACTGAAATATGTAAAGCTTAGAAATTTAAAACTACAAAGAATTCTTATTAAGGGAATATTGATTTAACTTAATCCAGTTTAATTCCTTTGTAATGTTTCAAAACTTAAAAGTGATGAGTTTAGAAGAGTGCACAGTATTTCTCAGCAGTAAAATTACAATTTTTTTTAAGGTAGACCTGCTAATGTCCATCACTATTCATGATTTTAGGCTTTTGCTTTACTATGCTGTGTTTATAAGGCTTTCATTTTTTTCATTTAATGCTGTATATTTTTGGAGCACAAAAGTATATTATGACACACTTTATTTTTTCAATGCATTGAAAGGAAATTCTGTGGCAAAAAGCTGTTTAAAGCTGTTRTAGTCAGGGGCCTAATGGTGACAGAAATGATGAGACTGGAAGACTAAACTGTTCTAAATAAAGCTATGCCTCAACTTCTCTGCAGACAGCGTGGAAAGATATGGCTTTTGAAGGCTTGAGTTTGGAATTAATTGGTCTGTTTTAATGTCCTTGGATGAGTTTTATTAGGGTCACAATCAGCACTGAGAACTTTCTTTTGGCTCACATGGGAAGGGTGTTAACTTAGGAAGGCCAGCAATTACTACATCAATAAGAAAATGCTGATAAATACACATAATAACTTCAACAGCTGATYAGAAATTGTGGGGAGGTTGAAGTCAGATATATGTTTTAGTTGCATTTCGTAGACTTTGTTGTGTTTGTTTAACTAATCATGGAAAYGCACATTTAGACGAGCAGATGGAGTGCCACTGGGTAGGAAAAAGTATCCTCAAAGAGCAATGGGAAACTGTTTCTTGACATATCTGTTCTGTTTACTGATCAAACCTCTACCATTGAGATTTAAAGAGGATTTTTTAGAATTTAATTTGTAGATTTGTGACTATAGAAAATGAAGGGATTAGATTAGATTGATAGTTCTGATGGTATACTGGAAATCACTACAGAACTGGGGGGATCTGGTAAAAACCTTCAGTTTTGGTATGCTGGGATAGTTTAGTATATTAGGTATATTCAGTGACTARTTATAGAAATTTCAATGCTGTTCTATTTAGATGGTTTTGGAAAATGTCGACCATCAATTGAAAAAATGAAATTTGTTTTAGAAATGTTTAGCCTTTTGGTTTAATTCCTTCTGTTTGTGTTAGAGCAAGGCCCGGATCTGTCCCTGGGAGGATTCTGGCTGGGAATCAAGCCTGGTTATCTCAGCCCCCTACTTGTGCTGCCCTTTGCAAATGAGCAGAGACCTCATTTGTCCCCTGCAGGAGCTGTGGGATGAGCAGCCAGCCTCTCCCAACTCAGTGTTCCCAAATAAGCTCAGCAGCCTGCAGTGCTGAGCTAGATTCCAAAATGTGCTTAAGCAAATTCTGTGGAGATCTGGGGCTGTGTGGGGAGATCTCTGTAGCAGATGTGTCAGGGCCTCGGCAGCTCAGAACTGCCATTTGCAGTTTGACACGGTGCCTTTTCAGCAGAGATTTTCTTGAGGGAGGACTTTGGTTTTAAATCAGTGCCTTTAGATCATCTGGAAGAAAATGGCAATTTTCTAGTTTGTTTTTTTTTTTTCTTTCTTCTTCTTTTTTTTTGTTAGGGAAATAGATTTCATCCAAACACTATAATTCAACTTTTACATAGATGAATATCCCTCTCTAGAGAAGACCTGAAGGCAGAGAATTACCTACAGAAATCACTTTGAGGTCAAAGTCCTGGAAGTGCTGTTACCTTTTCCATAATAAGTGAGAATGTATAACCTCCCACCGGGCATCCCGGTAGCCTGAGGAGGTACAGATAAATTAATCGCTCAGTAGTGATATGCACAGAGATTTGCTCCTTGCATTGTGCCTCTGGTGGTCGTATGAACCTCYATGTGCAGCTGGGGAGGACTGAGAAGGGGCAGGGGTTGGATTTTTTTGGAGCCTGGCAGATGGCTGTGCTGGCTTTTCATGGTACACAGGGCAATAGCTACCCCTGTACCTCAGCCCTGCAATGGACTCACCCTGAAAAATATCAATCTTTTACTTAAAGTTGCAGCCAAAAAATGTATTCCAGCTAAAATCTGTGAAGAAGCTTTCAAGAAAATCCCCCAAACTGAGCTTATAGCATCAGGCTAAATCTTAATCATCCAAACAATTAAAATGTTGACTGCAAGTAAAATGTACTGTGGCCAATAWAAATTTCTATGTATAGATCTCGCTTGGAAGTGGTGAGCTCTCTCTAWTAAATTGCAAACCCTGTGGTTTATGTATTACATTTTCTTCTTCACTGACTTAAAATATATATAGCCCAGTGATTTCAATTAGTTTTATACTTGCTTCTTGCAAAGCTAAATTGGTACAGAGTCTGGCTTGCTATTTACTTTTCTTTCATTCTACAGTAAACAACTCTGTTCAAAGATTGAAAAGAAATTGTACTTCATTTTGTGTTTGCTACAGGGAAGAAGGGAGGWAGCTGACAGAAATTGTAGAACTGTTGTGGCACAGAACTTCCACCTGTGAGGTTTCCTGACTCTTCTGTGTGCTGTAGAGTAGGAGAGACCAGAAAGCCAATGATGCAGTGCCTTGGAGAAAAACAAACAAACCCAAACTCCTCTCTTACTCAGCTTAGCACATCTCAGGTGATTCTCTGGAGGTGTTTACTCACTCATCAGTTCTGTGCTCCACGGGGTGCTTCCTAGCATGCCCAAAGTAAATATTTTGCTTTGTGTTCAGCTGCAGAGTCTTTGTTTGGGAGACACTTGAAGGATGCTCTCCCTTATCCCTAGCAATTATCTTCTGAAATGCACTGGGATTTTTTTCCTCCTCTGAAGATATTTTAAAGCGGATTCCACTGCAGAGGATATCTTTCTCTCTTTAAATCCTTTATGCAAAACCTTTTGTATTCTTGAGAAAGAAGTTTGTGTTGATATAAAATTTGTTCGGGTTTCCAGTAACAATTATTTTAGCAGTTCACAGCCTATAAAGGCGTGGCTGCACAGAAGGAATTCTGGTTTTCTTCCTTTTTTGGAGAGGCCTTCATCCCACTCCCCTTATTCTGTAAGGTAATGGAAGTAATTTGTTTTCCTCTGAACAGGAAAACAAAACAAAACATAGTGATGTGAAGATGGGAGGAAGTGTCATAATACAGATTTGTGTATGAAATTATAGCATCTTCTCTTGCAGTTTGATTTCAAATAGAGCCACCTGCTGATAGCTCAGATTGTGTCCTAAATCACTTTGCTTTTGGTACATAAAAATGTCAAGGATGAATATATTCATCCTGGAATGTTCTTAAAATATTTTACTAGTGAATGCAGTGAGTTTCTCAGAATTTGGCAAAGATTATCTTATAACCACAATAAAGTCTAAAGATATCTAACTTAAGTCAAGTGACTTTCAGGACTAGAGGATAGTTGACACCAACCTAYAATTAGTAGCACATTATTGATTTTGTTTTCATTTTGAAACGTGCTGGGGACATAATTTTTCAAGGTGTTCCATCCTGCACAACTGAAAGCCTGGGATTCATTGTGCTTTTTTTTTAGGCTGAAGAATAAAAAATATAGCTCTGTGTTTTATACAGAGTTGACAATGATAGATCTTGGTGCAGCACATGGAAAGAATATTTTATTGGGAGCTTTTCTGAGTCACTGACTGCATCTCTGGTGAGTGATTGGCACCAGGTACATTCCCCACGAGAGGAGAGGGATTGGGATACTTTGAGCACTCATCTTTTGTCTGACAGATTAGCTGGTAATGCAGCCAGTGCTAATGCCAGCCTCTGGGGCTTTATGAGGTCTGGGGGTTATAATTTGGGGTTGTTTCCTCTTACATTAAAATGCAGGAGCACTATTTAGTGAGGTGTGTGGCTCATAGCACTCTCACATCTTTTGTTTGACGGGTACAATTTCCCTTCAGAGTGGTGGAGAGGAAGGATGATCTCAAAAGTGAATTCCCCACTTCCACATTTTTCAGCTAAAAGTGGAAATGTGGGAAACAACACTGCACATAATGATGGTGTTCAGAATTTAGGAGAAAATTGGAGCTTCTATACCTGGCACAAGTTGCTTTGCAGGGAAATTAAACAACTCTTGGGTAAACTGATGCCAATGCTGGAACACTGAGATTGCAGCAGGCAAATGTTGCATGGCACATGCTATGAGATGAGATGTATTGGCTCCAGGCCCCATCAACTGTGGGATTTCTTTGGGAGCCATAAAGACAATGCACAGTGGCTGTTGTAGCCAGGTGGGGTCGGCCTCTTCTCCCAGACAACCAGGAYGAGAGGATATAGGCTCAAGCTGCAGAAGGGAAGGTTCAGGCTGGAATTCAGGAGGAATTTCTTCACAGARAAGGCTRTTGAACATTGAAATGGGCTTCTCAGGGAAGTGGTGGAGTCACCATACCTGGMRGTGGTCAAGAAACCACTGAATGTTGAATGCAGGGCCRTGGTGTGGCTGACAAGGTGGAGAGCAGTCAAAGCTTGGACTCAGTGACCTCACAGGTCTTTTTCAACCTCAATGATTCTGCAGTTCTCTGGGACTGTGATAGAGGCAGTGAAGYACATCCAGAGGTCCTCCATTCCTTTCTGAGAGTCTGAGCTGCTGCTGTGTCAGCCATCCATGTATTTCCTTGGCAGGGTAGGGCTGTGGCAAGGAGGGTGTTTTTGGGGGATATAAATATGGCCATGGTCTCTCCTTGTGGGCACTTACTGCAGGCTGCTATCCTCAAAGAAGGTGCTGTGTGCCACAGGTATTTGTCTTTGCGACTACAGCCTACTTTTATTTTCCATTTTATTATATTCTATTTTTATGGTAGAGTTTAGTAGCAGTGTTTGATGGGGAGGAGGTAAAAAGAGCTGAATCCTYCATCAAGTTATCACAACTCTGGAAATGCAGACATTTCTGTGGTTTTAGGAAAAGGATTAACACATCACAGTTCTTATAGCTTGTGTTTCCTGGGTGAGGAGCAAGGATGACAAGCTCTGGCTCAATTTTGGCATTCTTGTTTTCTAAAAAAACCTGAGGATTTAGAAAGCTGCAGAGACAGGCAGGGTGGAGCATCTTTGCTAAGCAATGAAACTTCAACACAGYCTTTTTCAGCATAAAGGATTTCACCAAGGTCTGAACAGTTTTGTCTTCAATCAGAAAAGGTATAAAGAATTGTAAAAAAAAAAATCTGTGTCAGTATTTTTTGAGCTCATAATTCCAGAATCACCACTAAATTGTAATTGTGCTGTGGCATTGCTGAAAATACATCTCATCCTATTGTGTTAGTGAATATTTTTGTACATAGAAGTTTTCAAGGTCATCTGTGGGTAGTCATGAACTACAACCATTCTCAATTGTGCATGTTTGATAGCAAATGAAATACAGGAATTAATTAGAAACCATGCTTATTTCACTGCATAGTGAAGTAAGGATATGAAATGGATAGAATGATACAATCTAACMGTTTCTTGGCAATTATCAGGAAGTAATTTGTCTTTTGCTCTCACAGTTAAATCCATGGGTTTCTTTTGGAGAGAGGGATGCTTTATTTCTCCCAAAAAGTATATATCTGTGTTTGTATTGTGGTAGGAATTACAGTAGTATAGCTGAAATGCTTCAATAGTTTTTGCATAATTTGGTAATAAATAAGTTATGGAAATCCTGGGAAGAAGAGGCTTCGTATGCATCATTAGGCATCACTATTTTTCTTGGTGAAGGTGAAGAAGTTTTGACAGAGATTTTTGAGTGTATCAGTAATAGGTAACTTTTGCTTGCTGTTATAGGAATAAACTCTTTAATCGTGTTATATTATTGGTCACGTTTTTCCCAAACAATGACAACAGAAGACGAGACAAGTAAATTCCTCCAACAGATAKGAATATTGTGACTTGAAGCCACACAAGTATCAGTTTTATGTAATCCAGGGAAACTGTGTATCTTTGCAAACAACTCCAGGGTGTCATGAAATGCTTTTTAGAGATGGGCTTGTATACCTAAGGTGCTTGTGCAAATAATTTGACTATGAGCTTGCAATGCAGGACTTTATTTTAAACTTAAGCATTTTATTGCTACCAAAGGTGAACAAACATGTGCACAAAGATCCAGAACAGGCAATAGATGAACTCCTTTCTGTCTCGCATACTGCCCTTCAAATGATTTCCTTTCATGAGGGGACACAGTGCTGTGAATGCACACATCCTGGAAAGCATATTTGATTTGTATTTATTTTATAACCACAAGCCTTTGATACCTCACTGTAAAGGTAAAGATTGCTGTTGTCATAAAATCATAGAATTATAGGGTACTTCAGGTTGGAGTGACATTTAAAGGTCATCTAGTCCAATCCTTCTGGAATGAGCAAGGACATCTTTGGATACATCAGATTGCACAGAGCCCTGTCCTGACCTTGAATGTTACCAGGAATGGAACATCTACCTCTTCCCCTGGACAGCTTATTCTGGTGTCTCACTTCCCTCACAGTGAAGAGATTCTTTCTAACATCTGATATAAACCTCCCCTCTTTCAGTTTAAAGCCTTCACCACTTGTCCCATCCCTCACACCCTTGCCAAGAGTCCTTCTCCAGCTTTCTCGTAGGCTCTCTTCAGGTCCTGGAAGGCCGAAAGCAGCAGCTGCTGTGTTTTGTCTCTGGGCGAGCACATGACAATGATGATCATCCCTTGCAGAGCCTGAGGTCTCACCATTCCTGAAAAGGGGGATAAACCTTGGGAGCATCCTCTGGGAATAACCAGGGAGTGCTGATATTTTGCTTTCACAAGTTGCTTAGCCTACTCTCGCTTTCCCATCTCTAACACATATTTTTCAGCCATATGTTGTTCTTCTTTTTTTTTTTTTTAAAAAGCAGCTAGAGAAAGACTAGGGTCTGCAGTTATTTCTGTTGGGAGGGAAGATGTGACAAGACATGTGTTAGGTGCCAGCATTTTATTTTTAAGGAGGTGCAAATTTGTGAAGAAGCCATCTTTGAATGGAGATGGGGCTGCATTAAGGGGCARGTTTCTGGCTTGTAGCCCTCTCATTTTTTAAAATAAAACCTCCTCAGAGTGCTGCCCCCTTCCTGATCACTCATTGGTGCTTTTAGCCCAGCCTGAAGCCACCCCAGACTCCTGGGGTGAACAGCAGGGCTTGGCCCTGGCACAGGCAAACTCTCTCCCCACCAACCTGTTGGCATTTCTAAGTATCCTTCCAGATACTTCTGTTTGAAATTCTTTCYTAATTTCATTCATGCAGTTATTTTGTCTAATTGTCAGCTTTTTGCTGAAATTTGTCCCAGCTTAATTGTATAAATATTTAAACACTTGGAATTTTTAAATATTACCTTTTTGACTTCCAGAGGTAGTGGGACATGTTGTACTATTTGTCTACAAAAATTAGTTCAGGTTTTTTGTTGTCCTGAGTATCCAACATTAAAATTTCCTATTTAAAAAAACAAACAAACAAAAAAAAAACACCAAAAAAACCCATTTTCTATGTGCCACAAATTCAGGAGATCAGCAATCCATGATTTTTTTCCCTGCTATTTATTATTTAATGCCTTTGTATTATGCCTCTGAACTTCAAATGTAACTCTTTTCTAAGCAAAGTTATCCCAGCTGGATCGTTTATTCCATGTAGCAGAGTTTATGCATGCCCTGGACTATTCCCATTGCCTGCTCTCAGACATTTTCTTTCTGAGTCAGGCTTTGCCAAGGTTGTGCTTTGCTCCAGAGAAAATTCACCTGCTGGTGGCATCCTGCAGAATTATCTCTGATACTCACAACGTGGATTTTTTGTGTAATTTTTTCAAATTTTTATTTAGCAGACTCCATCCTTGGTCTCACCAAACAGAAGATATTTCACTTCCCTTCCCAGCTGCATTAAACTCTTCTAAGGTGGGTGAGGGTTTCAGGCTTCTACCTCCAAATACGGATTGTTTTTCCTCTATGACCTTTTTAGCATTCAAGGTTTACCAGATGTTTCTCATAATCTTTCTTCTCRATAAAGCTTTATAGTTTCTCTAAATGTTTCCACTGTTCATCAGCAGTTCTCAATTATTAGCTTGCATTTTAATTATTTATATTTATGGCCAGATGATATAATTGCCATCTGACATATAAGCAGAGACTTCAATAGCCAGTGACTTTTCACAAAACATCAATGAATAAATCCAACTCATGAGAGTTTACATATCATTCAAATTTCCCTTTTCAACTGACATTAAAGTGGAGAGAAAGGTCCATGAAGCTGTAGTGAATGGAGATGTTCTTTTACTGCTAGATAAATAAATTCTAAACCAGAGTAAGAATTGTTATTTTCCGAACTGATTTTTAGTGATTATCTTATAATAAAACAATTGTAAACAATAGAAGACTAGATGAAACTGGGTGAAACATAGTAATATGTTTATATAGTAAAGATAAAAATACCTTTAAATAGTAAAAGAGTATTTTCTTGAAATTTTAGTGGTAAAATATCTTCATATAATAAACATTATTTAAATGCAGTGTTTTCCTTTCTGTCTGCTAAGCAGCTTTTAATCACTTCAAATAATTTACTCTGTTCTCCAGCTACTTAAACTTCCAATGTTTTTCTATGTGAGACTTTTTCCAAAAGGATATCAGAAGTCCAAATAAATTATGTCAACTTGTTCTCTTTCGTCCATTTTATCCATTGCTATTCTTGTGCAGTATGACCCACTTTGAGAAGTTTATCAGATGAGAAAGAGTTACATAGTGGGACAATACAGACCAAGCTACTGCCTAGACATGTCTTCAAGCACCATAATGGAAAGTGGGACTCTTCAGATCACTGTAAATTAAATTGATTAATAATACATCATGATAAAATGAATTTTTCATGGTTTGGGAGCTAATGCTCTCAATTATTCAGCAATGCAAAATGTAGGAAACTTGCATATAAACAGCATGCAAGAGTTGATCCATGAAATCTTTATTTAAAATACAAATGTTTTAATTTTTTTATATCCTAGAACAAACTTACTAAAAATAKCTCTTGCTTTTGGTGGCAAAAATTAAGTCAGAAATTAAACTGGCCTTGTACAGACAGCAAAAGTATTTTGTCTATCTTGTGTGTGTCTCAACAGCACACACACTTTAATCATTGTATATTGAAATTTTCCCATTTTCTACTTCTCTAATGCTATGAAATAAAACTTTTGTTACACACATTGATGTTGCAATTTCTGGAATGTATTCTCAATGATTATATAGGGAGTTTTATTGTCTTTTGAAAAATCTTTGTTAGAGACATTTTTTGATGTTGTTATTGATGTGCATCTTTCCTGGACTCTGATCCCCAGTCATTATCCTGCGTGCTTAAACCTTGGAGTGTTTTAGTGGACCTGAATTTCAAGAATTCAGAACTTATTTTCAGAAAAAAAAAATGTCCCAAATGGACATTTTATGTTTAGGAGGTTTGATTGGTTAGGTATTTTTATCATGTTACTTCAATTAGTATTTTTTTTCACAAATATCGTGAATGTGATCAATTATAATGGAAAACAAAYTGCTCCTAGTCCATGTACTAATCTCAGCAGTAACTCTGTAATTTTGGAGTATCCCACCATGAAATATTAGTAATATAAGATTCTGTATTGTCCTTTTGGACATTGTTCATTGTCACCTTTTATTGCTGAACCTGTGAAGGCACTAATAATGCTGAGCACTCGTAATATCTGGGTGCTCCAAAGCATTCAGTGTTTCTCAGGATTTAGTCTGTAGAAGTTAGAGATAGGAAACACTTGTTTGTCTAAATCCTCTTTATATTACTCATGGGCRATTCCCTACCAAATATTTTTCAAGAACAGATCCCACGATCACCTTCTTTGTGGAATAAAATTTAGCTTTGGTGGAAGGGTCAAAATTCAGAGTAATTGCAAGATTCAACCTCTGCTGCCTTGTGTCACTTTAAGTGACTTAAGATTAGGGCCTCCTCATATGCACAATGGTGGCCAACTTTTCTAAGTCATTCTCTGTTCAAACCTTGTATGAAGCAGAAGTCTTAATTCTCTTTTTCCTCATTGTTAAATAAATTATGTGGCCGAGAAAAAAAAAAAAAAAAAGCAGTGAAGGAATTGAAGCAAAGGTGTTCTCTACAGGAGTACTTCTCAACATGAAAAAAATTCAGATAATTCTCCATTTTCCTTTCTCCCATAAATTGCTGCTCTCAAACTCATTAAGACATTTGCTGTGTACCAGTGAGATGTTTTGTCAGCCAGTAGCTATGATGTTTACAGACACTGATCACTGTATGTATCTAGAGGTTTTTGGTGTGTTTGGTTGCTTTTTCCCCTCCAAGAATGATAATTTTTTTTAGAGTAACTGGAGGAAAAAAATCTAGGAATTGTGCTTATGTTTTTCAGCAAACAAATACAGAGAGATGATTCAGGTTTGAGGGAAATGTGTCTTTTCCTGAAAAGAGAAAAACAGGGGACTTATCTTGCATGACCCCTATCCAGCATCAAGGTTGATGGACAAATTATTGCTAATGGCATCACCTCTACTTTAGTCAATTAGTTAATTTGCTTCAAAAGAGCTCTATTGCATGTAACTAACCACCATTAAGATCATTATGGGTTGCATTTTGGATTTGCCATATCTTTCTGTATTGTTGGAAGRAATAGCAATAAGTTCTGGCATTCCTTTTTTTCCATACAAGAATGTTCACCGTGGTCTGGGAAAAAGAAGTAATATTTCCCATGAGAATGAATGAGTTGTTTCSTGGAGAAAAAAAAGATGCATCCCTTTTTTACTTATGGTTTCCTGTGAGCTGATATCTGAGGTGGAGACCTTATACAACTCTTAACTCAGCCGATAGGGATCTGACTTAGCGGACTTCCTGAATTGCAAAATATTTGTAGCTCATAATGAGATGTAAAAAAATGTAAATTTGAGAGGTGGGGTTTTTATGTTTCTCTCTCCCTCAAATCTATTAGTGATGAAAGAAAGCTGCTCCCCTTTTTCAGTGTACCTATTTCAGGTAAATTGCAGATGCATGGGTAGATAGATGCAATAACTCCATTCCATACAGGAGACTGTTCAGAAACAGCACTGAAACCACAACACTGGGACTCGAATCCAGACACCAGCTTGYTCTCCACCTTGCTATCATCAATCCTTCTATCATGGTCCCCCATCAAATCCCTCTTCCTTCAATATATTCCACTGCTGCACCGTTACCAAAGCTGATCCTTGAGCGCAGATTTAAAATTGAGATTGCACGAGTGAGAACTAGCCAYGGTATTCAGCGATACCTATTTATCTTGGGCAAGATCTTTTAGCTGTGTAACATTTGTCAAAGCTCTGTTGGCAATGTAATCTAGAGCAATCATTTCTCTTCTGTCACTGCAAATTCTGCCTGGGAAACTGTAAACCTGAAGCAGACTTCTTGGAGAGCCGTGCCGAGCGAAAACCGAAAGACTGGGAACTGCTGAATGTCAGCAAAGGTTATGCAGTCATTTCTCATGTCACTTTGACAGGCGTGCCACTSGCACGAGAGCCAGGAGCAAGGGGGAATTGCAGGATGGGGATCCAAGGGTGCACAGGGAGAGACGGGAAATGGACCATTAATCAAGGGCAGAACATGGGAAAGCTCTGTCTTTCAAAGTGGGGTGACCTTTAGGAAATATCTGGTTAAGCGCTATGATTAATGATCTGTGTTCGTTTCTTAATCAGCTGCATTATTTATTGCAAAAGTGAGTGGAAATAAACAAAAACAAAGTTAAAAGGAACAGCTTTTTAAAGACAACACGGGAGTGGTTCTGTTCAGTTGCTAGGGGCCTTTTTTGGTCAGATTTAGTACAATTAATATCCATGCTGCAGATCTTCAAAGAACCCTTTTTGAAGGTGCTGGTAGGCACTGTGTACACAGCAAGGTGATATTAAATTGCACAAAGAGACACTGATACATATTATTGCCCTATTGATTCATGATGTTTTATTGTATGAAGTGTAAAATCACTGAACCTCAGGTTAAATATTCRGTGTGATTTGGGGTCTTTTAGTCGTAGAAATCCCATTAAGAGAGAAAGGGATCATAGAGCTGAACTGCTGTGAATGGCACTGAACAGTTACCTCTATGTCCTGTAATGATCTTAATAATGGAGAAGTCATTTGATATTCATTGTCGAGCCATTGATCATAATGGATTCATTCATTATTAATGTGGCTGCAGCACAGTGGTGAAAGACCTGTTGCAAAGTGAGCATGAAGATTAGTTTTGCAGAGGAAATCTTGAGGCAGCTCGAGATCAATAATCTCACCTGCTGTGCCAGCACTATCACTGGAGAGGAAGTTAAAGGATGTCAGTGGTTGGTTGACTCTTCAATAATCTTAAAGAGGAAAAGAAAGAAAAACTAGTAGGAGGAGATATTGAAGTTGTGTGAGGAGCCTAAATTCTATAGGCTCAAATAATACCATCATAAATTGCATAAATTGACACAGATTGCTCCTATCATCATCGCTGGCTTGAAAATCCTGTGACAGCCCTGATTACACAAAGCCTGTAACTTTATTTCATTTTTTGATCACAAGAAAGCAGTGTTACTTTCTACTCTTTTCTGTCTCTTCTGCTCTCCTTAAAATGTGAATCAGCCAGGACTTGTTGATCACCTCCAATCTTTGAGACAGCTGAATTCCATTTTCTGAGCACTGAGCTCCAGCCTTTGTGTTTCTGCCTGTGTTTTTGTAGGACCACATTGCCTTCACACAGTGCTCATCCAAATGCCAAGGCCATCTTCAGCCTTTGTAATTTTTAGGGTATCCTGACTTGGAAGGGACTCATCAGGATTACCCAAGTCCAACTCCTGGCCCCGCACAGGACATCCCATCCAGCAAGATTTTAAGGCTSCAGACCAGTAAAGCAGTGGGCTGAAGATGTTTTCTCAAGTGCATTTCATATCTTAAATATTARAACAAATTATAAATTCCTTAATACTCTGATAAAGAGTGCACTGATGGAGTGGCTGTCTTACTGAAGGTGTACTGGGCAGGAGACAACAAATTCAGCTCTTAACTTTTCCACTGTTTTTCCAAGAGTATACAGAAACAGGTTACACAGCAACAGGTTACAGACAAGCACAAACAGATAGAATATGATGGTTTTCAATTAATGCTGAGCTCCAAAATGCCTAAAAAATTACTGCAATCTCAYTGATACACATGTAAAATAGCACTGTATACAGTGCTAATTTATGGTGTTTTGACATAGTTATCTTAAAGTAATAAATATAAACTATATTAATATAMGAGCAAAACACAACTTCTCTTTCGTTCAAATAAATATCAGTATGTGAAGTCATTGAGTGATTATCAAAATAACTGSAAGTGAAAATGTCAAGAAATAACATCTATGTTCATTTGAAGCAAGCTTGAAGCTGGGCTGGTAATGACATGGTTCTGTAAATTTGGGAGATGAAATAATTCTCCAAAAGCTGCTGTTTCAACATTCCTGGACAGAAAACATGCCCATGCATCAATTCATAAACTTGTTCTCTTGCATGCCTGCACTTCTGCCATCTGTTAGCATGGCATTTTGCCCACTCTAGGAAATGGTGTTTTGCTTTCTGCCATGTACAAATATCAACTTGCTTTCTAGAGAAATCCTGGAAAWATACAGCTGTTCTTTCTGCCTTTTTTCTTTCCATACATTTCCTCTTTTCAGGTGCTCTGGCTRTGTGCTTTCATTGGAAGGATGATGGAGAGTTCAGTCTCAGTCTTTTTCTCATTTGCCAAATTTGCTCTTTGCTGAGCATCTAGATGACCTAAGCTGCCTCTAGATGACCAAGAATTATACTGGGTGTTCAGATTGTGTTCTTGGAGTTTAAACATAAGCTTRGCTTGTCTTTACCTGGCTACAAAAGGATGAGGCACAGCCACTGTCCCTGTRTTCCCCAAAAGTCAGTGACAACCCATCCCTGGTAATGTGCCCGTCAGTGTATCTCAAACAAAGAACTTTGAGCTTTGAGTGGTAGAAACTCCCAGAAAGATTTCTTCATCTTGGAATGAAAATTAGGAAAATTTCTGGTGTTTTGCTGAGCTCCCAAGTCTTGCTTTTAACMTCCCAATCTGAATTTCTGATGTTGTGTACCCTGTGAAAGCTACACAAAGCGACCTGTTTTGTTCTGATTTCAAAATGTATTCCTGCATCCTCTAAGCCAYTGGCTCCACATTTGGTAGTAAATTGTGTGATTTCACATAAAATAATTTCCAAAGCGCTCACATGAAATTAAAAAATGCAGCAGCAAAACAGGTAACTGGCATATGGCTCACATGAGGTCTCTCCATCAGAGTGCTGAGCTTACACTTGAATAAAGGAATGCCGAGAGGGACAGTAATGTCCCTATAGAAAAGTGACATATCCGGGAATAATTGCAGGATGTTTGCGCTGTGTGCCAAATGGGGCAGTCAAATTGAGGTTTCACAAGTGCCTGAGTGATCTGTGGGTGCAAGGGGAGCTGAGAGGCCCAAGCAGGAATGGGCTCACAGGGAAACATCAGTCAGCTRCAGAGCAGCTTTTGTTGTGAATTTAAATCTCAGTGGCATAATTTCCTTGTTTATCACAGTGGATCAGATTTGACTGATGACTTGTGGCRATTTCCTTGAGATCACTGACAGGTATGCTTAATTAGAGGCAGAGATTCCATAGAAGCTGAGTGAGGAATKACTCCCTGTGTGTCGGTGAAATTCCTTTCTTTCCACCAGCTGCATTTCACAAAGGGACTCTGAGAGAAATTACATCAAGGCAAACTGGTTTCACTGGAATTTTCAGCATCTTAGTTTTCATGTCTATTCCCAGGTAAATATAGAAAGAATATTATCAAATAGCATGGACTGAAAAAGTGGCTTTTATTTTAAAATGTTATGGGRGTGTGTTGTGGCTTAAGCCCAGAATGGTTGCAGAGCAAGGCACATGTACCAGTAAGAAAATGGATATCTTTTTGAGGCTGGCAGAGCAAAAGTTTATGCTTGAGAAAAGGGGGCTSCAGGCAAAAGAAGCTGAGAAGTGTTCTGGGACTGTGACCATCTTGCAGGGTCTCTTCTCCCCTGCATGYCCTTCCCTCCCTTTTTCCCACATTAAAGCTGCATGCCCATCCACCTGCCATCAGTCATCCTGCTACTCATGCCTGCTCTTGCCTTTTCCAGCTCCAGACTCATTCTTTCTGCCTGTCATTCCCATACCAATTTGCCAGAGGTGTAGCGTTTGCACATAGGGGAATTCTCATTTGCAGTTATTAATACAAAGTGCAGAAAGAGTAGCTGGTTCAATAATATATAACAAAAAAAAAAAGCCCTTTTAAACTGGCTGGTTGCTKTAGCAGTTTATACTAGCTGTGGTAAAGATCAATAATTAATATATATCTCATAAGAAGTTTGGCAGACAAGTGCAGAGACTGTGTATTTATTATGGGTGCAACTGACAAACCCTTAGCATCGTCAGTGTTGTATATATTTGCATTTGAAGTTGCTTTATATATATTTATATGCATGTATATATTCTGTATGTAAACACACATTGAAATGGCTTTGTGTTTACTAAAGGCACATAAACAATTTACTGAGCATATGAATCAGCTGGTGCTGTGTTGTGGTCCTTAAAAATAACTGTTGGCTGCACTTGGAAYAGCTTTTGAAAGCCCATTTCACATAGAACACAGTCTAAATAATTTATGTTCCGTAAATAAAAAATATCTAGGATGTGCTCATGTGTTTACACATCTGCACACACACATGTACATGTATATATTTATAAATGCATAATTAATTCCATTTGCCCTTCCAAAGAGGTTTCCCAGGGCCAGGCTCTGAAATCCCTGTTAGTTYCCTTCTGCCTTTTGGCTGGAGAGCACATCCATGCATAGCCTTGTTTATATGAAGGCAGTAAACAATGCTCATGACAATGGCAAGAAATAATTCTCCAGAGCACAAGGACAGACTTTCTTGTGGGAAATGGGTACTGTGATAAATTTCCGAAGGTCATTTTTGTGGAGGTGACTCAAAGTAGCCATTCTAAGCTTCCAGCCCCTTGAATTACCCTAGTGCACAGCTGGATTGGGAGCTTGGCTGAGTAATGAGCAAATCTTTTGAAAYACATCTGGTGGTCCAAACACTCTGTAGTGTTTTTCATATGCTTGAACAGCATGCAGTGACAGGCACAAAATACTATCAGTGTTTTCTTCCTCTGCTTCCTATTACATTTCACTTATATGGGGAAAAAACCTCAAGCAACCTGCTAAAGAACACTGAGATCAGAGAAAAAACCTTCATGAGATTCACGTGCTTCTCTCATTTTCATTTATGTTCCATCCCCCAGGGTTGTCAGTTTTTAAAATGAAATCCTTACTTCCTTGTCAATAAAATGTCAYGCTGGTGAGTGTTATGGGAGTAACAATAATGGTAATAAAGTGATTAGGTTGGTGCACTGAGGAGACCATAAATTGAAAAATGACAACTTSAGATGGAACAACTAGATAAAAGAGAAACGTGAGATGGACTGTGATCAGACTCTCAGTCTACCACTAGTGTAGCTAAGGAGGATGAAGAACCAGATTTAGGAAGCAGGTGGAAGGCTATAGATATGTCAAATGGGTTCTTTGAATAGTTGCTGTATGAAAGAAAGGAATTTCCTAAATTCTGTAGTAGAGATAGAAAATAATTTTAAGTATAGATGGCAATGCCTTTTGGTATAGACAATTTTAATAGTTCAGGGGTGGTCACAGTATAGAAGTTTTTCAGAAAAGTTTTTTATTATTTTAAGGTACTTAGCAAGTACAAACTTGTCCTCATCCAAGTGAGAGTCACTATATGTGTCTGCATTTTGCAGTCCCGAACACAGTGAGACTTACAAACCTCTGAGCTGATTAAGGATTATGGTTTTATTTCTTTCACACTATTGTGTGAGATGGGAAATACCAGAGCCTCCACATTCTCCTTTCAGTTGCAGTGGTGCTATGGTATATCAACATAACTCTGAGAACCAAGAGAAAAAAATACCTAGAAATATCTAGCAAAGTGTTATTGAGTAACTTCTTAGAATAGTTTTCCTGGCACAATTAAAAAAAAAATCAAATCATGTTCAAGTAGATGGCTTCTTCTAAGCAGGTATAGAAATCAGTGGATTTTGAACATATCATTATGTGGGCTTTCTTTTAGAAGGGAACATGTATCATTCTTGTTTGTTAGATATGGTTTTGTCAAATCAAGACCGATCATTACTGAGAATTTTTTCAATACTCTCCTTTTGAAGTATATATATATATATATATAATTGATTTTACAAAATTTGAATATGTGGCCTTTATTATGCCCAAAGAAATAATAAATAAGAGTGTGTTACTGGTGTGTGTTGTACTCTGCTTCCTGGCAGGCTTTAGAGAGTGAACACAAAAATTTTCATATTGGAATAGTCAGGAATGCTGCCCAAAGTACTCATTAAAATATCTAAATTAGATCATTCTTTGAAAATCCAGTGTATTCTTCCACAGAGTGTGATTCCCTCTTTCATTAACCTAATATTAATGATTTTATTAAGTCCAGAATGTTGAAACATGTTACAGAAGACAATTAACAGCAGAACACATTTTCTAAAGAATTATTTGGATAGAAAATCCAAAGATCTGCCCAAAGAAGGGTTGTTATCTATTGCTATAAAAATAATTATTAGTATAGAATCTCACTACAGCTAAAAATATTCCAGTCACTATTTCCAGTGATAAAAAACTAATCAATTTCATGTAGCTTAAATTAGTTAGGAAGTCTTCATTCTGTAAGAACTTMCCAGATTTTGGTGTAAAGAAGAATATCCCTTAAGGGTATAAAAGATACTTATATCTCTTGGTCTAAAGGGTCTTCAGGTTGATTTGAAGAAAATCTGGGGCCGAAGGGAAATTTTCCACCAGCAGTGGGGTGAGACATCCTTTTCATCAGAAGCCTTGCCTGCAGAAGGGATACTTGACTTCTCTTCTCCGACGTGTGTGGAAAAATGTGTTGGGMAGTGTGAATCTCCTTCTCAGTTTCTTCTGAGTAGCTCGTGGTCCTCCTTAAAATAGGACTTTATTTAGATTATATAAATTAATGTTTCTGGGTATATTGTTTTGTATAGATGATTATATCTTTAAACACAAGTATTTTCAGGATTATTATTGACAGTGCCCTTCCTGAACACTTAAGTGGTAATAAACCCTGAACTTTTATGTACTAGGAATAGCCATTTAAAAATTAAACTGTGTTATTTGGGTAAACCAGATTTGACCTCAGAGTATTTATCTACAAAATGCCACTAAATCTTTTTAGTTGGGGACCAGGACCATAARATTAAAACAAAATGAAAGAAGATTGGCTGGCTTTCAGCAGCAACAATTTGTTTCTCGTATAAACAGGAAATATTTTCAAAGTTCCGCTGCTCCAGGTTTCAGAGTCACCAAATAATGTAAAGAGGTTTCACTTGGACCTCAAATGTTGCAAATCTTTTTCCATCAGGATTTCGTGGGCTCAAGCCTAGATGTCAACAGGTATTAAAGTGTCTGTCAACATAAGAGCATGAACATTTTAAAGGTTACGGTGTCCCTACATAATTCTGATTCCCTTTTTTCCCTCTGGACAACATTAACAGCACATTATAACGTAAGAAGTTCACATACTGTACTTTTTCAAACCAYGTGTCATATCTAACATGGCAAACCCGTTTGTGGTTTCACTCAAACCTTGACACAGTTGTGACTTAATCCATGATAAAGGCACGGATGAAGACTGCAGGTGTTTTTACTTTTAACAAACTCCTTTGCCACCAATGCAGTGGGGTAAAACTAAGCTATATGYTGTTGAATGGTAACTCCTAGAGAACGGCTGAGCCTTTGAAACATTATAAAACAACTTTTATTTGCATTTTTTACTGCAGGAGTTCCTTTATCATTATGTTAGGCAATGTGTATCTTCGATTGAGAGTATCCACATAGCAATAATTTACATGCCATTGCAATGCTGCAAGACACAAGAGTGAGTGTTCCCTGGGGCTTGAGGGAAGGACAGGATTATCCTTTCACTTCCTGTTTGTTGGTTTTATTTTTGGAAGTACGACACACTCTTTACTGTTTGTTTTTCATTTTGTTCTAAATCTTATCTGAAAGGCAGTTTTTCAAGATACCAGATGTCCGTATCCCCAGTGGCAATTAACTGGAAAAACAAGTTCTTYTGTTCACATACCTGAACTGGATGACCCAAAAGAAACAGTTGGATATAGTTTGAATTCTACCSACATTTATTTCAATCTGAATTCTGAAATCACCATTTTTACATTAAATTGATATGAGTTAAACTTATAAATTTATATTAAGAATGTATGTAATTTAAAATCAYATTCAAGCTAATAATTTGTAATTAATCAATAGCATGCAGATAATTCACACGAGATGGATAGCTTTGGACTTTTGAAGTTCACATGTTAGACTTTAAACACTCTCTGGTAACCATAGCTTGAATATTTTAAGCATTTGAATGTGCTGAGAGAATCACTGTAGGCTTTTTCCCCTCATCTTCTTTATTTCCAAAATGACTTTACTGTTCTGTTCTTGTGGAAATTTGGAGGTTTAATRCTGTTGTATGCAACTAGAAATAAATAAGTATCTTTGTAAAGGTTAGGAGGAGTGCTGTGATCAGCAGTAATGTTCTTTGTGGGACAAAAAGGCTGGTTGAAAGCAGTCTGAAGGGAATCCCTGGTAGAACTCAACACACTGCAAGTGAAGGCTGGAGCTCTGTGGAACGTGGGTTGTGACAGCCAGGTTGGTCCCAAACACTGCAGCACTCACACCCTGGCTCTGACTCTCAAAACTCTCATGGCAATATAATAAATAATTTTAATATTCAATATAAGGTAGAAATATAGGTACTGTCCTACAAACRTCCACAAGAGAGAAGCTGGAAATAACATAGCTTCTACATATGCTTTGGTTGGATCTGGAAAGGTGGGGAGAGCCTTTACCAGGACAAATAGTGACAGGACACAGGTGAATGAATTCAGAATGTGAGTAGCTTTAGATTTGATAGGAAGAAAAAACTCTTGTGAGGCACAGGCACAGTTGTCCAGAGAAGCTGTGGATGTCCCATCCCTGGAAATGTCCAAGGCCAGGTTTGAGGCAGCTCTGAGCAACCTGGTCTAGTGCAAGGTGTCCCTGTCAGGGACACATTCCAGGGGTTTGGAATGAGGTGATCTTTAAGGTCCCTTCCAGCCCAAACCATCCTGTGATTCTGTGATCTATTTGCAGTGCTTAGTGATGCTGCTGACACTTCATAGTCCAGATGCAGTAATGATTTATCTCTTTTCATCCCTCCAAAAAACACCCACCCAGAATTAGTTGAAACCTCCCTGCCCTGAAAGACAATGACACATCCAGTGCACGCTTTCATTACAGAGATCAGCTGAACTACAGCCATGTCCAGCTGCACAGAAAACTTATCATTAAAACTTGGGAAAATTGTGCATTTCAAACAAGCAGGGGATGTTGTAGTGCATTATTTCAGCGCTCATGGGAACTTCAGAGCTGTATTTTCCTGTGTAAACTAAATATCACATCAGGACAGAGTATTCAACACGTTGGGTCCGTGGTAAAGATTTTCTGGAACTCCCTGGCAAGCAGCAGCCCACACTTTGGTGGTCCCTGTGTCCATGGCGAGAGCAGGAGAATGGGGGCACAGTCTGCATTCTTTGGTGCGGCTGATAAACTGAAAACACGCAAGCTGCCCATGCCTGACAGAAATATAAACCCCACTGAAAACAAAATCAAATATTGTCTTTAAYTTGGAGAGGTTAAAAAAAAACATASCTGTCTGAACTKGRTGKTTKYGAGTGTTGCTTTAATTGCCCTCACAAAGTTTTTGGGGACTATGTTAAGGAGCTTAAACACATCTGTCCAGAACAGGGAGTAATTCCCTGTAATTTCTGAGACACTTCAGGCAAAGGAGTTCTGAGTACCTGTTTCTGTAGCATAAACACAAGTGGGAGTACATCTAAGAACACTAAGTTTCCTTTTGTTATCTTGGTTACATTATGCATTTTGAAAGACCTGCCCACTATGCATTGGTATTTATGGTTTTTTACACACAAGTAGAATAAAATGGTTTTATTTATGTAGTGCTTTAACTGCTATTAAGTGGTTTTTTAGCACTGTTTTTCAAATGTATTCAAAAATACCATTAAACTGAAGAACATTCCAGTGCTATAGGTAAACATAAAGCTTGGATAACCCGTTCTGTTTCTGATRAAGCTGCCAAAACTCTCTCGAGATTTCAAAAACTCTGAAATGAACTGATGATTTATCTTAAGGAGAAACACACAAATTTGCTAACCTCTTTAAATCACAGGTTCCACTTTTACATTATTTGTAAATGCAATTAAATGTGACAATCTTAGAGAAGACAGAGTTATCTGAGTGTTTAATTCCTCAGGTATTTTATTTAGCAATTTATTTCTGTCACTGAATTGTGGAAGAAAGGACTTATTCTAAGCAAAAAGTGTAATACATTAAAAGTTTAATAAAACTTTTCATTTGAAAATATTATAAAGCAAGCTTTAAAACTCTGGCACTATTTATTGCTAAGATATTAATTTATATTACAGTAGACTGTAAGCAAACTGATAATTTTACTTTACTTAAAAAGGCCTTCAGAACAAGAGGTGATCTTGGATGTTTTTTTATGAAAAAGCAAATAATTATTTTGGAGAGTTGAAGGAAACTGAGGTGCACTGAGAAAGCTGTTTCTGTCCTTCAAATCCTCTGATCAGACATGTTTTCCTAGGAGAGACTAAAACCCTGAAAATTTACAAATTATATTTTCAGCTTTCATAGACTAAATAAAACCCCATAATAGTCACTTATAACAAGTGGGTGTCTCAGGCTCTTCTCAGTTTCTGCTGTTTTGAAATTCTCTCTTTTGCTTTGATTTCAGACTATTTTTTCTTATTGTTTCCTTGCCTAAATTTCCCCTCCTCTGGTTGGAGGGACGCTATCGAGTACTATCATTCTGWTCTCATTTCTGCTTTCCTCTGTAATTCTCAAGCCCCAGACTGGTTGAAGGGTTAAAAACTTGCCCAAATTAGTTAATACCTGAATTGGATCCTTTCTTGTACACACACATACTAAAAATTACCAAASCAAAACCCAAAGAAACAAAAAACCACCACCACCACCGAAAAGAAACCCCAGCCAAGCAACAAAACAGCAACACACAACCCTTTATTTTCTTTTAATGAAGCTTTTACAGTTTAAAGCCTCATTGCYATCTGTCTGGGAGTGAACTTGTGAACTTTCTGTAGAAGTTATTCCATGCTTCAAAGGCCAGGCATTGTTTCAGTGACACAGATCTTGGGTATGAAAGCATCCCTGGTACCTCAAAGTGAGAACAGCTAAGATGCAATATAAATATATATATACAGTTTTCAGAACTAGAGTTTCAATCTGTGATTTTTCTGTAGAATTTCTGTGCTATGATTTTTCCTTGATGAATTAGAGGGACCACAGGCCCTCACCAAGGTGTTGTGGTCACTTTTTCCTGGCCCTTGTGGGATGACACAGGGAAGTTTTTCCTTCTATAGAACATCAGGGGACAAAGACCACAGGTAGCCATAGTTCTTGGGAAGCATTTCTAGGAAGTGGGTGTATTACAAATRCATTTTAATTACTGATATTTTAATGGCATAGAATGTAAACCAAGCTAGTGCTCAATTTCTGCTGTGATTTCAGTTGTGTTTCCAGGTAGAAACACRTTGTGTTTTGTGCAGAAGACATACAAAATAAAAAGAAGCTTTCTGAAGATTATCATTGGTTCTTGCAGTACCATAAATAAGAATTTACAGTTATGAATCAGAGAAATTAAACCATCATATGGATTGGAAACAGGAGCAGAAATCCAATAAAGTACCGTGTCTTTCCTGCTATTTGATAAATCAAAAGCTAACATTTCCACACATGAATGTAATCTGCCAAGTAAAATTACTTTACCTGCTGTCAGGTATTTTGCTTATCTGTAAATACTGAGTTTTTCCATATATTACTTCTTAAATCTGAATTCTCTCAAGCTATTGAATATGTTTATTTAGGCCTATGATTGCTGTGAAAACACATAATCTGACTCAACTGAAACCTTGTTAAACACTTTCTGAGCAAACTCTATGATGTAGTAGCTCATATTAATTGTAAACAACTCTAACATGTAGTTATACCTATTTTTTTAAGAAAGTAATTTTACCAAGAGCAAAGTTGCCTAATATTTTTTCAGCTTGTGGATTTTTAAATTGGTTCCTTGGTASCTCATCTGTTCTCATGGCAATGGGGTTGATTTTCTTAATTATTTCTGCAGATCCCTAAATCCAAAGACCCCAAGGAATGAAAACCACAGCATCCCACTAAGCCACATACCTATTAATAATTTGTTGGTGTTTTTAATCACCTTCCTTTGGTCATCAGGGTGTTGGATGTGATGACCACTGAAGCTTTGGATGTGTACATTAATCTTTTTTCAAACTGGCAGGTTTTCCTCCTCATGCCTGAGGATCGAGAGAACTGGCAGGAGTGARTGAACTCCTTACAGATTTATCAGCACAGAAATTATTTGTTCTAGAAACAGTATTTTTCAAGAATATTTAACATCTGAATTACTTGTACACAAGGCTTTGAATCTTGTTTCTCTTGGGGTTATTTTTGTAATTTTTTTTTTTTTATTTTAAAGGACAGTGCTTAGCTTTTCTGGTCTCTGTCTCAGAAAAAATCCTCTGGGCAGCTCTGGAGTTTGGCTAATCCTGAATAATGACACACAGAACCRTAGAATGTTAAGGGGTTGGAATGGACCTTAATGGTCATCTAGTCCCAAAYCCCCTGCCATGAGCAGGGAGGCTTCCCACCAGTATTTTTTAAAACTTTCTGATTTTGGTGTCAACATGAAAATGGATGTATGCAATCTCTCATGACGCATGCAGTTATTGAATATTATTGAATTAAGTTGGCACTTGTATGAAAGTTACTTAGCTGACAAGGCCACTTGCATTTCCCTTTTGGGCAGGTCTAGGTTCCTTTCTTTTCATATTTTCCTCCAGCAAAACATACTTTTTTTTTAGTTTGTAAAAACCTTTGGGGCCCAGCATGAAACCACTTACTCATGGGGTGAAAGGTTTTTTTTAATGGACAGCAAAAGCTCACAGTACGAGCATGGTGCTGGTCTGYCCCGTGAGTCATAAAAAAGCAAGAAACTGTAAATGATGCATAACTTTTTAATGAGTAAATCCTAAGAACAAACTTCTCACATTGGACAAAGAAGGCCAAATTTCACTTTCAATCTTTTATGCATTTTATTTTATTTTATTTTATTTTATTTTATTTTATTTTATTTTATTTTATTTTATTTTATTTTATTTCAATTGTTTTTGCAGTTGTTTTGAAACAAGTAAAGATATTTCAGAACTGCAAAATGCAGTTATAATATTAATTTAATTGTGTATGTAGTCCACTCTAATGCACTGCCGAATAAAACATCGAATATCTCCTCTAAAAAGTGTTTATTGTGGCAGTATTTCCAATGAAATGTAACAGAGCAAGATAGCAAGCCTGAAATGAGACCACAGGACTCAATCAAGTGACTTTCCTAATTTARTGCCATGTGCAGAGTGTTCTTTTAAGACAACACCATGAGCCAATTCCACCAAAGAAAATTGGAGACCTTTAATTCGGAAGCTGCATTTAAGAAAGATATGTTTTGAATTAATAACAAATATTTTCTCATCTGAACAGAAAGTCTTGCAGACCATTTCTGATACAGAGGAGAAATACTATAATTGCAATGTTGAAAAATTCATATTTCTGATATCTACACTGTTCAGTAGAAATGAACAGTGTTGTTCATATCTACTGAACAGTGTTGTAAAAAGTTGTTCAGTAGATATGAACAGTAAAAAGTATTGAAAATGTTAATTTTTTGAGAAGTTTGTGTGTGACCACACAGTAAGAGTATGCATTGCACAGGATTATACATCCACATGCACTTAGGTAGAGGTGACATTTCTAGGATATAGTAAGTAGATTTTTTTTCCAAAAAAATGTACAGGAAAAAATAGAACATGAATTTAAACCTATTTTGTATACTTTCCACAATAACTGTCCTGAAAGAAAATTAATCTGATATCAGGATGGTTGGAGCAAAGATAAAATATGTTTTTTAATGAATGGGACACTTTCATTTCAGTGTATTCAGTAAAATGTTCTCAGAAAGCCAACACGTAATGGGTTTTTTTCTGACTTAGTCGTGGGCTCACCTGTAATATTGCTAGAAAAGAAACACAAGATGCTGGGAGCATGTCYTGGATTTGAGAATATGGGTTAATGGATGGCTGCTGTAGAAATGAAAGGGTGTGGAAATGGGGACTGTACCCGTAGTAATAACCGTTCTATTTGGAATTAGAACACTGGTATTCATCATTGCCTCACAGATTCTTAATTTCATCATCCTCAAGTATCTAAGAGAATGAGGTTCAAAGTGTTTTTTTCAGCAAGGTGCTGTGAAATTTTACTTTGAAGTAATAGTGTACTTTGTGCTGGATGAATCTGCAGCTCGTGCATCATCCTTTGCAAATGAAACATGAATCTRTGTAAACTAACCARGTGGACTCCWCAGTGCATCAKAWTTCCTCATGTTAGGGGGAGAGCAARGAGTTGTGAAAGGAATTGCATCAAGTTTTTCAAGCATMATTCATGTCTTGAATTATGTTTTACTGTGTGCATAGAGCAGAGCTACCTTTCTGACAGGTTATTTAGGCTGTGTCCTCTTTTAAATAAAGTATTCTGTTGAATTAAAAATTATCAGTCTCTATTTATGGGGAGAAAAGAGGTTGCTAATAATTAATAAATAACTTCTTCAAATTAAACCTCTCTTACATAATTCAGAAAACCCAGTAAGCTGACTGGTTGAAATAAAAACATGAGTGTATTCACAGATTCCTAAATTTTATGGCTGCTTAAGGTGGGAATTCATTCATGTGATTTGAAAAACAACTATTTAGAAATCATTGATTTAAAAATAATTATCCTGACTGGTTTTTAATTAATTATCTTAAGTGGTGCAAGCAATCCCAGGAAGATTTATGGTGTGTGTAGCAGATGGCATSTGTTTTCTTTGTGTGCTGGATGTGGTGGCTGCACTTCATTAAGGGTGGCCGGCTGCAGAGCCAGGAGGAAAACAGGTGTTTGTTTCASTGGTCCTGGCTGCTCTGTGCCATGTCAGGTGAAGCAGATGCAGGGAATGGGATTTCTCCTCTGTCCTGGGAGCCTCAAGGTGTACAGGAAGAGTGTTCCCAAGCACAAGGCAGTGAAGGCTCCCGTTGTCTGAGCACAGAGTAATGCTGGTGCTCCTGAGAGGCAACAGAGCAAAGAAATCCACATGAGCAGTTGCAAAGCAGACATTTGTGGAGTTATTGTGCTAAGATGAGGCAACAGGGCAGGAAAATCCACATAAGCATTTGTAAAGTAGACATTTGTGGAGTTAATGGACTAAGAGGAAGCCCAGCTGAAATAATTTGCCCTGCATGACTCTGATATGTTGGGAACAAATATATTTAGAAAATATATACAGCCTCCGGAGTCCTGGTCTTTGTTATTTTTCTTAAAGATTTATTACCCTTGTGGAAGAAATAAGTCAAAGTAAAAAAGTTGTTTCTGTTCCAAAATTGAAATCATAATTACACACACACACAAAAAAAAAAAAAAAAAAAAAAAAAAAACCAACAAAAAAAAAAAAAAAAGTTGTTTTGTACCAGACTGGTATTGTTGCCTTCTTCAGCCTAGAAATGAAACTCGAGATGATTTTAGTATAGGAGGTGATATAAAAGTGGGTCTTTGTTGGAGCTCCAGGAGCACTCATGGAAGAACATCCACAAAAGCCCACAGCAGTGAATGCAGTTTGATAGGTTTCAGGAAATTAGCATAATTTATAATACGCACCAATTAGGAGGACAAGGGGTGATGCAATTTCCCCCAGATGAAGCCCCTGCACTGGARCCCTCCCAACCCTTGGTACCAATTATTCTTGTTTATGAAAATGTGTCTCACAGACCTTGTTCCCAGGAAGAGCCAAGGTAGGACAGGGACCTTGTGCCCCCCAGGGCTTGGGGCCCTGGAATGTGTTTGGTCTCCTAGCTGGGAAARGGGTAGGGAAAAGTACTGAGAAGGTTACAAATATATAAAATGAAAAAGGCAAAAATCACTCCAGCATCAGTATAGTAAAGTAAACTTGAAGGATTTCAGGTGATATGACAGTGCTCCATTATTTAGCTGGGTTTCTAAATTTGCCTTTTCAAAATATTTAAGGGAAAGAAATGGGAACATTCCAGCAATGCTTTTGATGAAGGTAAAAGTACAAAAGTATGCAGCGTTATATAATATATGTTATGTGCTAATGTTTTACTTGAAACTTGAGGCCAGGTGCCTTTTCTGGGAAAAAACTTCCAAGTGGCTCTGAAATTGTCTCAGCCTCATGCAAATGTGTCTTTCTTGTTCTCATTAACCACTGCCTTCCCCTGTAATGGACARTGCTGGCTGCAATCCCGCTGCATCCTGTGTCGAGAGCATCCACGTTCAAATGTCTGAGCGCTGCTGCAGCTTGTTATCAAAAAGTTATTGACAAACTGCAGGATCACAGCAGGGCAACTGATGGCAGAGCTGATGGGATTCCTTTGAAAGGCAAAGGTTCAAAGAACCTTCAGACAGACAGATTTTGGCCAAGATGTGACAAGGCTTGGTAACAGGGAGCACCCTGCCTGAAGAGTGCAAACACAAGAAAGGAGAGGAAATTTGATGTTAGAGCGAATAGTTAGTGGTAATAATGATATGAGATAAGGCAATTCTAACTGCTGCCTGAATCTTAATGAGTACTTTGGATAATTAGAKTTAGTGRCTCGCAGAGCTCCCTCTGAAGGSGTGTGTGATGGTTTTKCCAGGCTKAAATCAGGTGGTGCYRTGGGAAGCCCTTTGCTGGCTGGGAGCTGGGCAGGATTTTCCACTTTCTGCTCTCCAGCACTGGGAGCCTGTGCTTCCWGGGCATTTGTGGAAGATGCACAAGGCAAAACTTCAGCCTGCACAATTTATTAAGTAAATACCTTAAAAAAAGTCATGTTGTATGTGAGGAGGAGGAAAAGGGAGGTAATTAATTTCAAAGTTCAGCTTTGTGCCTGTGTAAATCCATTGGGATTTATTTGTGTTTCTGTGCATTTTATTGATATATGAAGCGTATTATATCAGTGGTTGTTGGAATGATGAATAACCAACATTATTATTAGTTATGTATTTTATGGGTGAGGCTGCTAAACTTCACAAATACAAGAAATTTTACAAAGCTTTTCTTGGAATGATCACTCTACAAATTTTATAAATCTGTTTGTGGTACAAAGCACTAGACTTGTAGCCATTGATAGCTACAACAACAAAAAAAACCCAACCAAGTTTCTGCTTTCTCACAGTTCCCCACTGARATTTCAGAGGGTTTTGTGAAGGTGTGATTCAGCATTTTTTAATGCATTTCCSAGTTGCAGAGGGCCTGTAATCTAGGCTGGTGGGGATTGTGAGGCTCACTAGGTTTGTTGAAAAGCCCTGGCAACACAGTCTGTTATTTGATACTCAAAATTAAAGGCAGTGGTTGAATTTGACAATTACAGGTTGGATTTTTATGTGTCTTTCTAATGACGTGATCTTCAGTATCCACATATTAAAAGTGCCTTTTCATACTAGAAATAAAGCTGTATAGACTTCACTGAAGAGACTGATTTTCCCTGAACCAAAACCACATTCTTGAGTGGTTTTGCCCATGTACTGAAAAGAAATAATCTCTCTGGCTACATATATAATACCAATGGCAAATTGCTGGAAAGAGATGCATAAATTTTCCAAGGTAAACATAAAAATGAATGTAAGGTAGCTATTAATTCAAATTAAGAAAGCTGAACATTTCTTGTGAGAAGTATAGTTCGTTTAAATAAATGAATCATGTTATTAAAAAAGCAAAAACAAAAGCAAAAAAAGCAAACAAACAAAAGACCCAAAACAAAACAAAAACTCCACCAGCAACARCAACCAAACAACAACAAAAAAAAMCYCTCTAGCAGTGGATGCTKTTCTYAYACTGCAGCTTCTTGTAAATTCAAAGATATCCTCAGTGACTGCCAGAATGATTTGGTTTGGTTTTCTTTTTCTATTCTGCTGTGGTGAAGATGTGTAGAGCAATCACATAAAAGTAAGTTTCAAAATATTAGCAGTTGTTTCTATTGATACAATTCAACCTCAACCCTTCCAATGGTAATATTCCAATTTTGAGTAGTACTAACTCAACAAAAGAGAGAGCAGAAATGTCAAAACTGAGTGAAAACTGAAGGACTTCTGGTGTTGTGCTAGTGCTCACATACAGTATTTTATTTATTCTTCCAGCCAGTACCAGGGCACATGAAATCACGTGAAGAGGAGGTGRAGTAACCTAGAGCTGATTCCTTTCAAGCAGTGCAGAAAATCCAGGTCCTGGTTATGTCCAACTGATGGCATAAACTTAAATCATTCAGGGAAAATTCATTGTTCACAAAGGAGAGCATCCAAAAACCAGAGAGGTGTATACATTATGCTTTGGGGAGTTTTTTAAGCTTTTATATAAGGAAAAACAGGGTCAAGTCAAGAATATTTGTCTTGCAACACATCTCTAAACTTGCTGTAATACTATCCTTTCTTCCAAATTGACTTTATCTAGTGCGTGTTAGGACTGCTGCTAGTTGTGGTCTGTGTGGTGTGGTTGCCAGATGCTGTAAGGTATAAAAATCTTATGCTGGCTCTCTGAACTGTCCCCTTAGATCAGAGGGAAATTGATGTGCTTGTGAGTTTATTTGCACTAGAAAATGAAATATTCAGAGGTCCGTTTTTACCATGTTTATCAATCCAACTTTATCTGGCTTCTTATTAGTAACCTCAGCTGCTGGATCGCATAAATCAGCTTCTGTCTTTACAAGATTGCAGAGTAAATAAAATAATTTGACTCTCCAAAGGTTTTGATTTAGTGTGTAAAAATTTGTTGCATTCAATGTGAGACTTCTGTGGGAATACTGAAAGGAGTTTCTTTTAAGTGCTTTTTCCATTGCAGCCTTGTGGGCTGCTGGTGAAACTTTGTGATGAACTAAATAGAGCATGTCAAAAATGGTTCTACTTTGTCACTTCACCTCATTTTGAGAGCTGAAAATGAATTATTTAAGCAGGGAGATAAGTGTGGACTTTGCATCAGTGCTGATCAACGCCCATTCTGGATGTTTGCCTTATTTCCCACCCCATGTGAACAGTACAATAACCAGCACTAATTGGAAAGCTAATGTTACTTATAAAGATTTGACATTATTCTTTCTCTTGATGTTCTTTGAGAGTTTCTTCCGCTAAATGTTATAGGTGATGGAAATGCTGCAATCTTATTTCCAAGATGTGCAATGATCAAATGCATTCAAAACCAGATGGCCTTTAGTAGGAATTCCTTTTCCTTTTCCTTTTCCTTTTCCTTTTCCTTTTCCTTTTCCTTTTCCTTTTCCTTTTCCTTTTCCTTTTCCTTTTCCTTTTCCTTTTCCTNTCCTTTTCCTTTTCCTTTTCCTTTTCCTTTTCCTTTTCCTTTTCCTTTTCCTTTTCCTTTTCCTTTTCCTTTTCCTTTTCCTTTTCCTTTTCCTTCTAATTCCACATCTAAAGCACTTGGAATTTGTCCAGTGACAGGGGGCACTGGGTTTGTGTCACCAGGCTGGAGCCAGGCTTGCCATGCCCAGCCATCAGCACTGCCCTGCAAATCTGCTCCCTTGGATTGTGTTGCTTGCTGTTGCTGGGAAAGTCTGAGATGCCCTGACAAGATTGTTAAATGGTCCCACCTGCACATTTTTCCTAAGAGAAGCATTCCAAAATCACCCAAGAGCTTTATTTTAAACTCTTGTGTTAAGATTTTTACTTAAAKAGAAAATGAACCAGTAAATTTTTTAAACACAAACAGCCAGACCTGGGTGAAACAGAATAAATTCAAATTGAAGATTTAGCAAAAAATGCTCTCCCTGCTCACTGTTTCCTTTCAGAGAAAATCCTTTTCTTCAGCTTTACTTGCAGTCCCGTAACTTTTAGTAGCTTTTTAGGTTGCGAAAAGCCTATGTGGTCTCTGAAACCCTCAGAAAAACCTTCATTTTCATTGTCTCTGCAATGTGTCTTTTTGTCTGCTTTTCCATTCCCCAGATACATACGGTCAACATCTTCCAGGAAAGAGGAGTTTTCTTAGGCAGACTGTAAAGGGAATTACATAGTCCAATATGCTAGAGCAGGAAAAGTCTTTCAGTAAGACAATCCATGTGCAATAAAATGTGGTTATACAGATTGTTAAGTTGTGCAAGATGCCATAGCTGAGGGGAAAATAAGGAATTTATTAAATCTATTGTATTTCATACATTAAAAGAGAATTGTTAAAGAAAAAAAAGGATAAATATGTCTGCCTTGGTCTATAGAAACTCAGAAATGGCTTTGCTTTTATTACTTCTGAATTTATTCCTGGTGGTGCTTAGGGAGGAAKAAGGGGAAGGGTCTGTGCTGAGGGCACAGCACTCAGTGATTTTATATTGTTTGTGCTGTATTTTGCACATCATTTGTGAACGACCCAGGCACATTCAATAGTTTGGGAGCATCGACTCTTTTATGCATTGGCCTTTGGGCTTACTTAATGGAGTGTTTTAGAAAGTCTTTATGTTATAGCCATCAGATGTGGGCTAAGCTACAATAAAAGTTAGGTTTTACTGGGGGGGAAGCAATGGAAACAAAACATGTTGTGCATGGCTCTAGGATCACTGTAAACTGCAAGTGATCCAGCCCTCAGGTGTCAAATATACAAAAGATCCATTCTCTTCTTTCTGGTCTCTGAAAGCTGGTTATGGATACCTCATGGCTCCTTTCATACTGAAAACTGCACAATTTTAAAGTAAAAATTGATCCTTTCTGAGTGCAAAATCAGTAATGAACTAAAACTGAGTAGTCTCATCACTATTGTTCACTCGTACTTCAGCTAAAACCCCAGGTTGCTCTTGTTTTRTCACAAATTTCTGTCATTTCCCCACTCTCTTATTCTTTTATATCTTTGCTGCTGAGATCTCAGCATTTTTTGCAGTACATTTTAATTTCATTTTTATTACTTCAATCATTCTCCCTTTCTGATGTCAACCAAAATGTTGACATCATTATCAACTGCATTGCTCTGATCACAGTTCCCTCCTTCCTAAATTATTGATCAGGATTTCCTCTTTCCCCTCCYGTTCATGTTTCTCCTTATGCTTTATAGATTTATTCTTAAACTGCTCTCTGGCTGATCCTCTCCACACTGCTCCCTTCTCTCCCCTTTTCCCCACAGCACTTGGAATAWGTTTGTCTCTGTTAACCTTGCAAAGCACAGCCATCCTTCTCTTTGTAAGCACTTTTAATAATCTGTRTGTTTGGCAAAGCCTGTAAGGATAGGCACCCCTTGAAGAACCCATTTACAGCACAAGATGAGGTTTTACTCTGGTTCCCTTCAGCACCTGATGACAAAAGCACTTCTGTCATCTCTCTGTGGTGGGTGCCTTCAGGGGAGCAGGGTTGATGGGACTGTGAGCTCTGGGCRCTGTGTTTGGACTCCTTTGAACTTTTAATGTCACAGTCTGCC
>NW_026623327.1:148455-154617 GCF_030028575.1 Malurus melanocephalus | reverse complement strand
ATGATTAGTAATGTGAATGTCCTAGGTAATGTTGAACTAGAATTGCAGAACCGCTCATGCCTGTTTGGAATTTACTCCTGCTCCTGTGTCCAGCAGCAGCAGTGCATCTCTTTGCAGCAGCCCACAAATTTCCCTGCTTTAAAATGTGTATTTCTACAGTGGAACGTTTGGGGTAACGTGGGTTTCTTTTCTCCCAAGACCAATAGCTAATTCACTTCCCAGTAAATGTCATTGATAGCTTGTCTTGGCATTTAGTTGATAGTCAAAATCTTGATTTTTTTAGTAAAAGATTTTTAGATCCTGTTTGGTTTATACATTCAAGTTTGAACTTTCACCTTAATTTCCATAATATGAGCACTAGAGTCTTTCAAAATTTAATGTAAGGGTCCAATGGCCGACTGGTAGAATGGTGTTTTATTGCAGAAATTAGACAAAATATTACCCTGAGARAGCCTCTGCATTTGGAGAGCACAATTTAATTTTGATATATTTAGAAAGATGCAATTAYGTATTCAGGAAGAGGACAAAGTAGCTTCTGTCATTTTTCAGTTCCATAAGTGGAGAGCTCTAATGAAAGTGGAGATGCACAAACCCACAAGGTTCCTCACAACATTGCCACACTAAGACTCCTTGAAGCTTCTCGAAAATACCTGGGCTTTTTGGCAGAAAATGTTAGCCCTGGCAGAGCAAAATTCTTCTTATAATTGCTAATTGATCTTAAAATATTTCCGATTCCATTAAGTACAGAAAAACTGCACAGAGGTTGAGATCTCAATTAAGATTATCTTGCAGCAATATTTTGTCATTTAAGTATTAGAMGTTTCCTTTGCTAATAGCATTTTTATTAAGAAAGTCAGTCTTTCAGGGGAACTTATTTGACACAGACTTTTTTGTTGCATTTGTTGTTGTTTACAAGCTGTGCTCAGACTGCTGCAGCATTCCCAATGCARGAATTCAGATTTTCTTCTTACAGGTTCTTGTCCAAGCGGATCCTACAAGGGAGTTGAAGTCAAGTTCTGAAACATAATAATATCCACAATAATATAATGAGTTTGTGTGCAGAGGTGTCCAGTTGCTTTCAAGACAAGGTACAGATAGATGTTTCTAATTTTAATGGTGCCTTTGAGCAAGTAACATTTCCACTCTTCAACAGATTGAAGGTCTGTAATTTTAATATAGTCTTCTGTACACTATCACATTCTTTCCAGTCCATTTCACAGGGAAATTGTCCATCGTTAGAAGGATATTCTTTGCATGGTTTGGCCCATCATTGTCACACTATTAACCTTCAAATATTATGCACACAATTGACATAAACTAAGAGAAGCAAATCAAGATGTTTTCATTTATTTTGGCTGTCTAGATGACAGACATTAAATAACATGCTCTTAATTTGACTGACAACAGACCACAAACATGATACTTGCATATTACAGAAATTAGCTATAGGAAGAATTTTGAAGCTGTCACTGTTAGAAGAATGGGGTTTTTTTCTCTTTAAGTACCATAACGAATGACTGCCTAGGCTTGAGCACTGACCTGTGTGCCAGCCAGCCTTCCATGGGGAGGAAAAGTGTGTTCAGCTCTGCTGGCTGTGGCACTAACCCACATCCAAGAAGATCATTGTTTGCATTGATAAACTCCTGAGGCTAGGCTTTTTATTTCTTTCTCATACTTTTGAAATCAAAATAAAATAAAAATTGAAATACTGTGATACTTTTTTCTCTGGTCATAGAATTATGAGCCAGACACAATTAAGGGGATAGAAAGGGGTTATCTCTTTAATAAGAATCCTTAGGTGCACAATTTGTTGGGTGGAAAAACGCCAAAGATGCACCACATGCATGACGCATGTATACAATTTTTATAGACTTTGAAAATTAACGTATCTGCCAATAATTCCCCAATAAGAAGCTTAATAGATGAATTAATTTCCCCCCAGTTCTGGTACCTTCTAGATTCTTCCCCCTTGGATGAGGCTTGAACCCTGAGACAAAAATATGTCTCAGAGAGCTGGTTTGAACCTTGGTTTCTATGGAGAACCAAGATAGCACAGGGGCTGCAGGCCCTTGACTGGGAGGCTTTTAGAATGCTCAGTCTTTCTGCCTAGAAAAATACTGGAACTGAGTTACAATAATAGGCTACAARAKCTACAAATATGCGGGCTAAGAATAGAGAGAGTATGGAAAAGGTTATACTGTTATATAGCATCAACTAGTGCTGTAAAGTTATTCAATATATTTTAAAATAGCTGTTGTTATAAAACTCATCAACCCTTTGAAATGTATGTAGGTCTGCTTTGTTTTAAGATAAAAACCATATAAATCCCACTTTGCAGAAATAATTGGGCCAATTGTTATTTTGCAGGAATTAAGATCTCTGAAGTTGTGAGAGGACAGATTTTGTATTGTTGAAACTAAAACATGTAAGAACCGAATGCTTTCTTCCTGGGTAATTTACAAGAATTTGATCTTGTCTAGAAATTAAAGATGACTTTTTTTCTGAGTTTTTCAGTTATTTCACGGGTTACCTACATACTGGAGGGCTAAATCTGCAACACAGTCTTTGTGGTCCCATGGGTGACTTATTCCTTAATTCCTGCACTGATATTGGGAACATGGTTCTCTTCCTTAAAATTACTTTCCTGTCTTCYCCCCAACAAAACAACCATCCTGGAAATATCCAGCTCCTATGGACCTCTGCAAGTTCTCTTAGGTCTTCTGTCATAACTGGAAGGGTTCTGCTACTCTCCAAATTGGCATGGGGAATAAAACTCCTCTTTCTCTCCCCTTTTCAATTGTGGTATTTACTCCCTGCTTTATAACCCAGGTTGTTTTGTGCTGTGCGCCACCCTGGGTTGGGCTTCTGGGCAGGTAAATGGGAGATGGGAAGAAACAGGTGTGAAAGGAAGCAGGTTTATTCTACCCGTTCTTCCCCACCCCATAAATAGCCTTCTCAGGCTATTCTCAACAGAATGCTTTTTCAAGAACTACCAAACACTAGTTTTTATTTTCCCAATCATTGAAGAAAATTGTTGGTTTTCTTTTTACAAAGCGAGTAAAATTTCTGACTGAAAAGTCACCTTTCACATTAGATAAAGCTGTTTCCTAGGCATGTCTAAGGGATCCTTAATGCCAGCACGTTGTTTGGCAAGAAAATTAGATGAATGTGTCTTGTGCTCATATAAACTTTCAAAGCAGGCCCTAAACTAATGTATTTCCTTTAAAATGCTTGTGGTTTTGTGTGTGCAATGCTTATCAGTGGGTGGAGACCTGGGAAGGCTGGAAATGTTCCTACAGCAAAATATTTTTAATGGTTTTCATTATTTAAGTAAAGAATATGTTCTAAATTAGGTTTCTGTTGCATTAAAGGACCAAACTTTTTCTTTAAACTGTGATTACTGGTTCTAATGGCATCACCTTATTGCAATTAGTCTTATCTCTGATACCTCAGAGGAAAAAAAAAAATCACTGCGTTTGCTTTCTGGATTTTGTTATAGCGACTTAGCAGTGAGAGAAGTGTTTCTTTTATTTCAGAAATTCATAACAGCTGTTTGTCAATATTTTGAAATAAGAACAGAGAAAGACGTGAAATATTAAAAGTGTGCCAAATCCCATCCTTTCTGCAAACATGCCATTGATTTCAGTAGTTCTGTTTAGTCTGGGTTATTTATACTTTTCCAAGAAGAATAATTTAAACATTCATATTCCTAGATCTCAGTTAAATATTTATCTAAGTTTATAAAGCTGTTTCTGCTGATTAGTGAGCTACCTGTTATGGGAGAACAAAGAAACTCAAAAGGCAGCAAATTAAGGTCACAGGTCAGTGTTCAGGCAAAATAGAGCTGGGCTACCAAATGATTTTCAGTTATTAAGCCAATAAATCAGGCAGATGTTGATAGATGCAAGCACTGGGGCAGTGTGTCAGCCTCATGAAAAAATTGTTTAACAGATTCAGGTGATCAATGCTGTCAGAATCTTGCATGTGGAAAAATAAGATGACAAATTAAGCTGTAAGGCTGTGACACCAGAGRTTATTATGTGCCCCTTCTTCCCACTCCCCACTGCCGCCTCCATTGTTTTACATCTAGCCTAAAAGCAGAAGCACCCAAATAAATAAATAAAATTATGTATCTATCCATTTGTGTCCCTTGGAAAGCCCACAAGTGAGGCAGAAGGCTAATGGATTTCCAGAGCAAATGCAACCTGCTGCATAAGCCCTGACTGAAGAGCCCTGAAGGGGAAGAGATAAAGGGGATATTGAATTATTAATGGGCTCTATGATAGTGGTCTAATTAGAGATAAAGAGTTATCACTTTTTATTATGGCATGATGAAAACAAAAATAACCCATTAAAAGGCATTATGATAGAAATGATCCTAAAATTGAGTGTCTTTTCATGGCAGAAAGCACTATGTTATATTTGCTTATAGGAATTTCTGGGATATTGTAAAACATGTAGCCAAAAATGTGTGGCTCTTTTTTTTTTTTTTTTTTTTTAATTCTAAATGACATCAGTAGTGTAATCCAGTCATTGTTTTTGAAGGCTTGGGCCTTACTGTTTTCTCAAAGTGAAGACATTTAAGGCTGACAACTGAAAAAAAAAAGCAGTCTTTATTATAAAGAACGTCTGCCCAGTCAATATATCTGCAATCACGAGATACTGAAGGCAGAGGGCCACACTTTTAAAAGTTTTTTTGGTTTTTTTTTTTAGGATAAAGGTGTTTAATAATATGTGCTTTTTGGAGACTTGAAAATGGGGTCCAAAAGAAGCTTGGTCTGATATTCGTGGGATGCTTTCTGGGCTCTCCAGCCCCTGGCTTGCCCTGCCAGTGCCTGGTACCACAGATCCAAACTTTTGGCATGGTGAGGTGTGAAGAATTCAGTTTTCCTCCTAGGCCAAGCATGAGCTCTCTCCTGATTTCCCTGATGTGGTGTGAGACAGGCCATTGCCTTTGTGACAGTGCTGGGGCAGCACGTGTGCAACAAATGTGACGTACAAATTGTCACCATTCAGTGAATTTGCAAGCTGTTAAATATCACAAGGCTGCAGGAGTGATGACTTTATGGGAAAAATTAGCTGAGGGAGGCAACAAAAAGCATTCTTGTCTGTCTTAGGAGATACCTGAAAGCCAGCCTGAACTGTCAGCAGGGCGTTTAAGATGTTTTCAGTAGTTACTCTGTCAGAGATATCAGATTACTGCTGTTACCTGTCTCATAGATGGACAGGAAAGTGCTGTGTGTGTGAGTTTTTTTGCCAACACGCTCTCCCAGAGAAAAAAAATTGTTCTTTGAATGACACCAATTCCCTGTTTGTTTATCTGYCTCTGATTTTTTTTCTTTAATGGTCTGTCCTATGCCCTGGCCTCYKCAMACTCAGATKGTGGCTGGAATCTCTTTGSAGAAGCCTGGAGACAACAGCYTTTCTCAAAATGAAAGTTGTTRGATAGAAAAAAAARWWAAAAATAWATGWWTATATGCCAAAATATCTTCTTTTCCTAAATTCTCCCTCAGGTCTTTGGTTCAGCTTATAGTGCCAAAGTCATGGTAGATAGAAATTGCCAACGATTTGAGGGAAATGAGTGAGAAGAAATCTAGTTCAATTCAAAATTTTACCAGAAAATACAAATGGGCAAAGTGCACCTTACTCAAGGGTGCCTATCTTTCTCTTTTGTGTTTAGCACAGGCCAAAACAGCTRCAGTCTCTAAGGCACCACAGGTGAACTCAGACTGGCAGTGCCCACCTCGCTGCGAGGTGCCAGGGGTGAGGACGGACAGTGCTGGCACACAGAACACAAATGCCTCTGCTCATCACCCACGTGCACCATCACACACAACATTTTACTGTCAAAAAAACACCACTGCTCTACAGGAGGGTCTGGGTGGCACAGCTGGCTTGGGGGGCAGTATTTGCTGCAGCCCCAAACACCACCTTTGTTTCACTTTTTGTTTTCACAAAAAGGAGCTGTGCAGCAGTGTGCACACAAACAATGGCGGAGGGGCTGGTGCTGTCAACAGCACACTCCTGRACCTGTGATGTACAAGCTGCTCCATCACACAGCTGTCACACAACTGTCTCTTGCATCTCCTGGATGATGCTTTTGGGCTATTTCAGGTTGTTCTATTTCTTCTTGTTTTGTACAGGGAAAAAAAAAAAAAAAAA
>NW_026623327.1:105758-148433 GCF_030028575.1 Malurus melanocephalus | reverse complement strand
CAATAAGAAGGGATAGAAAGCAACAATTTATTAATATCATGCAGACTTGTGAAATATTGCTTCCTTTGAGATCCTGCAATAATGTATGAGCAACATAGATCAGTTTGTGAAGTTAATTTCTTTCAAGAAATTCTGTGTGTTGCAGGAAACTGCATAAATACTCCACAGCAGTGCCATTTGCTACAGTGAAGCAATAACCATTTATTTYGGTGAGTTCCAGAGTTAAAGTATGAGGGTTTTTTTATTATTAACCCCGGAGTTCCCTGCTTAGGTTTCTTCATCTTTGCAGAAACCTGAAAACCTGCTTTTACCAACTTTTAGTTTTTATACATGGAACTGAAAAGAGCAAAGCAGGCACTCTGGGGACCAAGGCATTGCAGGTGATGTATGTTGTCATTTTAGTGCAGACACATTAACAGTTTCTGAATACACAGTGTACTTACTGAAAACTGCCTTGAAATTTGGGCTGAAAAAGAAAAATGGGAGTCCTTGGTTTATCATGTGCATAGCAAACTGTCAGAAGGCTGCATGGGGTTATATAATTAAAGGCCACCATCGTTCTACGAGTGTTGTTAATGAGTCTGTTCTATYGAGGGTCTCTGCTCAGACAGAACTTAGGGTGGTGCACACTATCATTTTAAAACAGCGTGAGTACAATGACAATTTATTAAAATATTGCTAATTCTCTCAATACGACCATGAGGCTAATTAAATATAACAGGTTTCCTTCTGGGATTGGTTCCACAGTCTGCAGGCTGTTCTTTCACCAGATCCTTTGGGGTTTTCCATCTGTGTGGGAGACCAAGAGCAGCCCCTTGAAACACAATTTTCTGCGCTTGGAGAGATTTGTAATTCCCTGTCAGAGAGGTGAAAATTACATTTAGCTCTTGATTGCCTCCAAGAATGAGGGGCAAAAATTCTTGATCTAAAAGTTTGTCTTAATGCTGTTGAGGTTTTTTATCTCTTGATAGTGGGGCTCTGTTTATASTGGTAAGTTAAACATGGCTGCAAAAACATGATTGTCCAGTTCCAGAGACCACTGGTGAAAAACTCATCCATCCCTCTCTGGTTTAACCTAAAAATGCTCAGGTAACATATTTTTCATCAGATCAGTACCAAAGCAGCTTATTGACTTATTAATGACACACACTTTACCAGCAATCACGAAACTCTAGATATCAGTAACACGAATCCAACAATGTACCACAATGTTAAACATTCAGGCAATGTTAGATGATGCCTAGAAATTTCTGGGCATCCTGTCTGTAGGTAATCCCCAAATCCTCTGAACACACCCACACCAAATTAGGGGCTCCCCACACTATATGTGYTTGAAATACTGGGTGTTGAGGTCTCTTACACTCCTCACACTCTCTTGCCTTTCTCAGCCTCTGTTGTCAGAGCCATTTTTGCCAGGAGGGGCCAGTGAGAGCCAGTCCTACAGAGTAMCTTCCATCTTTTGCAGACGGATGAATGTGTGCTCAACTGACTGCACTGCCTGAAATAAATGCACACAGCTCTAACCTTTCTTTAAAAAATGAAGAATAGCAGTAACACCAACATGACAGGCTTGCATTTTAAATGTTTTTCTTCTGAGTAAGAGTAAAACCCCTCACTCAAAAAGTCTCTATCATAAACACCTCTTCAGGAAAAAGCAYGAGAGCCTTTCCTTCAACTTTTCTGTATGAGAATTAAAATAGCTCATCAAAAGGAGTAAATACAGGCCGTACTCACAGGATTTGATTTGCACAAATGAGATTGTGGTCAGATAAAAGCATATTGTTTTATTTCTATGTATATTTTCTGCAGACTGTTTTCAGCAAAGCCATTGGAGTTTCTGCCTTTTTTCCCCCCATTTCTTTTTTAGCTCCTTATCTCATATTTTCAAAGGCTGGAAGTAATCACGTTTCTGTTTTGTTAACATAAGACACATTCTAAATAATATAGCCTAAACCCTCAAGACAGGCTTGACTAATGCTCCTTTTTTATTACTCCTTCCAGTGTTCATGAAGGTATTTTTTGTAGGCTAAATCTGTGTGCATCATCTTCTCTGATATTTCTGCTGCAGAGCTGAAATATCCATCTCTCTGTAGTGCCAGTTCTGGAAGTCCTGGTAAATGTTCCAGGTACATTCCAGCTGCTAGCCCATAGTTTAATATCTGTGTACATCCTGCAGTGTTTTCTCACGTGAGTCAAGCTGGTGGACCTTGTTAAAAAACATCTGCATTCATTTCTAGAGTTAGSTGGGGTGGCTTTCCTGAACTTGAAAGTTTCTAAGGCCTGCTTGAAGTCAGCAATTTATTTTTTGTTATGCTGCTGTCAGGAGCACTTTTACAGTTGAGGTGGTGCACTTAATCTAAAAMTATTTTAGATTAAAGAAATACTTTGGGATCTCAAAATTCTGGAGAAACTGTAGTCTCTTGGACTGTTCTTCTCTGTTTCTAAAGGTAGTAAAGATGTRCCACATTTTCATGAATATTTTAATCTTTGATCAAAGCATACGTGTAGCAAATACCCAGTAAATTGAGCGCACACGAATAAGTTGTGTAACTTCCTTTCAGATTACTCATAATCTCTGGGCAGTGTTTCTTATTTTGAGTTCTAATCATCCTGCAATTTAATTGAGCCATGAATTATCCATAATTATCTATTTTCCATGGCAAAACAAAACCATGTAATTATGTTTTTTTCCATGCCTTGAATTTATACATGRTGTGACCAGAAATTAGGCCGGTGTGTACTGGGCTAACGACAAGAGCAGGACTATTCTTTTAGCCCTGAGCTTCTTCACAGGTGTGTAMTTTGATTTTAAGAAAGGCAGAGATGTCCCCCAGAGAAGAATCAATGTGCTTTGGGGTGTGAATGATGGAGGTGTGGTCTAAARTGTGTGTTTAATTTTCCTTATCCCCACCGCTGAAGCCAGGGTTAAGGTGTGTGCACTTCAATACTGCTGTTCCCCCWGTACTGTGGTTTTTGGAGATGTGAAATGCTTCTGCACTGCATTTGTTTACAGCAGCCAGGCAGGGCCTTGAACAGCTCCAGAATGGAGTGACCTCTGAAGGTGCTTCAAGTTATCCATCTCTGTCTGAAGTGCAGTAATTGAGACTGAACCTCAGCTTTGCCTGAATTAAATCGTTAGGCAACCAAAAACAAACCTAAGAGAATGTTCCCTGGACTAGAATAGATACAAATCTTTAGGATAATGCAGTCCTAAACATTATATCCTGAGGTTTGGCATCTCATTTTGCAAAGGCCAGTAGACAACATGCTCTAAAAACAAATATAATGCAGGGAAGTCAGAAAGCAGATAAAAGGGTTTTAATCATGTCGTTCTCTGGTGTGTATCTCTGTTTTGTGCCCCATGATGGAGCACCTGCACCAAGGCTTTCTAGAAATGACATATCACAAAAAGGTCAGATATCATGCAATTCCTCTGCTGAGGCATCTGTCAAGTCATGTTTGCCGTCAAAACAAGGCAATGTCCTGAAAGGAAGCGCCGTGTTTTGCAATCATCGGCAGCATATGGCGCTGGCAATGCATGTCAGTGAAGCAAAAGTCATGCCACGTACCTGCTTTTCMGCTGTAACATGTTATTTGTCATAAAAAGCTGCAGCTGTTTAATTTTTCATAAACAGTTTTCATGTCTCCACGTATTGCTTCGCACCCTGGATTAAACGGGATAAGCAGGAAACCTCTTTGTTCAGGGTAGATATGCGGAATGTCAGATAACACACCATTATAGAAAAATATGAGGCTGATTGTCATCTCCACAAAGGCCCACCAACGCTGCCTCAGCAGCGCACAGCAATGTTRGTTTAAATAATCCACATGAAATCATGAATCAGGCCATGGAATGTCCTTGAATGCTAATATTTTCAGTGGGGAATGTGCATGGTGAAATGTGTTTTAAAATCTGCATGGATACCACAGTGGTAGTAGCATTGGAAATTAATATGTTGGAAAAGGTGAAAGGCTCAAATTCCTCTTTATTGGCTCCACACAAAGAGAGTCAGTGCATTCCGGTGAAATAAAGGCTGAAGAACCCTCTTCCTTTACCTGTCTTAAATATTTGTGAACCAGAAGGAATTTAACTTAATTTCGTATTTTTTCTCCTCAATGAACTAAAGTTATGTGGCTTGTTTTACWGGTCAGTGCATCCAAAATTTGGCTAGGTCTTGGGAAGGCTGTTAAAGGAAATAAGTAGGAGCAATTTCTAGTGAGGATGGCTTTTACTCACTATCTGTCTTGATTTGGGAATATACCAATTTATAATTGCTCCACGTAGTGTACATTTAAATACCTTGAGTGAACACCGCTTTAGAAAAGTTGCACTCTTTGGAACTAATGTTCCTGTCATTTTATGCCTTTTTCTTGTTTGAGAAACAAATAATTTGATTGTTGCCTAGAAATAAAGTCATAAAGCTCTGGTGTTTGCAAACTTCTCTCTTTGCTTTTTGCCAGTTCATTGCTATTCAGGATTACGTTGGTATTATTGCAGTGTGTTATAAAGAGATTTGTGTCTGGTGGAAATCAGAGCAGCCTGGCTTCTGTGCTGCACTYGTGGTTTTAATCAAAGTATGTTTACACGCATTGTTATGAATATGCAAATCAGAAAATATAGTGAAGTTTCTCAGCATTATAAGACAGCAGAAACTGGAGGTACTGTGCTCCCATCCAGGAATAAGGGCTGGTGTTACCCCTGCTAGTATTTAGGACTAAATTTTGAATCTACAAACTTGGTGAAAGGTGCAGCCTTGCTATGTGTCCATGTCAGAAATATTATATTTTTACAAAGTGTGTCAGATAATATTATAATATTTTTTGCAATAATAATATAATAATATTTTTTGCAAAGTATGTCAGATCTGTGAACTTGGAAAATCTGACCTATACTTAARATCTGCTTTAAAAATTTGCAAACTTCCCAACCCCAAAGCCCTAGGAGTAAATTGAGGAAAGTTGTTATAAGAAATTACAGCTTATACAGGGGGAAAAAAAAAGTTTCAGTTAGCTAGTCTAGAAACTRTATTAAACAGCAGCTGTCTTCTTAGTTAAGAGGATTTTGTTTGGCTGGTCCTTCAAAGATGGCAAGAGCATTTAAAATGAACTGCTGACAATGTTAAAATCCCAACGAATTATGAATTATGAATGTAGTGAGAAATCCATGAACCTATTTACTCGGATAAATCTAGACAGAGCATTTACWTTTGAGCCCTCTCTTCTTTAGCTGAAAATTGGGGCACTCCTAACTTTGCTTTGGTTCAAGTTCCCTTTGGACTTCAGCAACAGGCTTGTGGTTTGCACAACTCCCTGGCCTGCCTCAGACACAGAACCCCTCAGAGTCAAGTTCCTTAAAGTTTACATTCCCAAGCCATTAATTTTCTGGCATTTGGATTGATTTTTCTATCACTTCCCAGGCTTTATAAGTTTTTTTAAGCTTTTAAGGCTTCTATCTGTAAAGTGCTTGATTCAGGGTATTTTAAACATAAGTAATCATAGGTAACACAAGGCAGTGGAAAATGAGCCATGCTCTTCAAAACATAATGTATTACATAATGAGAAATATTTCCAAGATTGCATTATGAGAAATATTTCCAAGACTCTTCACGTKGCAATGTGAAAAACATGATCAATACACAATGAGCCTGTGTGATGTATTCACTTGTATTTGCTGCCTGCTCAGATCCAGCACAGCAAAGCTCTGGCAGCAGGGACATCTCTATCTTTGAAGAGCCCAACCCAGGGTTTTTTCAGKGTTGGAACAGTTTTTGCTCAAATTGGTATCAGTGTGAGGCTCACTCTCCTGACCCTGCTTCCCATCCCTCTGTCTCTGTCACCTGCTGCGGTCCCAGCACCAGCTGAGGCTTGAAGCTTCCAGTCTTGTGTTTTGGATACCAGAAAATTATAAGGGCTCTGAAAGTTTATCTATTAACATAATTATGTCACAGAAAACATGACTAGATGGAGTATTTCTCATCAGTGTTATCTCTGGAATCAGTGGAAGTGTTCTACTTTTAGTCCTTGTTCATCAGCCTTCGAAAGAATTAAACAAGCAGGAGCYCTATGTTTCTCCTGGCAGTGTTTGCACATTCAGAGTTAACTGTTTCTTTCTTTTTTCCTTCATAAATTTGCCATATCTCCTCATAATTACAGAGAAATGCAATGATACAAAATAAATGTACCTTGTCTTTCACTCCTAGCCTATATTTTGAAATACTTGATGTRAGACAGAAAACATGTCCTTTAAACTCACTTTCTTTCTCTCTCCCTGATGTTGCATCTTGAATCTAAGGGGTTGAAAACTAAATTTCCTTGTCAGCAAAGAATTCTTWAAGAGATGAATTGTTTATAAATCTTTTTATAATTTAATACTCAAAACCTTCAGAATTACCTGGTCTACAGGATATTAAAAAATCTCTATAAAAAAAAGCTGGTTTTCTTCATTTTGTGGTCTTGAGAGCATTTGCAGATGCCAAATATATTCCAGCTACATTGTCTAATATTTCAAAAATCTGCTCTACAATATTTTCATTAATTTTATTTCATATATCTGTTTGACTGTAGGATTCCTTTTAACACATTTTACTATCAAAAAAACAACAAGGTCTGAATCAGGTCATCCGGTGAAAGTAAGATCTGGCTGTATGTGGGAAAGYACTATTAGGTGGGTTAAATTTTAATATCTTCTATTTTGTTGCTTGTCAGGCATTAACTCATAAAGTTTACTGCTTATAAAAGAGTCTGTGATTCAATAATGCCAACAGGTCTCTTTCAAAATTAAAAGTTTCTTTGAAAATCTTTCAAAAGGAACAAATGGTATTTTTTTTTAAGCAGAGAGAGTAGGTTAGGAAGCCTTCTTAAATGTTTTCAAACACACCTCTATATTACATTTTAATCATTGAAGGGGAAACTGAAGCTTGGATAAAGTAAATTGTATGTGCAAGCATCAATGAGCTTTGTTTCTGCAGCCTATCTAAATGTGATTAAACAGCTTTTTATTTTGGTACACATGAAAATATTAAAATGTAAACATTTTCTCTGAAAATAGTATGTCTCCTATTAGTAACTTGCTGACGCTTTACTGGACAAATATGATTTCCTGCTGTTCTCCCTAGTGTTTCACAGATTTCTAATTGTTTTGTGATGCACATGGTAAGATAAATTCAGCCTTTAAATCTTTCCAGTGGTTACTAAACTCTCTTGTGTCTTGCTTTTTGTCAAACAAGGGCGAACTCTGTATTCTCTGGAGACTTCTCTGGTGGTCTGTGAATCTGCCTAGTGGTATAATTCTGATTCTTTRATTCCCAGCTTTAAATTTGATTAAAAAGACAGCTTAAAGTACTTTAAATACCCTTCCGTTATCTGTTTTGCAGATAATGAATTGCTGTGGTTGGTCCTGTAATCAGTCACTAGTGGGAAGAGAGGTATCTGTGCAGAAAAGTGCTTTGTTTCCTATAACAGTGTCTGAAAATGGTGATTCTCACTCTCAGGACTGTAATTGTTTTGGCCAGGATAGGAATTAGCTTTTTTGAGACCTAGGGATAATAGTTTTATTCTTCATTTGRCATTAGTGTTCCTTACTGCAGAGACTCTGAGGTGTGAGCCCAGATATGTTGGGTATCGTCTCCACAGGGTATCCTGGGGCAAAGTGAARAAGTGTTGGTGATAGAACCACCATAAAATCATAGAATGACTTGGGTTGGAAGGGACCTGAAAGGTCATCTTGTTCCCACCCCCSTCCATGGGCAGGGACACCTTGCACTGGACCAGGGTGCTCAGTGGAACAGTCTCTGTCACCCAGGCAATCGTTTATTTGCTCTGTGCGTAGCTGTTCGGTGTTGCCTTAAATTTGTGAGTTGCTAAGGAGTCATCAAAACATTAACATTGGTGGTAAAACATCCTTCAATTATTTGTAATAATTTTTGTAATATATTGTAATATTTTTTCATTTTATTTTGTAGATCATGGCATAGTGTATGATTCTTTTCTTCTATTAAGCTGAAAAACACTAATCTGCAGTACCATTATATAAAATTACAGCTATTAAATCACTGGATTGTGAGACCTACTCTGATGATGACTGTGGGTGTAATATCCAGGCACTCAACTCTAAAATGCCCACTTCACTTCTTAGAGCATTTAGGAGCTTTTGGGAAAAAGATTTTCATTATCTTTTTTACCTCTTTCCCCTCATGTACTTTTGCAGCTCAGCCTGATCTGAAATACTGTTCCATGTGGGAATGATGTTTGATGAATTTCTGTCTTATTTTATTTGTTGCAATCAAGAGCAACCAGTCTGGGAGGTGTGGGGATGCCTTTCTAAGGGAGACCAAAGAGCTGTGCAGAATATGTTGAGTAGGCATTCCATAAAAATGCATTTTAGAGCATTGCACATTGCACATTCGAATCCTAGGGGGCCGAGGAAATGATACAATCATCACACAGGCTTTTGATAGTTTAGTCAGTGGAAGAAAAATATCTGTAAACATGCTATCAAATTTACAGCTCATTGAAAGTGACAGAGAGATAAAAGAGAGGCTAAAATGATGGAATGTGGAACATTGCAGGAATGTATAGCATTTAATCTTGTATACACAAATGCATGTAACATTTCTGCTCAGTTAATGATCCAGTGCCTAAGCCTGAGCGATAATGCGTCATTGCCAGGCACATCTATGAATGCAGAAGATAACTTTGTCTAATTAGTTTGGAAGAAGCTTGATTTTTTATTTTTTATTTTTTTTAATGTTGGTATTGGTGATGAAAATCTTTCCTACATCTTACTCTTTTTTACAGATGCTGTCTGCATGAAATTACACGCATCTAAATTTTTATTGCTATTACATATAACATTCTGCTCATTGCTGCTTTTATCTCATTTCATAAATGTAATGGGTATTTCTCTTTCCTTATCCCTTTTATACCCCCTCCCCCTAAGAAAAAGAAGATGGGAGCTGAAAGTATAATGAAATTGGCTTAAAAGTTAAAATCTTTCAAATAACCAGTCCTGTCATTGACAAATCTTTTCCTTCCACTCTGGTGCTTTTCATGGTAATTTAGAACAAGTTTCAGAAATTTTACAATAATAAATACACTTCTGCTAAAAGCATACATTATACAAGCAATAATTTAAAACCGTTTGTGACATCAATTCTATTTTGTCCTGGTGAAACATATAACACATTACATTTTATCAGCACAATATAGAGATACGTTCCTGAATAACAAAGGTGGAAATCAAAATGGTCTTTCCTTTGCCTAATGGCTTTAATTGAAGGATACAATAGAACAAGCTTGCTCCTTTATTTAAAATTTCATTTTACCAACTGTCTGTAACCTGTCACAGTCTGCCCAGTGCATGATGGTGATACCATTCCATTCAGTTCCACCTCAACAGGCTTATGACAATGTGCCACGGRATTGTTTTCTTCTCTTCCTTCAGGAATGGGCAGGCTTTGCATACTACAGATTTATTAAAATGCTGTCTGAGCTCCATTACGGATGAGTATTATCCATCCAACACCAGCTGTCCATCTATAGACTTATCCATCCATCCATTTGTCCATCCATTCTCCACCATAACTGGATTTTTTTAGCAGAGTTCATAGAGCAAACAAAACTGGAATTTTTTGGCAGAGTTCACAGAGCAAACCAAACGGTTGGAATGTGAGAATGATGGCAGTGCTGTTTGCATGGTCTGGTAGGCACAGTGTGTTTTACTGTCTTGGCTCTGTGCCCATATAGATAAGCTTTACAAAAGTTATTTTGGAAAAAAACGTCTTGGCAAAGCTTCTTTCCCTGCATAGATTAAAGACAGTTTTACTCTAAGAATATATGAAATCCTAGACTATACTGAGCTGGAAGGGACCCACAAGGATTATGAATCCAACTCCTGGTCCTGCACAGGACACCCCAAGAACCCCATCATGTGCCTSAGAGCCCAAATGCTTTTTTAACTCTATCAGGTTTGGGACAATGACTGCTTCCCTGGGGAGCCTGTGATATGTAATCACTTCCATGGCTGTGTTTGATGTGTATCAACAAAATGTATACATAAAAATCTAACTTATTTCATTATTTGGCTGAACTGTCCAATAACCACACTGCCTGGAGGGACAGGAAGCAAAAAACTTGGTTTCGCTCCAGCACATGCAATTAAAAATARAGGGAAAAATGCATCCATTCTATAAAATGCAAGGTACCAGTATGCAAATTAAAAACAAACAAAAACAAAAAACYCCACCCAACAAAACAAAAGACCAAACACACGACCCCCCCCCCCAAAAAAAACCCCAAAACAAACAAAAAATATTTCAGAGCTTCCATTTAATTTTTTAATGTTTCTTAACCATTTAAGGGCAAAAATCCCATTATTTTTTTTTTAAAACGAGAGACCACTCAGAAACTTAAGTGTATCAGCAATGCCTTGGATGGTGTGGCCCACCTCTGGAATGTTTGTAAAGGATGTTCCAGAACACAGACTGGGGGCAGCTGTACCCTTCCGGTGACCTCAGAAGTCCCACACGTTGCCCAGTGACAATGCAACCTCCTTGTTTTAATTTGCTCTGCTTTGCTGAGCAGGAACCTGTTAGTACTATAGCACAGGGAACAGCCTTGCCATGTTAAATATCCTTCCTATCACAGAAATTACTTGAATCTYCTTAATTTATCAGTGTGTCTATTTCAACACAGCTTTAGAAAAAAGTACCCTGGAGAGGGAAAATGATACSTTAAAATATAAACAAGGAAAATATGTAGATGTGTTTCAATAAGGGAGCCATTAAAAAAAACCCTTATTTTCATTTTTTAAAAGACTGCCTGTGTTTAATGTTTTTCTGAACATTTAATTAGGACCAATATCTTCCCTCTCCTCATAAAATCCAGAGTAGCCTGTTCTTGTGGTACATCCTTTCATCAGCTTTAGCCTTGAGGCTCTCAGTGTCTCCATCRCTTTCAGCACAGGGGATCATCAGGATTTTCAATGAGACACAACTCCACAGAATGTAATGAAACAGAAGAAAACCAGAACCAACACCACAACAAACATTGTGGTGCAAGCAGTAAATAATTACCTGCCATGGAGTAAACAGTTCCCTCGAGGGACACATGATAGGACTGTACAAAGGAGGAAATTCCTTAGCTATGTAGTTATTAAATAAATAATATAACAGCACAAACGTATCATCTGTGATCTTTGTTCTAAAATACAGATCTCAGACATTTAAGAGTGCTGAAAGGGTAATTGAGCAAATCTTTGAAAGCTGGTGTTGCTCTTCWGATACAGTGGTGTTTCCTCACATAMACTGCTGCCAACAGAGAAAAATGCAATCAGCTTAGCTGGAACACAGAGAGTGTATTAGACAAGATGAGAGCTTTGRCAAGTTTRYGCTTCCAAYCTCCCTCAGACACAAATTTGTCCAYATTCCACTTGTAAAACTATAAAAAGAGAAAAAAAAAATCCTAGCAATTTCTCTTTGTAGGAATAGAAATGACAATCATCAGGCCTTGTAATTATCTTTTTGAGTAAGAAGGASCAGGTCCAACTAGTTTGTAAAGAATAACTTTATTACATCTTCATCCTTGTAAACCAATTTGTGAGACAGCCAGTTCCATGTAATGCAGATTGAAATTTCAGTAGATAACGATTTTGTGTTTTCCATGGGTATAGATTGAAGGAGTATTTCTGAAGTATCTCTGTCCTGGGAGGAAAGGCTGGGAGCTGGGATTGCCCAGCCTGGAGCAGAGATGGTTCAGGGTAGATATTAATTTTATAAATACCTGAAGAGAGCATGTAAAGGGGATGGAGCTTGGCCCTTCCAGTGACAGGACCAGAGCCAGGGGCACAAACTGAAACACAGGCGGTTCCTTCTGAGCACAAAACACCTCACTGTGACCAAGAACTGGCACAGGTTGCCTAGACAGGCTGTGCTGTCTCCATCCCTGGAGGCTTTGAGAAGGCCCCTGGACAAATTCCTGGACTGCAGGTGGCCCTGTTTGAGCAGAGGAGTTGGACAAGATGACCTCCAGAGGTCCTGTTCAGTATCAGCCATTCTTTGATCCTGATTTATGATTTGAAAGTTTGCAATGATAAATCAATACTCCTTTTTTCCCCACCTTACAATGTTGAAAAGGTGGACATTTTGATTGATTTCACATATATGAGAATATTCCTCATTGATTTTTTTTTTTTTTTGTGAATTTAATTTGTGGTCCCACTTCTATACCTAATAGATTCAAAATTTTGAATGTACTAGATTTCAAAGGTGTAGYAATCAATCATTTTAAAGGCTTAGTAAAAATCTTAATGTATGATTTGATAAGTTATTGCTCAAATATTCACATCACACTCAAGCATGCATTAGCAATAATATATTGTACTGGTGTGTAATATGTKCTGTTCTTGTCTGTAATATTCTTGTTGCATTCATGAATAATTTTTTTTTATTCTTTATTAAAAAAAATTTAAAGTAAGCATTCATTATTAGGAAATTTTGCATCTTGGGTCAAGAATTCTGTCTTCATCTGCTGCACTTTGAGAGTCAAATTTGCTGTAGGCAACGTAGTCTTTTGATATAAATACCTCAAAGGTGTTCAAGGTTAGGCCACAAAAGTAAGAAAATAATGCCTTTGATACTCTGAAATGCCAAAACTTCTGTACTAATTAATTGTAAACACAAAAGACCAATATTGTTGGGAAATCTACTGACTAGAAAAGTATCAACCCAAGAAAATTGGGTTTTTAAACTAAAATTTAAAAATTCCATGTTTTTATCTTGGTGCCAAGTGAAGGTACTGATTGCACAGACATTTTCTCTGCTTTTAAAGCCAGCATCCTGTCCCTCTCTCTGTTCAGTACCAGACTAGACAGTACACCCCTCCTTCAACTGTGCCAATTAATAATCTGGAGTGATCTGTACAGAAATAACCCTCYAGAATGCATRTATGTGTGTGYRTATATATATAGAAGTTAGAGGATAGATATTCATTACTCAGTTTAGTGCTCAGCGCTGCAAATGGATGATGAATTACAGCCCCAGACTGAGAATGGAACTAAAAAGACCTTGGATAGTAGTACCCTCCTAATTTAGGGTTATGCCCAGATGTGTAYCTGTACATATCCACATAACTGTGCCGAATCACTGCTGACCCCGCAGTCCAGCAGCTGTARCTTGGTATCATAGAATCACAGAATGGTTTGGGTTGGAAGGGACCTTTGAAAGTCACCTCATTCCAATCTCCCTGCCATGGGCAGGGACACCTTTCCACTAGAAAAGTGGAACTCCAGAACTCCATCTAACCTGGTCTTGAGCACTTCCAGGAATCCACAGCTTCTCTGGGCAATCTGTGCCAGCGTCCCATCACACCCATCATAAAGAATTTCTTTCTTATATYTAAAACTCCTGAAGAATCTCCATGTTTTGGTCAGTTACCTTGGTTCACCGGCACTGTTTGCACCTACCAACACCTGTAGAGAAGGGGATAAATCCAGGGGAGCAAGGCAATCCCAGTCTCTGTTTTATAACACAGCCCTGTTCAGCTAGACAAGGCCACAGGGGGAGGCTGGGACTGTCCCTGCTCCCTTGGCTCCTTTGGCTCTGTCGGAATGAATTGTGTCTCTTATGAATGAAACAATTTGCATCAGAGATCAGCTGGCGCTCCAACTTGCAGGCAGCACCCTTGAGTGACATGAAAATGCAGTTACTTGGAGCGATGCCCAGGTGGGCAGATATTAGAGAAAGGTTTGTGAGTCCCCACAGGTAATTTTCTGGCTGGCTCATTCCTGACTCGTTGTCAAATCTAAATTCTGCATCACTACTTCTGAAATATGATGGCACGGTAATGAGTTCTAATATAAATAGAGGAGCGAAATGGCAAGAGTAGCTTCATATGCTAATTATTCTGAATCCTGTGCATTCTGCAGCATTTTCACTGAATATGCTTTACACTGAAAATTGGTGATGCTAATTCTATTTAAATATTATGGATTGTCAATGTCGATTTAGGGAATGGGCATATATTCTCCATATTTATAAGAAGAGCTACCTAACCGTGGCGAAATAAATATTGACAGACTTGCAGAAATAGTACCAAAGAAATAACTAGACCAGTAACAAACTGCATGTCAAAAAGGTTTTACAAAAACAGTCCTAGATGGATTACAAATTATGAGGATGATTTCTGACATTTTTTCAAGGCAGTGTGAAATATCAAATTTCAGCGGTCAAAACATTTTCACCTTTTTCCGTGCTATGGCTCAACCACTAAAAGAAAACCTGTTACTGTCTGAAGTGGAAGCAAGTATATTTAAAAAATAGATCATAAAGATGGCCGAGGAAGATTAACTTTTACAGTTTTGCAGTTTATAGAAGTTGATCAGGATTCAAGCGTGTTTGAGTTGATAAGGATTCTTCAAAGGGCACTTCTTTTGAATTCTCAGTGTTAAGAAATCTGCAAGAGGCTAAACAGATGTGTTGTTTTTCAGTTTTAAATCAAGGCTGATGCAATACAATCTTTGCAAGATATTGGAATTTTCTTCTTATTATGATGTAGAATAAGAACATGTTTGAGCTCTTTCTGTCTCCAAAAGGCTTATTCAAACGGCAGTCAAAGCTTTAAATAACAACAGTAACACATTCTCTGTAAGACTTTCAGTGCTTTACCCAGGAGGTCGGTATCGTGATTGACATCACAAAGATTGAGAACAAAAGTATCTTGATTTTCTCTTTGTGCTCCTCAGAGCTGCTGCTCACCTGTTGCACATTATTGTGCTGGTTTGTCATGACTGGCTCTGGGGACTGAACCTGTCAGGTATTACCTCAGCACATGACCATCTTCTCCTATTTACCTTAAAAATCCTCATGCTGGAGACATTCCCACAGCTCTAAAGTGGCAGAGTGGGAACAGTGAGAGAAATAAAAATCTACAAAGCAGGAAACCACAATCTGTATCCACAGTAATTAGATACCATCAGTTGCAGACACATTTTCATTGCCTTTTTTTTTTTAATGTGTTCTTATTTGAGTTACATATAAGACTTCAGTAATTTACCTTCAAGCAAGTGCTGGCAAACTTGTAGATAAAGTATTAAGCTGTAGCCATGAAAATCTGACTGACCTAGCTTCAAGCAACACAGTTGCTTTCAGAAGATTATGTGGTGTAATGAYTGAAAAGTTTTTTGAATCCAAAGTTTTGAATCCAAAGTCATAGTGCATCCTGATGACCGAGCTGCTCGTAAATTCAGGGACCTTTTGTAAAACAAGACTAACATGGACTGTTATCCTGAAAATAACCTTAAGTGCTGAGTGCGGGCATAGTAAACAAGATAGAGCTGTTACCAAAAGTCTGAATGGAGATGGAGCTTACAAAAATCAGATTTGAATGGTAAAGAGAGAGGACAGGTTTCGTATTGTGAGTTCCCACTCAGGACTTTATTAGCACGCCAAATTCTCTTCCACTTTCTCTCCTGGTTAATTGGCAAATTAATAAAGTACTTGAAGGTTCAGAGTACTTTAAGGATGGGTTTCTYAGTTGTGTTCTTTCTGATGTCAGCTCAGTCCCCACCTGGCTGGAAATAAGAGTGTTGAAACAGTAAATCATCGAACTGAATTCCRAAGTGTTGAAGAAAAAAACAATTCATTAAAACTGTTCTTTGAACATGTTCCTTTTCTGGGCACTTCAATTATTTCAGTTRGATKCCCATGGCCYTCTGAGAAAATTAKKATTTCCACTATATGGCTATGTCATTTGCCATAAAAACCAGACAAACAAAAACCAGTGCCGTAGTAATAATAATAAAATAATAAAAAAAAAAAAAAGTACTTTGAAAAACATTAGGACTAGAGCTCTGTCTAAAGTATTTGTGGGTTTTCTCTGAATTCATTTAACTTGCATTTTTCAAGAGTTCTTCTGATTTCTGCTCCCTCTCTGCCCTGGCTGAAATGCTTCAAAAAGTCTAAATATGCAGTACCTGATTTTTGTAAGATGGGGGAAGCTCTCTGTGTTCAAACACTCAGCTAAGAGGTGAGCACTGTTCGTGAGCAGTTAGGCCAATTAATCCCTTGCCCCGTTTTAGGCATTTTATTGAGTGGTCTAAAGCGAAACCTAGTCACCTTAGATYTCTTCTGTGGAGATAAATAGGTTTGAATAGCTGCTGCAGGAAAATCTGCATCACCCCTGGAATCAGTGGGGATCAACAGAGCACAGTAACTTCCCTCTGARTCCAGGTACCAGCGTGGAAAAGAGTCAGGGTGATTCTGGACTGGCCTGTTCAGCCTGCCCTTCATCCCTGTGCTCCCAAATCCTCCAGCCTGCTCTTTCAGAGGAATGTCTGTGTTCATTCGTGTTTGCACAGAGCCCATCTGGCTCTGACAGGGCACACGTTAGCCCTGCACAGGGTTAGTGACAGCGCCAGTCCAGCACAGCAGAACTGCTGCAAGCAGCTGCTCACACAAATGGTGTAAACAAGGATCGAGTCCTGTGCTAGAAGGTGCTTCCAGTGCTTTCCCAGACAATTTGTCCTTCCTGTCTCTGCTATTTTAGGAACTTGCTGCAAAGGAGCACTTGATTTCTCTTATCTCTTCTATACAGGCTATAATTAGGATTAGCAGAAGTGTTTTACTTAATGTTGCAGTAGTTCTTGTGTACGGCACTCATATCTTAGGTATAATTAACACTGGATAGCTCCCATTAGTGTTTTTAAGCACTTAAAATGTACTGTAATGGCCAAAGCTAAAGTTGTCATTAAAGGGCCATTGCTATTTATTATGCTCATAAAGGAGACACTTTGCTACAGAAAAATATATCATTGGGTTCCATTTAGCAAGCAGTAACAGACAGCAGCATTAGTGATGGCACCCACGGGAATAAGRGACTGTTTTAAATTGATCCCATTCTTATTCCACACGGGAGTCAATGGGGAAATCTAAAAGCAGGTGACAAATCATGGTGTTGCATGGCATAACTCTGATTAGCTGAGTTATGCTGGGGGGCAGGTCTGCTGGTTTTTTATGAGCAATCCTTTCTGCAAATGCTTGACTTTTTGTTTTCTGGCTGTGTTTTCTTCCTAATTGCACATATATTTCATAATTAATTTTTATTATGTTCAAATGACATTGTTTTAAGCAATTATAAAAAGGAAAAAAATTTATGCACACCTCATTATATTTTGGGAAAGGGGCCAGGTACACTATTAACATTAGGATTTTGCAAAAGCCCTTGCCTACAACTCTTGATCAGTTGCTGTGAGCAGGTGAGGTTTCTCATTGCCACTGCTTCATTATGTCCACTTGGTGATTGAATTACCAAGTTTTTACAAGTCATATTTTCTCATACACAGTCATAAAACGCTCCCTTGCTTTCATAACTCCTTTTCTCTTAAGAAGTTAATCTTCTTTGCCAAGACTGCTCTGAGGATACATTTTAGTCACAGTCCAACTGTTGGAACAAAAACACGAGCCGTTTATAGCAGTAAACAATTATCACTGAAATGAGATAACAATTTAATGGTCTTGCATGAKTAATGTCCTACATAAATTCTTTATGACACAGAATTGAAGGATGATGTTATGAATGCATAATAGAAAGTCAACAGAATGTGTCACCTTTTTGGTTAGTTTCTAAGGAAACAGGCCATGCAATCAGTGTTTTCATGATAATCAAAAGTTCATGACAAAACCATCATCTATTGTCCTTACTAAATCAAGTTGCCAAAGGTACAGTTGTTGGCTTTTTTGTCCTTGGTGCCAATTATGTACACAAGAGGTCAATTCAGTTAATGGCATCCCCAGAGTCTTTTTCATGTGATCCAGGGCAGGCATTTTCCAGTGTTGGTGCCTACATTTAATTTAAATTGCTGTCCATTTCTAGGCATATAAATTAGTGGTCTGCTCTTCACAAATGCTTGTTGCCCACAGCTGATTCTGACTTCTCTCTCTGTCTCCAAGGTGAACATGTTTCAGTGTCGTTGAAAATCAGGGCAACAGTGGAAGCCCAAATATAATTATCCTGCAAAGGTTTTTAAGAATGGGAAATCTAATATTACACACCTGAGTTATTTACRGTAACTTAAAGAATGTCTAAAAATCAGTAAAATCTGTTAGTCGTGGAGCATGTTTTAACATCAAAGCGCTTTTTTTTTTTTTTTAAAGAAAAAGCTTGTATTAAGGCAAAATAAAGTCAGCATTTAAAATCATTGGCTTTACTTCATAATTTTGAGTATCTCTCTACTTTGTCTCTGCATACACGTAGAAAATAAACTCCATCTTGCATCTGACCTCTACTGAAGTAATGCAGAGCCCTCTGCTGACTTGAGGCTTCCCTCTGTCATGCTTGGTGGGAGCAAGGACRCTTTAATTTCACAGAAAAAGTCTTGTTTGGTCCAAAGRATGCACAAAGATGAGCAAAATCASGTGCTTGTCTTTCTGCCTGCTGCCACTGGAAAGAGGCAGGGAAAAGTAGGATTTCCTCTCCTGATTTTTTTTAACTGTGGTGCCTATTAAGCACAAAAAACCCCCTTCTATCAGTTTTATATGTATTTAATTATAAAATATCTTCCCCAACTTCTTATTCATCAGACTTGTGACATTTTAATATAGCCTAAATATTGGTTTAACTAACTTGTTGATGATTCCTCGGATGGATGAAGTGACCAAGGGAGGCAGAGCCAGGGCAGTATTGCATTACAGACATTCCCAGGATACGGAAAAGGCATTTAGGGCCGTGGCCAGAAGGCAAATGTGGAGCTGGTACTCTGAAGCCAAGAAAGATGAAAACCCCAGTAAAACATGAATGACAAAATATAATTCTAATAAAAGCATAGGTAATGAACACATGGAGTTACAATGAAAAAGGGAAAACAAAAAAAGGAAGAAAACAGAAAATGTAAAAATAAGGAAACAATTAGTTCTCAGACCTTGTGTGACTCTGTCTGGTAAAATATTTCATCATTTTCAACTGGATTTAGTCCAGCAAGGTATGTTCCCAGAGCTAATGCCCTTAGATAGACCAAGGGTCATTTTCCTTTGGCATTTAGAGTTCATGTCCTAAATAAAATAAAAAAAAAACAAATCACTAAGATAAGTTTGATGCTTTCGTACTTTTACAGTCTTACAGAGATTTGCAGTTGATATGCTACAAATCTGGAAGCAGCCACGGCAGCAGTGTAGGCAGTGATTTATTTTTGCTTGTTCTGCTTGGGTATTTCTTGGTCATTTCTCAAAAAAAAGTCAGCAACCAGTAAACAGAAAGGTTAATTGGTTATTCCTAATCACAGCCATGTGAAGCTGTCCTTCCTCAAAGAGGAGATCTAGGAATTCCTATTGCTGTGTTGATAATTCATCACTAGGGGATAAAACTCATCAATAAACTTTGTTCTACAGTCCCACTAGAAACTCGGACTGCATAAAATGTCAGTAGCCTCTGTATCTGCTAGGATGCAGATCTATGTACCTTTGATGAAGCAAAAGTAAGATATAATATTTTGCAGTTTTATCTCTTAAGTCATTAGTAATTAACAAAGCTAATCAGAACTTGTGCTTTTCCCCTGCAGATTTGTGGTTTCCTTTTAAATTTGATACTTTCTGTGGGAAAAKGACAATTTTCTGAGAGTGGTAGAAAGGCTTGGTGGGTATTTGACATTCAATCAAGGTCAGCCCACCGAAAAAACCCCACAGAAAACATTTTGGAGTTTTGGTATCCAGTGTGATAACAAAGGATTTTGTACATTAAAAAAACTCAATCTTTTCAGTGAATAGGAGTTCAAAAGTAAAATTTTATTCTTCTACGAATGGCCTGTAAATTGCTGAAGCATCTCATATGGCCTTTCTGGCATATCAAAGTGAAAAAATTCAAGCATTTTTGTGACCTTGTTATTTGTCCCTTTGATTATCTCATCATCAGTCTTCCTGGTTGATTTCCTACATGGGTCTTAGAAACTGAGATTTTCTTTTGATCACTGCAACTGTAGAATAGTGGAGCTAAAGAAACACGTGTGCTGGGGCTCCCATTAGGAATAAAATTAACATTTTGGCATGTTCTTAGTAACTGCTGTCAGTTGTTGATGGTGGGAGAGCCTGAAGAGCATAAGGATYTTGGGCTGTGCTCTGCTTCTGACAGCAGTTCCAACATCTGCAGAAAGCATTTCAGCCAGAACTAGAAAAGTGGGATAAATAATAGTAAAATTGCACATATGGTGTGAAGGTGACACAGACAAATGTATTTCCAGCTCTAGCTGCACTATTTCTGACCCACCCTTTTGATGACTAACTCAAGTGACAAGACACTGAGCAAGAGCATATGTGATTATCATGCACCATGCAGAGTTCAGAACAAAGCATAAATAATTGCCRTGCAAGATCAATTTGTTTGATCTGGGAATCAAATTTTCCCCASATTGTCTAGTGAGTGTGACGTTGAAGGGTTTTATTAGCACGTTTTATCTGGAAAAGCCTCATCTGCCTGAGAGATCAGCCTTGGGTGGTGCACAGCTGATGCTGCAAGGAGCAGCAGCACTTGGAAGTGATTTGGCTCTTATTTGTAAAGATGGACTCAGAGTGAAGCTATTCCTTTTTATTTCATCTCTCTCACCGTAATGSTCTGAAAGTTCTACCCTCTCAGTATGAATTAGTACCATTTTAGGAGAGGGTTAGGAAAATACACTTAATTTGAAATGATTGCCTGWGTATAGAAGCCTCTGAAATTTATCTTCTGTTGTATGTATTTATTGAAAATTGTGCTGTCTTGACAAATTACGTACTTTTGTTGCTGGATACTCTTGACAGATTTTTTCCCACCCATTTAATCTGTAACAAGATCAACAATTTACCAGCCCACGTTACTTTCATGGTGGTAAGAGAACCAGGACAAAAGCATGAAAGGAAACCTGACTGGTAAATTTTCACCATCAGTTATATCAGTGCAAAATTGCTGTTTATGATTTCCTGTCCTATTTTTTCACCTGCATTTACTCCTGTCCTGCTTTTCTTCTCTGCATGYGCTTTTTTCTCACTCTACTGGCAACAAAACATATATTTTGTCCTAGAGACCATCTTTTTCAAACACTAATGCTTCAGAAATGATGGCTTGACAGGAGTTCACTGATCACCCAGGGAAAAAAACTATGCCAGTGTCAGACTCACTCAAAATACACACACAACTTAGAGAAGGATTTCTCAAAATTTATTTTTGTTTAATAAATCACTAGCATTTGTTTGGGGCACAGACATATTTTCCAGGATGAAATACTCTCAGGAAGGACTTGAAAATAAAAAACTTCACCAAAAGTTCTGAGTTCTGTTTCATATAGAACTCACTTGAAATGCAAGAGCCTGCCTGAAGCCAAAGTAAACATACAGTCACGTTCTCCTCACAAAATTTATTTACTGTGTCAGTCAGGGCAAATCTCTCATTCTTGTCAAATTACACAGTCCCTCTGGCAGGTCACAATAGCAACGGTGGCATTATCAATATTTTTAAAAGGTCATCTATCAGGGAAAGTGTGTTGCAGGTAATGAACAAGGAGGGAAAGAAAACTGCATTGTATGCTCAGAGAATTGGAAATGTTACAAAATCCTATATACCTGAAGAGCAAGAATTTGGTGTATTTGCATTTTGCAAACCGTATCAACATCCACATAATTCTAATTTTGCTAAATAAGACAGCTGTTCTTTTTGCCTCAGTCTTCTGTGTGATTGGTATTGGTCTCCACATGCAGCAAGAAGGAGTTCAAATCACAGGAAGCATTTATTCAAACAAACAAACAAACAAACAAACAAACAAACCAACCAACCAACCAAAAACTGGTTTGATTTTGAAAAAGCCTTTTATTTAAATGTGTGTGTTTTGTGAGAACTTGCACTTTGTCATCTGGAAGCAACTCAGTTTTTCCAGCTTTCATTTTTCTTAAGCTGGTAGGGGAGAAATCTAACAAAACAAAACCATCTTTGCTYAGTCCTCCAAAAGATCCCACTGCTACTTTGCTGTTCATAGAAAACTGGGAAGAATGTCTGGTGCTTTACAGATAAATGTGATTGGTTCTTGGCTGCAAGGGGCTTACCGTTTAAACCTCAGAGCTTGGTTTTATATATCAACTCTATAATCTTTTATTTGTATGTATTAAGGCTCAAAAATTGAACTTTGGAAAATTTTCTTTTAAGATTAGTAATTATTCTAGTAGATATAAAAAAGTGTTTGGACTTTTTTTCCTAGAAAATGCAAGATAAGCCAGATGAAGGGAAACTTTTTTTTTCATGCTCAGGGAATGAAATCTAAGTTAAAACCTGTGATTTCTTTTGTGTACATGTAAACAGGAAAACCGTATCTAAATTTCAGTGTGGAAATTTTGGAACTTTTTAGGAAATAAAATAGGGTCTTGTAATCTTAATTGAAAAATCCGCATCTGACATCAGCAGTTACTATCAGCACTGCATGTGAGCGCTGTCAAGGTGCTCCAAGTTGTGAGGAAAATGTGGGAGAATTGCTAATTTCTTTATGATAGTTCAAAATCTAACTACCCAGAAGAGATTCCTACCTGAGATTTGTCTGAATGAAAACCACCTYATGCTCTGATGGTGGAGARCTTTGTTTGTRGAGACTCCCAGTACAACCCAGGAARATTGGGAATGGAGAAGGTTGATTTTCCAGCATGGGGCAGTGGGGGCTTCAGCAGCAGCAGCAGTCACTTGGCACAGCAGGAGCAGAGCACCACGGGGGCTTTGGCTGCAGCTCAGCTTTGCTCAGGCAGCAGCTCCGGGGCACTGCTGCTGATGGAGTCATTTCACCGCTCAAGTTTGTGTTTTAAGCTATGGAGATGGTTCGTTAACAGCAAGGGGCTCCAGCTCACACTGYGTCTCCTGCTTTCTCAATAGCTTGGCTGTGGAAAGCCTTTGGCACTGCTTTCCCAGGCTGGAAGTCCCTGCTGAGAGTCAAAATGCTGCTGTCCCCRTTTTCTGTCACTGTCACTTGTTTATGTGTTGACTCAATGGCCACTAAAGTTTACGGACAGGCTCCRCAGCATTCCCTTGGCTTTGTGTCAGGGAAAGGACAGCAACCACTGGATCTTCATGAGCTAAAGGAAAATCAATTTTAATTCCACAGGATGGAATTATTGGGGTAGAAAACAGAAGCCATTAAAAAGCCTCGCTCGCTCCAAGGCTAGCAATATGGAAGAGGAACTGAAAATAAAAAAAATTGAACATTGGATTGCTGTAATTGTTATGGGCTCCCACCTTATATTGYGCTCCCTTGTTAACCTAATAGCTGGCTGGTGTTGGTAAGTGTCTATATTTTCTCATGGAAAGCAGTATAACCATTATTCTGGTAGACTAATGCTGCTGCTGCTTTCCTTCTCTAATTAAAGCTAGTCACCATAAAAGAAGGCAGTAGGATACCACGGCGTCGTATTTTAAAGCTGCTGTGAAATACAGGCCTGTAAACTTGATATAGTAACAATAAATGCATATAAAATAAACAGTAATATTCACCTATGAGGCAGGAGAGAAAAATAAAAGCAGGGAAGGCAGTCCAGAAGGTGGGCTGGGGTTGRGGAAGGGGCCTCAACTGCGGGTAGGGACCTGGTTGGGCCCCGAAAATCTCCCCAGGCTGGGGTTGCAGCAGCAATGGTTTTGTAGCAGGGCTGCCAGGGCTCCATCCAGTCTTCCCCCAGGATCTCTGGGGCTGGATGAAGAGCCTCTCAGCATCCTCTCCACACCACCGCCCCTCACAGAGAGCAGCCAGCATGCCCAGGGACCTTATTGCCTCCAGCCCGTCTGCGCACCTCGGATTTCCAGCACTCAAAACAGTCTGCTCTGAGCATTTTGAGCAGTTCAGTTCACTCGTCAGTGCTCTCCAAGAGCCCAAATGTATTTCTGCTATGGGTGCCATTGCAATGTATGCAAGCCTGCATCTTCCAGCAGATCTTCCAGGCTCTTCAGATACTTCTTATGTAAGGATATATCCATGTGTGCAAAGGCTTCTTGTTATWAAATTTTCTGTAGAGTTCAGAAGTCTTCAACTCAAGGTGTAAAAAGCACCATGTGCCACTGTCTGCTCATAGTCTGCTCTTCTAAGCTGACAACTTCCCACCAGAGGACCTCAGCTCAAAACCTGAGCACTTCTGTGCTGTACTGAAGTCCCACAGGCTTGTACCTTAGTACATGTAATATGTGCATCTTACCAAAAGACTCCAGTAAAAAATTTTGGTCTAATTTCACTCTCATTTAAGAGGAGGTGAACTATTAAAATATAAAGTGTGTTTTCAGGTCCTGAGTCAGGTTTGTACCTTTTAAGTTGTTTGGTTTGTGTACACACTATAAATTAACTACAATGGGTTAGGAAAGGGCAGTAATCAATAGGAGAGCTCATTAACTATGATAGTCATAATTATCCTGATGCTGGTACTAATGTATTAGTTTAACTAAAGCATATTAAAAAAAAATGTCCTAACAGGACATCTCATTATCACCCTTATTTTTGCTCAGAAGTTTTATTAGAAAATCATGCTACTCATGTGAGCTACCACAACAACAACATTATCCCCAGGGCATTTTTTCATATCAAGGTTAATTTAAAGTGATTAGCGTGAGTGCTACAGATGTTGCTATGGGAATAGGAACCTCACATCTACTGTGATGGACATCACATGATTGCTGTTACAGCTMCAGTGTGATTGGATTATTTGTTTTAATGCCATGCAAAATAAGTCACATGGTGAAGATCAGAATCTCCTTAATAGCATTTCATATTCTGGAAATCAATCACCTTTTCTCCATTTCTCAGTGTATAAAGTGCCTGAAGAGCACATAAAGCAGATGTCTTTGGTTTACTGCTACTTATTCATGACCGTTTGTCTGTTAAAACCCACCACTGGTGACTGAAATATTTACCTATTTGAAAAATGGAAAAAAGAAATTAATTATATTTAACCATAACAAGAGTTTTGGTTTGTTTTTTTTTTTTAATAAGCTGGAATATGATCTTAACAAGAACATAATTAGAKCACATTTTATAAAAAAATCCTTATGCTGAACAAGTGCAAAGTCATGTAGGGATGGATGATCCCTGTGCCATCAAAGTCAATGAGGAGCACCTGATTTGCCTCAGTAGGTGCCTCTAAATTCCTTTCTCTGAATTCAGTCACAGGAGTATTTTAGTATCTACTATTGCAGTAAGGAGAAACATAAAGATGTTTTTAGGGACTCAATAAGAACAATAATTAACATGCAGAAATGTGGTGTATTCAAAATATTAATTTTAATGTATTATTTAATAACACCTTTCACCACTGTGGATGGAAGACTGATTAATGGACTCTTTAGCAATATCACTGTTAAATGGGAAAACTTTGTCATCTACAGGGGGATGCATTTATAGTCTGGGGTGCTGTGTAGTGTCCCTTGGAGACACGTTTCTCTCACTGGTGACTGCACAGACAATGAAAGTTCCTAAATTTGGTCTTCTAAATTACATCTAGAACACACTCTAAAGTAACTTCAAGTACAGCTTATTAACCTTTCATTCACATTTGTCTCTTGTGGTTATTGCTATGAGTAACGTTTGGGTTTTATATCTGCAATTTTCTTATTTCCAATAWAATAGAAGCAGTTAATTGGGAAACCACTCTGAATGCTGGCTTTGCTTTCCAGATAATTTTATGTCTTTGTTATGTGATGTGGTTTTAAGCATGCTAATGGTATTCTCTACAGGACAATGTTATACAGAAAATTAATAAGAAAAAGGAAGAAGAGGATTTTTGCATATGCTGAGGATAACAATGAATTTCTCAAGCTCATGCTTAATTTGCTTGAACACTGACTTACAGAACTCTCACTTCTACTTTTAAGGTAGAATAAATTTGTGTTTTAGATAGCACCTTTCATCCCTCAGAGTGTGTTAAAAACTAATTAGATTGATATTATCCTCTCCTGACAGGTGATAGGTAATCATGACATTAGCAGCTCTTTCAGCCCAAGCTAACCATAACACTGGTTCCTGAAACTGGATTCGTTTGTCATGGTAGCTGCAATTCTGTGGTGTTACTGCCCTCTGTTCACAAGAGGTATTCTGATCTTTAATTTTCTAAGAATAGCCACCTGGGAGGGATGAGGATGTGGTTTTGTGATTGCTGGAAAGACAGAAACTTCAGTAACTCAGTACCTGGAATGATGCTCAGCAAATATAGGAATAGAATAGAATAGAATAGAATAGAATAGAATAGAATAGAATAGAATAATAGAAGAATAGAATATTTCAGGAGACTTAATACTCAGTTCTTCACTCAGACTGATATTACAATTAGAGTTTAAGTATAAATAAATAAATCATACAGTGGTTTTCCTCAGAGATGAGAAAGTTGTGGCTTCCTCAAAGCAAAACAGTTGCTCCTGACTGGAATCTGAAACAAATTCTACTCTGCCTGCAAATCAGAGGAATGACTTTGGGCCTCTTTATCCACCTATCCATGTACAATCCCATTCCTCTGCAGGCAGGTGGTAAACATTGGTGCAGTATCTGAAATAGCTGGAAACATCCCAAAAAACATTACCAAGCCATTTTGGATGCCACATGAATGCTACAGCGTTCTACTCATTTAAATCAGCCCCATGTCCTTATTTCTCCTCAGAAGTTTGATAAATCCTTGATAGACAAGACTCTTAAACATTGGATTCCTTATGTGGTGACAGGTATTTCTGCATTAACACCTCTGCACTAGAACTAAACAATGCACAAAGGTTTCTATTCAGCTCCTTCATTTCCAAGCTGTTACTTTTGACAATATTATAACAAAKAAAGTAAGGCAGGATTTGTAAGCACATTTAAGGAGAGTCATGATTTTTTAAAATGGAAAATACTTTCAAAATAGCTTGCCCTGATGTAATTCTAATAATTTTCAACAGCAATGATGATATAGCACTGTAAAACCACAATTACTGTAATGATGGGTCACACCCAAAGTATTTTTGATTAAAAATAATGAGTTATTTTAAAAACATAATCTCATCTCTTGAAGCAAGGATAGATACTTAGAATACTAATTTCATTTACACCAAAGGCATTTTAGAAAATTTCTAAAGACAAAGTCTGAAGAGATTCAGAGATGTTATCCAGTAGTCAAAGGCATTAAGAGTTTTACCAACTGTTTGAGTTAAAAAAAAAATTAATTTTCTCTGTTTTGAATGTTTCCATGCTTCCAGCTGCATACAGAGAATATATATTTTATTAAAAAATAGTTAGAAGACTCTTAATGAATCATGTCACAGTCTCCAGATTAAGMAAAAGAGGAAATTGTATAAGAATTTCAATCTCTTGTGCAGACAAAAAGACTTTGAGAAGTGTGTTGCAATCTCTGACTTTTAGATTTACTRCATGTTCCAACCAAGTTGCCAGAAATTCACCTGTCACTATTTAGAGCTGCAGTGTATGTTGACAACAGATCTTAAAATCTCTCTCTCYCCTGCAGCTCAATTTCCTATGTTCCACTTTGCTGCCCTACATACATTCTCTGACTAAGAACAAGTGCTTTTTTTTTTCAGTGTAGATATCTAAGTGCAGGATTTTTTTTCCCCCAGACTTTCTATGCAAATGCTTTGACTATTTTTTGGTTATACTTATGTAACAACCTACTAAAATAAGACTTGTAATTCTCCTATGTTAACAAARGCAACGTTTTTAAAGGTTAACAGTTGGTTTGTAACAAAAAGGAACATTTTGCTCTGAGCATGATAAATCCCTAAAATGGGGCAGTTTATTGCTGGTTATTTCTTTTGTTAAAAGTTCTTTTTAGTAGTTTAATTGTACCTTAGTTCCATTAAGGATCTTTGGAAAATTTTATCATACTGGCACATTAAGCGTCATTCTGGCACATTTTAAAGCATTTTTATAGCATTGTGAACTTGCAGATGTGAGGTCAGTACTTTCCCAGAGCTCGAATATGGTCTCACTTAGCATGATTTTAGCATGACCAGTGAGATGCAGTTGTTGTTACCAGAGATCTCTCTCTGTATTTCTAAAACCAGTTAGTGCCAGGCCCCCAGCTGTTGTGAATCGGCATAGCTCTGGTGAGGTCAGAATTTTAAATATGTGCCAGGAAGGGGTAGGAACTGGTATTTGGCACTTCTTCCTTAGCACCATCATTCTCAAATGAGGGCTTGCAGCTTCAGCTGATTTTAGGGTGCTTGTGTTTCCATGGGTGATGTGATTGTAGTCTCATAGAGCTCAGCTTCAAAATTATTATGTTTGAGCATCCGGAATTACCTCGTGAATGAGGTTCAGAGCTGGACTGTGTTCATGTTAAAGAGATGGGAATCAGAATATTACTGTCAGTGGGGGCAGACTTAGTGCTCTGCCCAGAGCTGCACTCTGAACACAAAATTGTCAGTCAAAAAGCTTACAACATCTCCTTGTAAGAAGTCTGCATTTTCATGTATTTAATCTATGATCAGGATGTGCAAGTTCAAACTGGAATAATAACAAGATTTTAAGGATACAAGCCTCTGGTAGCTTCCMCATTAAGGATTGAGGGGTGGAGGTTATGGAAATGATTACAGATTTTGTCAATCAAAGGATATGCAGTATTTCAAAGCTGAAGGACGGAAAGGGAAGATCTATCAGGTTTCTACTCCAAGGATGTGTGGACAGACAGAATWCTTGTTATGCTTTGTAGTGGGATCCTGCCTTTTTTGCTCATAGGCTTGATTCTCACAGGCTAACTACGCAGTTTTCTTTCTTAAGTGCTGTCCAGGCTTGTAAGAAAACAAAGAATTAATTCCTCACACTCGCCATCGTTACCATGAGATGAGAGGGCAGGGTTGGGGTAGGAGTTCAGACTGGGGCTTTTTATTCATCATCTGTAAGAGCTTTTCACGCAGAATGGGAGCATCTACAAGAAAAGAGGAGAAGTATTTCTCTTCTACAAAGACAGGGGGAGGATGGTGATGCAATTAAGTGTCAGAAGTGGGCAGTTGAGCACATGCACTCCTCTTCCCCAGATTCCTGTGAATGGTCAAAYTTTTYMARRMYTKKWARSCYWAAAGGKTTTTTTTTTTTYTTYACTTTTTTAAGGTCACAGTTCTGCTTGTTAATATTAACCTCCCAAATGAAGCTTTTAGTGGCCTATTTCATCCCATTTGTGAAAGAGAWGAGAATTTATTAAGAGCTCTCTCTCTCTCTAAATTTCCCATTACTAAATTAAGCATGGAAGTGTGGTTTTCTTTTTCCTCAGATACCATTTGTTTCCCAAAAGTAATTACAATATCAGCTTGATAAAGGCTGCTAGTAATTTTGTTAAGAAATTTTCTGAAAAAGAGCAGGAAAACTTAACAACCTAAGGGAATTGCCTGTGGAATGGCGTGGTCTCAGGAGACCCCCCCTCCTACCCATTAGGAATTCTAACCACTGTAATTAGCAGCAAATTTCCCTATCTCTGTATGTTAAACAGGGAATTCATCTTCGGTTTGTTTCTGCCTGGGGCAGAGAGAGRCTGAAGGAAGGGAAATGTAGGGATGTGCCTGCCTGGGTTAAGCAGCCTCAGCAGCGCTGGAAGGAGGCAAATCCACAAATTACACCAGCCCCTGATTTATAACTGAGCAACCCTGTCACAGTCAARGGCCTTACTTCAGTTATAATCCAACAGAAAATGCAAGTGCACAGGTAGATAGGAAACACCCAGGTAGAGAAATTATGGGGTTATGGATGAGGTTGTTTAAAAGCTAATGAATAAAAGATGAACATTTGCATTGGAGAGTKACTGTGCTGAGAAAACCAGTAACTTTTTGTGAGCTCTTTTACTGCCTCTGCAGCAGCAAACCTTATCTGAGTAAATATTTTCTGTGTCAGAAACAGTGAGGAATTGGGAAGGTGATTGCTACACAAGAAGACTGAAAATATCTTATATTGTCTGGCAGCCAGCCTCTGAGACTCTTGATGAGCTTCTTCTTGCTGAACAGTAATCCTGCCAGGAAAAGAGGCCTGAAAAAATAAAAGACATATTCATTGGTATAATGAATAACAAAACTAGATGCKAATAAAATCCAACAAATTGCCTTGCCTCGTGCATTATGTTTCATTATTTGTTTATCTACCCACTTTATGAGCTACAATTGCTGGTTTAGATGCTAACTTTGTGTATCCCCCACAAATGGCACTTAAGTAAATGGTCACTAATCTGTGCTYATAATACTCCTAAAGTGAGCACAAAAGCCACTAGAAAGGATTTCTAATGTTCTCCTAGGGACATCAATGTATTTTATGCAATTATTTCCAGTGCATTGAGAAGGCCAATGATAAAGTTAGTTGTTTTCTTGCAGAAAAAACCAAAGTTTTGTTATAAATATTTGCACAAACTGAGGCCACAATATGACCTATATTTTAAACTGGAGCTGAATTAATAACTATGTTTATATTTGTTTCTCTGGCTCTCATAAACCCATTGTGAGCTTTGAGTCTTAGGTAAAAAGAGCAAGTGATGAACTTTGCTGTTTACATTCCTTTCTATTTTTCTGGTTCAACAATTACTAAAGATAAAAACTGAAGTAAATTGTGTTTTGAAATATCTAAAAATATTATCAGTTTCAAATTATTTTCCTTCCTCTGTGWTGCTAGCTGGAAGGACAGGATAAAGAATGAAAAGTGTCCAGTGAATTACAGAGCAAACTGTCCTATGTGCCACTTAAAGCACCTTGTTTGTGACATCTGGGGTAAATAAGAGTACTTTAGATTTGGCTTTGCACTTGCACATTAAAAAAGAATAAAGAATTACTTGGGTGCCAAAAGCTTTCCTAAAACAAACTAATTTGCATATTTTCTGTTGTTCASTAGGGTAATTTTGTTCTGTGTTGAAACACTAATCTAAAAAGACCTTGACAGTCTTTAGAGAACAGAACAGATTAGAAAAAAACATAATCAGCTCTTTTTCCTGGATTCACAAAAGGAAAACTGAGCTATCTGATCTACAGTAGAGTGTTCCCTAGACATCAGTTTCCCAGATGACCTTTCTKTCCAAATTATTTTTGCTTCTTATATGTTTTCAAACTACACTTCAGTCCAGCCATCCAGCCATAGCTAAAGCCCAGGGATAAGCTGATTCTAATTCAGAGGAAGGGGATAAATTATGGAAAAGAAAGCTGAAAGATATAATGCTTTGAATAGTAATGTTTTGAGAAAATAATTGATATTACACATTGAGATTTTGATTTATTTTTTCCATTACCATCTGGACATTATTGTGGTTATTCTTCCAACTCAAGTATTGTCACAAATGTACAGAAATTGCACATTTCTGACTGAGGGCTATGTGTTTCATCTGTGGAAGTGGTGAGTACCTRGTGAAGCTGGATGGGGTTTGTTGCATGGGATTTTTGCCTTCCCATTGCTCTTAGGAACTCCAGGCAATCTGACTGCTTTGGGGGAAGCCACTTGTACTGCCATTAATAGATTATGTTAATTACACGCCTCAGAGGCTTCTTTTGGTCACCTCTAGAAGGCAGAAAGCAATTTCTTTCCCCTTACTGCACAACTGGGGTAGAGGGGAGAATGAAGTGTGAGGGAGGTGAAGAGTTGTAACACCAGAGATGCACTTGGGGTTGGAGACAGCAGGTGTTGCTGCTAAAAATTCTCATCTGCTCTGTTGACATGTTTTTGTTAGAGTTAAACTTAATGATAGCAAATTATATTTATCTGCTATTAATTGAGTGTAATGGCACTTCTCCTCCTCTGCTTGTGTTAACAGTTTTCAAACCTGTTCCCTGTGCACAAATGTTTTAAAGCCACAGCTGCCCATTCCAGGTCATCCTGCAAGAGACTGGACCAGCTCCCGCTGGAGGACAGGGCTGCCCATCCCAGGAGGGTCCCACTGGGGGAATGTCCAGAGATGTCCTGGGTGAAGGTGACAGCAGTGATGGGCCAAACACTCGCGCTTGGAAAGCCAAAGAGGCTAAAAATATTGACAGCACAGCGTGGGTGTTCAGTTTCTTGTAAAATATCCGTGCTACACATTTGTCRTGACACTGAGGGAAGGCCAAGAGCAGGGGCTGTGTGACAGATGGTATAGAAAAATCTGGAATGTACTTTTTAACTTGATGACTTTTTGGTACTGGCAGCAGAGAAATGTCTCAGGAGATTGGTAGTAGGGAAGAGAAATCATGTTCAGGAAAGAAATATCTTCTACTTCTCTGAAAGGAACTAAAATAACTGCTAAGTCATTATGCTCTGCTAAATCATTTGGGAAGGGATATCTTCTTCCTACAGAATTTTTAAAAAGTGCTTAAGGATATGACATTTGTATGTTTGCACACACACACGTCTGGCATTATTTACTTCTTATAAATAAACATGGCCGTCATAAAATCATTAAATAAAGGGAGTTTAGGCTACACTTGGAATCATCCCATAATGTTTGTATGCCTGTATATGAATAATATTTATCMCTCTCTGGTCTTGAGTATTTCATCATGATTTTGCATGTTTTACATAATTGCATCATTATTTACCAAAAAGAGTGGTGTTGACAGAAGCAGGACAGCTGAACTCTGGTGATGCAGTTAATTGCTGCTAGACCTTGTACCTCAGACTGCATCCCAATTAATTTATAGCTCGGATCTCTAGGTAGCTGTCATCCAGCTGTAAATATACTCAACTGTATTAGATCTGATTGTTGGAATAGGATCCAAATAAATAATAACTTGCTGATTTYGTATGCTAAGACACATGATTAAACTTCCTATTTTTTCCTCAGGAAAGTTTTATTACTAGGGTTTGTTAGACTTTTGGTTCTAGTCTTATGTGGTATTTTACATTATCCTACAATATTAGAAAAAGTGGCAGAACTGAAATGGATGTTTTCCCTTGTATTTTTTTTTCCTTTTCTATCTTCTTTTTCCCTGCTTGGTTACAGTTCTTCACAGGTTCTTTTGTCACAGATTTTAATTTTTAAATGCTGGTGGAGCGTGGGTGCGGGCTGCCAACATCCGTTAGTTYGTCAGTAGGGCATGTTGTCTGCAGATCAGCCTGAGCATAAATATTCTATACCTCAGCTCCCATACTACCTGGGTTTCCACATGAATGGCTTTATTTCCACCACAGAAAGAGCTGTAACCAGGCCATTAAGTGATGCAGAGCACACTCCTGTTTAGTCTGAAAGAAGCACGCAGCTCTGTGCTGCCTTCATTCTGATTTTTACACAMATCTTCAGACTGGAGGCAAAAACATCCAAGATGACCCCACCTTTTTCTCTTTCTCTGCTCTTCTGGAGGTATTTTAAAAACACTTCTCCTATGCTACCTTAAAAATGTCATTAATTTCTGTGTGAGATACTTGTGGTATCCTTGCAGGACAAGTACTCGTGGAAGCTAATTGTTCATAGCCACACCAGAGCCAAGAAGGCACCACTGTTTATCCCAGATCTGTATCTGACTTCTGTCTGCTTTATTTACTAACCTGTTGTTGAAATTATTGCTTGCTCTGGGTATCTCTGAGAGGTGGCTGGGCATGTGCCACATGGAGCTGCTTGACTGAGAGATTTTGCCTGAAAAACTGGAACGTTTTCTGACCTGAATTCCTTGATTTTCTACTCTAAGCATGTAAATAAATCCCCATTGAAACGGGACCTGGATTTCTGTGTACTTCTTTGTGTCAGGCTTTTATTGCTCTCGATGTRTGTCACACTCYAGCAGGTAAAAACAGMAAAACCCTTACAAAAATCATAACTAGACCTAGATATCACTATTCTGATATGAAAAGCTCTGTTTCTGAGAGAATGACTGTATTTCCCAGTTGAAATTTATTCCTAAGCTCTGAACAGCTTAGAATCAAAGCAATCAAACCAACCAGGCTACACTGCTGCTTCATATTTTCAAGAAATAAATCCTTAGTGTGCCAAATGTGTATCTTCAGGGCAGCAATATGAGGGGAAAAGAAATTGATTCCAGCACTGCTAAAAATRTTTGACTAAAGTACTTGGCGTCTTCCACAGCAGGTAGAAAATCACGAAACATTTAAACCAAACTATCTTATACCAATTTATTAAAGCAGTTGTRTTATCAGATGTACCAAAGGGAAAATTAAACCAACTACCTTTATAAAATGTATTAAACTAATTTATTTTACTGCACCTCAGCAGGACGAAAAAAATAAAATGAGGACAAGCCTGCCACCAGTAATGAATAAAAGAAACATTCCACAGCAGGAAGGAAAAGAAACAGAAGGAGAAAAAAATAAAACATAAGATTGAAGGCAATTGGTCATAAAGAGTATCACATGCAACCTGACAGAGGAGGTCAAAASAGGTGCACCTTTGTAAATGCTTCTGATGTTCATTCAGGCATGGCAATTTCAGCTTATTATTAGCACTGTCTTACAGAATTTYGTTGTGTACATTAAAAGAAGCTGAAATGGCATTCCACCAAGATAGTTTAGTCCTGGTCACTGTAACACTTGATTTCCATGAACTGTGAGACAGGGAAAATCCACCTGTATTGGAAACTCTGTCCTCCAGGGTCTGAGGGTGTTGCTGTCTCTCCTTGGCCAATACCCCAGCTGTTTTCACACAGGGATTTGCTTTGCTGTGCTGACAGTTGGAGCCTCTCAGCATCAGTTGGAGCATTCCCAAAGGATCTGGCAGGTCACCRTCCATTCAGCACAGAGCAGTGCTCTGTACAAACAACAGCCCATCAKCTTCCTGTTTCTGGAAAATCTTCCTCTTTGAGAGATGAGAAAGAAAGGGATTGCCAGATAAGCACAACTGTTAAGAGAATGATCTTTAAAATGTTGTGTGTGTTGTGTCTGAGGGCTGAGATCTCCTTTAACTGCACTAAATAGGAAATAAAAATGTTCAATGTGTATCTCACCAATTTTTTTTTTTCTGTAAACATACTAATCTCATCCATTTCCATTTAATTTAGGTGTCTCTGTTGTGCCTAGAAGCATGTGTTTACTGCTGCACCAACTTCATTAAAGCAATTCTTGCTAAATTGTCATCAGCTGTCTCAGTTTGACATTAAAGGTGTAGCATGGACAGCGTGTGAGCACACGTAGCAGGCAGCCACAGAGACACATTGCTGTTCCACAGGGACACAGCTGGCAGAGGATCCTACCAATGGCATGGAATGACACTGAAGGGAGAGCATCTGCACAGGAGTGGTRGCAGTGATGTAGACCACTGGTAACATACTTAGCCTTGCTTGGGGAAGAAGAAAACTAGCATGAAAATCCTGGGAAATTCAGAGGAACAAACCTGAATGGAAGCTTCACTGAGAATGCATTTTTTATCATTATTTGGGTCATATGGTGTGGAACAACGGAGTCAGCCACAAAAGCTAAATATGCTTGGGTGAGCATTCCTCAGAGTCCAAGGAAGAGAGTTTGGGGGTTTCCTTGTTGTGGTGCTTATGACTGTGAAGTAACAAATCAGTTTTGTGTCACCCAATTACCTGTGGATGGTCACAAATCCTCTGCCTTTTCACAGAATCAGGGAAGGGTCTGGGTTCGCAGGCCCCTTAAAGATCATCTTGTTCCAAACCCCTGCCATGGGCAGGGATATTTTCCACTATCCCAGGCTGYTCCGAGMTACATCCAACCTRGCCCTGRACACTTCCAGGGATGGGGCAGCCACAGCTTCCCTGGAAAACCTGTTCTAGTGCCTCAAAGAGAAGAGGTTCTTTCTAATATCCAATCTAAACCTACTCTCAGTTTGAATCCATTCTYGTTTGTCCTGTCAATGCACTCTCTTTCCATCTCTGATAACTTTCCCTCTGTCCTAGAAACCAGCATGGGAGCTGGTCCAGTTTTCCAACCTCCTGTTGTCTTTATGAGTGTTCAAATAGTGCTTTCATTGCCAGCCATCCAACACATGAAAATGCCTGAATTTGGGGGATATTTGTGGCCAGCAAAGAAAGGTTCAGCAAGTGTCAGTWTAAAATTCAAGTGAGAGCTCTTTGTCATCTTCTAAAACACTAAATTTAGAAATGTTCATTTGCTGTTAAGTGCAAAAAGAGGGAKCTGATTATAAAGCTTCAAGACTGTATGAAGGAGGTGCAATGATAAAACTGTATGAAATCCATGCTGTTCCAAATAAATTCTGCCAAAATTAAGATGTTTTTAAACATGGCTGATTTTTTTTTTTACCTTGATAAGTAATTCTACATTTGCTGTCAGCTTTGCCACAATTGGCTGCAATATTTAAAAAATAAAATTATTTGCGATGGAAGAGTGCTAAAAGATGAGGTCCTTGGCAAAAATTAATGAAACATTCTTAAACAAGAGAAAACACTAATGGCTGAAYGACAAGGATTAGTTTTAGGGCCACTATCATTTCTTCCAAGTAACTCATAAGATGGGATGAAGGGAAGAATATAAATTTGCTTATGTCGCAAAATGAATTTAAGATCAAGCAATCCAAATGCAATTGGTAGAMTTCAATAGGATTTGTACAGATTAGACAGTAAGGATATAAGGGGGAGAGAGAAGAAAAAACTGCCACACAAAGGAAATGCAACACAYGACACTGATGTATTTTATCACTTCGGGTCTAAAAGCACAGCTTATAAAGTGGTGTCATGGTCCCACAATAATCTATTTTTCTAATAAAATTTATATATTTTTACAGCCTTATGAGCTGGCAAAGCTTGATCTATAAGGAGTGGCCCGTGTCTCAAACTGAGCCGCTCTGTAAYGCGGGGCTTGGCGGGTGGAATTCACGAAACGCGTTGTAATGGGAGAATTGCAGCGTCCTACTCTGTCATCCTCAATGTGTGCAAACATGATTCTGCTCCCCAAAACCCACCACCCGTTAATGCTTTGCTGCAGAGAGGGATAAAAAATTAAACACATCTCACACAGGGCCAGCTGCACGTGAGACCAGTCAGCCGTGGGGAGGGATGTTAAAGCAATGCTGGGCAGGACCTGTGATTTTTTGGGGTTAAGGAAGCAGAAAGCAGGCRTGATCCTTCTTTCCCTTTGTGTAGATGTCATTAAAGTCTTCAGGAAGCATCTCCTGACATTTGCTCATCAGGAGATGAGGAAGAACCTGCTTTGTTTAACCTGGTGAGAATGTGTCATGTTTCCCTTTCCAAGGCAGCCCACAGTTGGGCACATCTTTGGCAKAAGGATTGATGTGTGTTCCCCTTGCTCAGTTTTCATGGTAGAGCATTTGCAGTGGTGATGAAAAAGCTATTCATGCTATTGCACAAAATTCCTATTCATGTTGAGGTTTTCAACTTATATTTTTTTTCAAAACAGGGCAATTCTGGGTTGTAATTATTGCATGTTAAGTGCCCAGAAGTGATTTAAGAGTGGAACATAGCAAGTACCTGGTACTACAAACACTTCAAAAATCAGTGTTCTCTAAGCAAAGTTAGGTGCATGCATGCATGTTACTAGGAGAAAAACAGAGGAAAGAGCAGGATTTAAATCTGACCTGAAAACGTCCAGATTGTCTCTTTTTGCTATTGTTTAACAAATTTGTTCAGGGATCTTTTTCTTTTTGCCATCAAGCGGCATTTTGTTTCTGGTGTGATTTTTCTCATTTGGTCTTTCCTAGGTCACTGGTGTGACTGCAAGCTAAAGATGCATTGGCAAAACTAAAATGGAGCCYGTTGTATGCTTAAAATGTTTCATTTACATGCCTTCCTGAATCCATGAAAAGCTTGTAAATGGAGATCATTGGATGGTAGCAGCCTAGCTCTGGTTCTGATGATAGAGAATGTTTGTGTGTGCTATTTTTCCTAAGGTGTGCAGATATATTTTGAAAAGATGGATTAACTCTGGGTCAATCACTGCAGAAAACATGATTCAGTGGGTAAAAGCTGTTTTCTTTGGCTCCAAGTACAGGAGCAAGACTTTGAAGAAGTTATTTGTGATATTTCATGTGAGCATTTAGACTGCTCTGAAATTCTTTTTTATCTTTTATACAGAGCAAGAAGCAAGCAGGCAATGTGGYGCCTGCAATTATCTTAGAGAGCTTCTTTCTCTCAGAGTAAAAGTTTCTGTGAACATATCTTGAGACCATGTGCCAATTTGTAGCATTTATAGCACTCCCTTTCTCTTTGTGCTTTCTGGGGATTTCTAGGTTGCCAAGCTGCCTACAGGAACTGATATAAAATCATCTGAGCCCCACTTACTCCTCTGACATTTTGACAGTGGGTTATTGTATTCCACTTTTGTTTCCCTGCTGTTCATGTACTCTCTATTCTGTGGAGTGAGTAATTCCAAGCTCGTAGCCCCTCCTGCCCCCRCTTCCCTATGGATGCTTTTCATGTCACTCTTCCTTGAGCAAGGGGGACCCCACGATATTCCTTCAGGACTGCTGCAGGAGGAGGGATGAAACYTCTGTGTCTGTTGAAAATCTGCTTTCTCAATGCCTGCCGGCACTGTGTGTGGCAACCCAAGGCCTCAGGAGCTCCAAGAGGGTGGGGAAGAAGTGTGAAGTCATGCTGAACATTTTGGGCTTTCACTGAGAGTGGTGGCAAGTGCCTGCACTCACAGTTTATTTTGTTCTGTGTGAATGATTTGCTATTTATGGTCTTTGTTTTTAACTGGAGCAGAGGAGCAGGGATATGGTGTAGAGAAGGGACCCCTGGGGCCAAGGCAGGGACCGGGGTTATCCCAGGCAGCAGAAYTGATGCCTTCCATTGCACCTTGAATATGAACCCAAAAGGAGAACCAAATAAAACTTCTATTATCAGGAGACACGAATCTCTAGCTGCATGTGGAAGGTGTGGATACAAATATCCACAGTTACTTTGCAGTCACACTGGGACTGTACAACCTGCTCTTCACTTACAAGGCCACACAAAAAGCACAACGACCGTGATTCAGATTTGGTGTACACAAAATGGTATTTGATTGAAAGAATAATTTATCAGTGTTATAAATCTGTTAATGCAAGATAAAAGCCAGAAGATTAAAGAATACGATCACATATAATCCTGAAAAGTAATTGAAATATCAGTTTTAATCTAGTTTTAGTATCTCTGCAGCTTGTTTCTTTCAGTTGCAGTGGGGGTTTGTTAGAATGTATTTTCATGTGTGGCTGTGAGAGGCCAAGATGAATCAATTTTGCTGTAGTGCCATGTGCTGCTCTGCCATGAGTCTCATGAAACCCTGAAGCAGTTTTGATGTTGTTCAGGTTTTTACTGAAGATTAGAAGCAGAGAGGAGGATTGATCAGCAAAGTGATGAGATGTTTCTCATTCCTGTTTGTTTCTGTTACTGAGATTGATGTTGGAAAGGCTTCTGCCCCTGTGTAACTCAGTTGTTCTATCTGATCTACAAAATTAATTAAGTCCTTTCCATCTAAGTGGAAAAAAAATACATGGATTAATTTAAATCTCATAACAATATGCAACCAGAAGCAAGAAAAGCAGTTAATACTTTAAGTTAGAGATAAGACACAAAATTCATAATAAAGTTCCTAACCTAATGTAATTTACTGTGAGATTACATCTGTATGCAGTTGTGAAACACAGTGTTCCAAACATGGTTTTTCCTGAGAAGTATCCAACTTTTATGCATTTAAGAGGAAAAATCTGTTTTTTGGGGGGGTGCAAAGAGTCCTCTCCAGGCTGAAATTGCAGCATGTATCACTGCACCATGTGCTCTTTCCGGAAAGGAACATCTGCCTGTGGTGGCCCCAGATGTGCCTTACCTGCAGAAAACTAAAGGATGTTTTCTAGGGGCTAAATTCCCGCTTCCTTCTTTGACTGAAAATTCTTCAGCATTTCCATAAAATATCTGAAAACTCAATTTTCAGTAACATCACCACTCTAACTATATGCAATGTGAGTTTTCGCTTGCAGGACTTACATAAGGAAAGTGATTGAGATTCCAAGTTCCACCTATATTTTGGTTTCTTGGGTGGGTATTTTTTCTGTGTRATAGCACAACTACTTGAGGGGTAAATTGGTTTTAACATTTAGCTTGCATGTGTAAGAAAAAATGAATTATTGTGGAAAAAATGCTTTTGGTGGAGTAGGCTCAGGTAGCCAGCTCGATTTAAAAGCTTGAYAGTAAATTTGAAACTCGATGGAAATGTGAAATCAGGTCCTGATGATGATGAAGATCTACTCCTAGAAAAGCTTCATTTTCTTTAGTGTAAATAACTGAAAATCTTYTCTTATGGCACAATGGTTTTTAACATCACTCGAATTCCACAGTGCTTCTAGTTTTGAAAAGTGTTTGAGTTTGCTCATCATGCTAGGGAAAACTGAAAAATTAATAGYACTTGTGGAGGAGAATTATATATTRTTGGAGGGTAATATTGTATTACTGTACATTCTAGAAAGTGTAATCAGTAACCAAATATTACTTTTTAGGTGTCTGCACAAAACAGAATCAAAGGGTSTCCTGTATCCATAGTAGGGTTAAAAGAACATTGAAGCCAATAAATAAAGGAAGTAATTAAAGAGGAAATGAAKGGGAAAAATGCATAATATTTGTCATTATGATAGGCAGTTTTGTCAGTGGCCATGCTGTTTTCAGAGAGAGTTATAAGGGAGAATTTTAATGAAGTAATCAAGAGGTTTATGGGAAGCTCCTCCCACAGGCCACGAAAGAAACCCTGAAAGTGAACAGCAGAAATCAATTCCTTAATCTTTCTTTTGTTCATTTTTTCTTCCTGCTCCAGTTAAATTGCAGATTTTCCAATTTACCCACTGACTATGGCAGAGAGTGTTACCCCAGAAATCTTGGACCTGCTTTTGGAGGGTCCARGGAGGATTTCTGTTTCATGTTAAAAGCCCATCTCAAAAAGTAAAAGCATCTCCCTTGTTTTTCTAGCCCTGCTGTATAATGCCAAGGAGGTTGAGCCCTTATCTCCCACTAATCCCACTCAATGAAGATGACTGAGGGAACAATTTTTCCTGCCAGTGCAATTCTCCCTGGAATGATGGGTTCTGGATAGTGAGACTAAGTGGGTAACTTCAGTGAAATCACAGAGAATATCCTGCACTGGAAAATGAGTGAGCTGAACYATCTAATAAGTATTTTCCATCTGTAATTTTTTTTAATGTTAAGTACTCTTTCCAAGTTTCCCTTTCTTTTCCAATTAAGATGGAAACCTTGATATTCCTACAAGAAACAGCAGCAAACCCCATTTTCTTGAAGGTGAAAGGGTCTTTCTTGCACAGAGTAAATCTCAACTGCAGTTTTTATTGAGAGTGCTTTTTTTTTTTGTTGGGGGGAGTGAAAGCTGCTRCATGTTGCTTGATATGGATGTAGGGAGGAAGGGAATTAGCAACACTGATTCAAGCCCTGCAGGAAAAAGTTTTCCCTTTTTTGAGATATAAACATCCATAGCAGGTTTTGTGTCATCTGGGATTCAATTTCTTTTCTAAATCGAGTGAACTGTGCTACAACAGTTCAGAGGCAGTTTAAAAGTATTCTCTCAGGTCAGTTTTGGTCCCAATTGCAAAAATCTAACAAGTGTTTATATTAGTCTTTCCTGTTTCTGAGGGTATTTTCTCACTCTGTCTCTGTGAGCTTTTTATTTTCCCTCTGCTGATCTCAAAGTACAAACACTATTTGAGTAGTGGCTTACATCTAAAATCAGGGACAAAATGGAGCTACTCTGAATTCAGTTTTTTTAAAAAGCGCACATTTTCTTACCTCCTTTTCACGAGTTTCCACTCAAAGGATAGCAGAGGGCACAGTAAAAAATACCTCCAATAAATCTGTGTAAATCTGCAGAGGGCACCTGAGGAATTTTTAGCAGGACCTTTACATGGGCCTGCCMCTTTCTTAAATGCACTTTGCAGCTGCAAAGGGAGATCCCTTTATTGCTTTTCCCAAGACTGGGGTCATTGGCAGTGTTATATCTCTTTTAATGTATTTTGCTTAGCTGCTTTCTCATGAGTGTGTACCAGAAAACATGTTGTACTTCCATAAAGGAAATTGAATATGCAAATATCCCAGTCAGAGGTGTTTAGAAATGCTTTTGGGAACAATTTTCAGCAAAATAAATCAATTTTTTAAACGTTGAATCTAATCCACTTCATTTATTGACAAGTGTAGCTAGATTTTCACATCCCAGTCTTTCACATTTCTGTACAGAGAGTAAGTAACTGTCAACATAACAGTCTTTTGAGATATGCTGGCTGCCAAATATTATCCTGGTTGTAAAAATGAAAGAAACCAATGCAGAAACACCAGCCAGGCACAGATCCATTAAGAGGGTAAAACTGTCTCTGCTTTACACGCAAGGYCACCCCCTGCCAGCCTCTGTGTACATTTGTGTGGGTGTGTACACACACATGAGAACAAAATGTGCACGCTTTTTTTCCCAGAGGAAAAAGGTGCATTCTCCCTGCTCTCCTGGATAAATCTGGATGTGAGAGGAGTTGCTGACAATCAGCAGGAAGAGCAGCTGTGGAGCCTCTGGCTATTCCAGACAGCTTTAACCCCTGATTTACCTTCAGATGCAACAGGRCAGGTTGTTGAATTGGCCTCTTGTTTTCCCCACTAGCACTCTTTCCTTGATGCATAAACCAGGACTCCATGCAAAGGCGCATTCCGCTTTCTTCAAAGATGTGAGTCAGTTTTTATTCCATGAGTTTTTTTGCTCATGGAGTTGGTTTTGATGTGTAGTTGGTTTTGTCTTTTCATAYACCACCAGGGTTCTAGCCCTGTTTGGTTTCCTTTTCTGCTACAGTCATGCTTGCATTTTAAATAACAATTAACTGATTATTTGGGGGGGGG
>NW_026623327.1:89611-105460 GCF_030028575.1 Malurus melanocephalus | reverse complement strand
CCAAAACAGGATCCTAATTGTTAATGTGGAGATAAACAGGAGACTACAACCTGTAGGGGTTATGAAGAGGGGACACAGGAAAGACAAACACTGTTGTGTAGTYGGAATTCATGTCAGTCTGGCTTTAATCTGTTGTGTCAACACAGTAAATAAAGTGTGGAACASGAAGAAGAGCAGCTTAAAATTGTGCTGGCTGCTGTGATGATCGACTCCCCTGTTTATGGTTTGTTCATGCAGCGCTGGGTACTTCCAGATGTTCAGGAAGATGCAGACACCACCTGTTTCTCCAAGAACAAAGGAAGGCTAAGTTTAGGGCTGCAAGAAATTGAGCAGTTTTGGAAATGTCTTTTGGATGAATGGGAAATGAACTCAGGCAGATGGCAAATTGTTTGAAAGGTGGATCATAAAAGGAGGGGTAGCAAGGTTGTGCAAGGAGCTAAAGGGCTGATAGACCCTGGGGAGGCCAGTGCTGGTAACAGAAAAGAAAATGGAATGGAATAGAGCAAACAGAAGTTATGAGGGCAACTTTCTGCTTAATGAGAAAATGAGATAGTCATAATTTAGGTCTTTGCTCTCAGCTTTTTAACTGTGTTGGCTCATTCAGTCTTTGATGGGCCATTTATGATGCCCTAAATATACTGCTTTTTTTTAGCTCTTTGTGGAATTAGTCTGTGAGACTCTTTCCTATGTGTTGACTGTTTAGGTTTTGATTGCTTCTCTGATTTTAGATAAGGGTAATCTAAATGGATCCTAAATAAATCTTTCCTGTGCTGAAAAAACTCCAATTCACTGGAAACCCTCCAAGTCAGAGTAACTGTTATTCAGACCCAAAGATTGTGCTTACTCTGAAGAATTTTCCAATTTATTGATGGTCAGGTCCAAGCCCAAATGAATGTCTCAGGACTACCTTGGGTACAGATCCAGAGTCAAACCCAGAACATTTAGGAGTTCTTTTATAATCTAGGCATTTTGAATTCGTTCATTCTTTGCTAGAAAAGCATCTTGGATTTTCAGTGAGAGRAACACATTTTATTCCCTTCTGGGACAATTATAATTTCATTTATAATTCCTATATTTAGGAAATACAATATATTTAGGTTTGCCTTAGGCCTAGCTTCTCTCTGTCCTCTCCCTGTCCTATGGATCTACATAAAAAATGTTGATTAATTGCCAGTAAGACAAGAAAAAAGTTGATTTTTTATTATCCTGCTAAAATGCTCATTAGAAGATAAAAATAAAAGAAACAGGGCCAAATCTAGAAGTGATTTAGTTCAGAGCGGCTCCTGTGCCAGTGAGGCTCAGCTGACTTTGTCCAAACTAGGCTAAGACCAGAAATCCATAAGGAATAGTGAAAAATTGCCACAGGAAGAAAAATATCAGTTTTATTCTACTGGATTTTAATTTATAAAATTCATAAAATGAATAAGTGATTTTCATCAATAATGTAAATTCCAATTTGCTTTCACAAATGAAGTGGAACTCAAAGACTAAGTTTTCTTTAGGACTTCGTGTTCTTGAGAGCTACGAGACAAGGGTAATTCCTTCAAGCCAAGGGAATTATGCAGGTTTTTAATAAAGGGGTCTCATCTCTGTGCATTCCCTACCCAGAGTAACTCCTGACTGGATCTTTAGGATTAGAATCTTGTTGTGTCTCTTCACTTATGAAAATTAAATGAGTTCAGTACCTGTCTGAAGTGACCTCCTGCAATATTCCAGAATGTTTGTTAACATCATAGCACTGAGAAATATTTTGTAGTTTTAAATTTTAGTGTTATTCTCTTAAAAGTTTGCAAATATTTCTTTCCCTATCATTTTTTCCCTTTCTATGTACTAAGTCTGGCTTTTTACATTTTCCATTATCTTTTTAAATGGGACCTTTGCTGCCTTTTGTTTTTGTCCACAAACCTTCCCACGTGAAAACTGGGAATAATGGCAATGTTGGTGCTCTTTYCATGCCAAATTGTACCTGTTGCATGTGTGAAGTAATAGAAGTCATAAACCAATTCACATAAACAATAATTTTGTCTGCTGGATAGTGTTTGAGTTTACCTGCTCCATCTACACTGATTTCCAGTTATCTAAAGAAATAACATTTACATAGCCAAAGCTCCCTGGAAAACTGGGAACTCAGAGGTGGTGTTATTCCCTGCCCTCCCAAAYTGCCCTTTTAGGCTGCAGATTTTGTCTCCAAGAGCTGAAATAGTGCAATAGACTTCGGTGGTCAGTGGGACTTCATTCCAAAGCACCCATCACATGAGTGGAACCATGAGCAACACTGAAAGTCACTGAAGACCAAGCATTTCAGAAAAACACTCCAGGGATTCTTCATCTTTAGTGCTTCCACATGGTCACAAACTTTTGGGTGGGTTATTTTTGTGGGACTGTTCATAGAAAAGCCTGATCAATTGGCACGCTGAATGTATGCGCAAATTTTTGTTTCCAAGTCTTCGTTTCAAAAAAGACTTTCCTAAAGCATGATATTTTTACAAAAAAAAATATAAAATAATACTTAGAAACTGGTGAAAAATTGGTAAACAACAAAGTAAACACTCGGCAAGTCTGTGGTTAATCTTCCCCATTTTATTGGCTGCAGCCTTGATGGGCTCTGGTTTGAAGYAAAAGGGGTTATGCTGTTGAGCAGGAGAGTTTGCAGGGAGGCACTTGCATGTGGAATTATTGGACTATCTTTCCAWCAGAAAATAGCACTTAGAAATCTTCCTGCTGTGCAGGGACAGCACTGGCAGCGACCCACAACCACGCCAGTAATCATCTGCTGGGAGGTGGGCAGCAGTCTGTCAGCTCCACGGGTTCAGCTTTTGCTCCTCACTGTTCCTGGTGGTGRTGTTCCTGCAAAGTAAATTAGCCATTCAGGGAAGAATATGATTATTTTTCTTTTTGAGAAAAAMACCTTGAGGAAAGGAGTGAAAATGGACTGAAAATATATTCCTGTTGTACAATCAGGAAGAGGTCAGACTGCTGCTGTGATCTGGGCTAGAGAAGTAAAAATTTTACATGGACAGAAAACTGTAGGCAAATAAAAAAATCACTCCTCCATGACTATCAATGGACAAGCTGCAGTCTGACTGGTAGATGGAATCTGTCCCATGATTTACCCAAAGCCCGGGTGTGAATCTGAAATTCCTTGGATGCCACACAGGAGTTTGTGTCTCTGTGGTTGATGAGCACAACCAGCTCGAGACAAATCAAGAGCCCTTTTAGGTGGTGCTTCTAGGAGATCTGTTTGCAGTTTGGCGGTTCTGAATAATAATCTTCCCACAATAAAACTGGAGATAGAAGTGTTTATTGGTTGCATCACTACCTTTTGAAGCTTGTTACTGGTTAGTGCAGTGTTTGAAGGTATCCGTGGGCAGGACAGGGCGGGCAGCTTTGAGAGAGTGGTAAATTCTGGCACTTCTGGACAATCCAAAGAAATCCTTAAAATGCAGGAGCCTTAAATTTCTTCCATTCTGCTAAAGAAGACCTTGCAGACGGCTCTGCAAGTGCACTGACACTGTCAGAAGATGCAGCATGACACACAGGCCAAGCTCCAAGAAGCAGGGCCAAATCCAGAGCTGGTGTAACTCGGTGCGGTGCTGGTGGCGGCAGGGCTGAGCTGAGGTGGCTCAGCTGTGTGGTGTGAGCGCTGCTGTGACTGCTGAAGGCGTTTGGTGCAGTAATTATGAGTGATTGCTATCATATGACAGCATGTGGTGACATTTGGGTTGTTTTAATTCATTAACAGATCCTCTCTGACAGTGTCACCTAGCCAAGGAGTCAGGAACATTAAAAAAAAAATGGGACCAGGAAACTGTGGGTGAGATATTTTACTGCCTGCTTTGGGAGCAGAGAGGGATCACAGATCCCTTTGGATCCCACAGTTTGCAATTCTGGCAACTCTGCAAGATCATTTAGAGGGCTGCTGTCAGGAAGGAAAAAGGAGTGAACCTGTTTCACCAGCCACCATCCTTTTCCCCCAGGGTCACACAGCATAAGCAATCCTCTCTACTGTCCTATAAGGGTGGTTCATAAACTGAGGGGACCAAAAAACCAAGTTTCCTGTGCTTCCCCGGTACTTTCCTCCTCCTGCAGGAAGAGCTGCTGAAATCTGTAAGTTTTGAAGAGTTACTTTCCCCRTGGTTGCTGTTTTCTAGCACATGGCCATTGCATTCACCTTCACCTTCCCTTTACATAGCCTTTACAGGCTATGTTTTGTGTTGCTTTCCATACTATACCTTTTCCTTCTTTTTCCGTACTTAATAATTTACTCTTCTTAATTTAAATTATTGTTGTTACTGACAAATTGTCTTAAAATGAGTCAAGATGAAACTGAGGCATTGCTAGCAGTGGCAAAAAAAATAAAGGTCAAAAGAAAGTTGTTTCTGTAGGAAATAATGTAAAAAAATACATCTTAATGGAATTCTAAAGGTTATTATTAGGCCAAATCACAATTCTCTGTGGGTACAAGCATTTTATGTAAATATGCAATTAGGATGTGTAGAACACTGCTCAAACATTATGACTGCAGAGGATATGTGTTTTTTAACTCTGGGATTAATAATCATAATGTGGCTCATATTAAATCTCTTTTGCACCAGTGGTCAGACTGATATACTCACACTGTACAAAACAGTACCTAATCTCTCTGTATCTGAGCTGAGTTTTGAAATTGAAACAATAATTGAGCATATCTGCTGTTTCCACCACTTCTTTTGAGCCTTCTGATTTGGAAAGTGGATGTAAGATTGTTTAGCRGCAGTCTTTGTCAAACTTTCCTTTGGAAATTCCTGACAAATTTAGAATTGCATGTGCATGGGGTGACTCTGCTTTGTCTGTGCAGTGCATCTAAAGCAGACCAGACATAGAAATAATTGATGAAAACGGAAATGTGGCAGATGTTTGTCCAATCCTTTGCCTTCCTTGTCCATTTAAAGTAGTTTTCTGTGGCTGTTGCTTGTAATGTGTTTGCACATCTTCTCCCACAGTGGGGCCTGTGGACAGCACTGAAGTGAAACTGGTAAACAGTTATAAGATGGTAGTTTTCCTCCATGGGTGAAAATATCCTTTTCCAGGCACACTACCTGAGAGGAGCTTTGGGATTTTACAGGTGCCTAAAAGAAAGTTGCAGCAATACAGAGGAAATGGTTCTKCAGTTCTTTGGTAACAAGAATATAAATTTTCCTGGTACAGTATTTAYTAAAGTAATTATTTTTCAGTTCTTATCTTCTTTCTAACAATGCAGCACAGATCTGGGCAGATCAGCCAACACCAAAGCTTTTTTCATCTAAACATGGTGTCTAGTTGAATATTATAGGTATGAGCTGTGTAGAAATGGCAGCTGGAACCTCTCCAGTTGCCAACCTCATGCAAAATCCTGAACCTTTTGAAGCCCTGGTAGATATTATGTACTGACATGCTATCCAGGTACTGAGCTTGACAGAGCTAATAATACTATTTATATGTGTAATTATTGAAATTACCCATACTCTTTGGGTTTAATGGTGTTCAGTAAATTGGCATGCATAATTTATACATCGCTGCTGTCAAGCATCAATCCAAATGGGAGACAGCAACACATAAACTGAATGGCAGAATAAAGTGTTTATGAGTTTATTCAGGACAGGATCGCCATAAACTATGACACTGGAAATTTTCATATCAGTTCTTCAGTATTTGTGGAAAACAGAATGCTGTCCACGAGATTTCATTTGTTGCATTACTGTAAAACCTCTTCACTAAACAATTTAGGAGACAACAACTACAGCACTCTTCAAAAAGGCCCTGGGGACAGGATTTATTGGGSAAGTCAGTGTTACCATTTCTGCTTCAATTTCTGCTGTGGCTTAATTTCAGCCTCTTATTGAAATGCCAGTCATTCAATAATGAGATGGAATCCTAAAAATGTACAAATGGATACACCTTTGAGGCTTAATCARGAGATACAGTARGCAAACCAAATTCAACTAKTATTATGATARTTTCAAATAATAATTAAGAYTTTCCAATTCTACACTTAAACAAGAAATGCTTAAAATAACCATTGTCTTCACACATCTGAATATGCATCTATGGGCTTGAAATTACTTTACCATTCATGATATTAATCAAAATGGCAGGGTACATTACAGAAGATTCAAATGCCCCAATCTCATTACATGGGACTTGCCACAAAGTGCCATTAGTATTATGTTTTCATTTTTATTTYGTGAATGCAGTAAACAACTAATAATTCAAGATGTTCTAAATTTTTTTTTTGCAAGGTGCCAAGTGCTGAAAGAAATGATTAACATGAAATGAGGGAATCTATGAATAGAAGCAAAACAGAAACTGCTGAGTTATTTTTGGCACTCTCTAATGAATAAATGGATTGTTTTCAAGGTCTGTCAATGAGTACAAGTTAATGTGCAGTGTGAATTGAAATATACAGCTTCACTTTCACTTGTTTTGAGCCAACAACCTAAACCTAAAGAATTTTAAACAGTAAAAGATTTGATGCTCATATCCTCACAGATCTAAATTCATGCTTCCCATGGAACCAAATGATCTTATTTCATTTAATGAGTTAATTTTCATTAAAAATACGTTTTKATTTTTATATGTGAATTTCTGTGACTGAACACTGCATCATATCTAGAGGCCCCTTATTAAATTAAATGTTAGTAGAACTTTTTCATGGCTTCAAAACACTTATTTGGACTCAAGTTATGCCAGCAAAAGAGCTTTGCTTTGATGACTTGATTTAAACCATTGAGAGATCACACAGAATTGCTATTAACCTGAGGAAGAACATTCAGAGGTGTGTAAAAAGTGAAGACTTCAGTCCCAATGTGAGAGCAATCATGGCACAAATGCATTTAGGATCAAGGTCATGATGCCACATCAAGTGAGTAGGGTGAKGATAATGGTTACCTACTGAGCAATCTGGATAAAGCATTGAATTTTGTGTCAGTGCCAGSATCCTGTTCCTGAAATCCCTTCCACTCCAAGTTATCCTGAGGTCCTAACCTTGAAAAATATAAATGTTGTTCATGGGTTATAAGTTATGAGTTAATGACGAGCACCTCATGTATGTTTTTCAGAAGCTTACTAGGTCTGGTTTCTTCAATCTTGCCATTCTTACTGGCAAAAGTTAATTTAATGGGCCATATCAGATATTAAGAAATAGTATAAAAATGTATTAAAATACAGTACCTTACATGCTTTCTGTTGAAACTATCATCTGCCAGTTTTATAGTTAGTGGTTTCTTTGTTTTTTTTTTTTTCTTTTTAAATAATAAATCTGAAAAGTTTACTCCCAATGTTGGAGGGTAAGCTACATATAAAAAGGGAGCACAGGTTTGTCACTAGATGAAATTTTGGCCTTTTCCTGCTTCTTAGCCCATACTGTTCTCTTCATAGGMGTCTCAGGGAGGTTTTGAGGAATCTGTGCATTCTTGAGGAATACTCTTGAGGAGTCCACTCAGTGCAGCTGCAGATGGAGCTGCAGGTTGAGCTCAAGATGGGACCCCAAGAGCCGTGAGGGCACAGRGAGCTGTGGCACAGCCRGGGCAGGGACACTGAGGCACGGCAGGAGCCCATGGCTCGGGAGGAGCAGYGACASTTTGGCTCCTTTGGGCTKTGAGGGGATCAAAGGCCCGGGGTTCCTTTGCTCAGGGCCCCCAGCTBGGGCTGTCCCTGTGTCACTGCCCCGTGGATAAAGGGCTTTGTGGGATCAGACACCTGAGACTGCTCTGGGAAACCTGGGATGGAGMCRGTGAGGAAACTGCTCTGGCTGTGGGTGGGGTGTGCAGGGAGTCAGACAGGACCCTTCAGGTCCCACCMCAGTGAAGGGTCGTCGGTCCCAGCAGTGACAATCTGTGACATTGGGAGTGTGGCTTCCACAGAGCCCTCCCTGTGTCCTGAACACTGTGAAAACTCTGTGACTCTGTAAGCAGTATTGATCCTTTAAGGTGTGCTGCAAGCTCGGATAGAAAAGCTCCGAGCTGGTCTTGATGGTGTTTAAATGAAAATTTAAACAAGCTCATGAAAATGAGACCAAACTGGGACAAGACTATAATGTGTTTCATTTTTATGGCTCTTTCCCTCTGCAGTTTCCACTGCAGGCCKGCTCCTCCCAGCAGGCCCAAGACTGTCACTGTCAAAGCCATGCTGCCAAAACCTCAAGTCCCTGCTGCCCTTCAGGGTGTGAAAGGTTCACCCAGGGTGTGGCACATGCATCCCCCACGCCAGCAAAGCAGGGAATTGTCTTGTCCTTTGAAATTCCTGTTGTTGCTTCCAAGTTTTGCCTCTGTCAGGTAATGGAAGCATCGCGCCCTGCTGGAATAGCTGCAGGTATCCAAAGGGAGCAGTGCCCTCTAAAGGTCGAAGGTGAGATGGAATGCAGCTTTCTGACACCTTGGCAGGTTTTTTCAGAATTTGTGAAGGTGTTTGAGGTCACAGACAGCGGTTAAGAGTGAGGCTTAAACACCCTGAAGCAACATTGTGAAGGGTACTGGTACAGAATCATCAGATTAATAATCAAAATGAGGCATAACAACACAAAAATAATACACAAATTCAGCAGTGTTAGAAATGTGACATGAAGTTTATACTCTTAAGGCACATTTAGGGTTTGGTTTTTGTTTGGTTTTAAGAAAGATAATAGAAAATACAGAAGTGATGTGTTTCATAACTGCTACCCCAGTGTTTGTTTTTKATCTATTGTACAAATCTGCAATTTTACACCTTTCAAAATCCAGCACTAGGTTACCAACAAGCAAATGCCAGGGGTAAAAGTCCAAATGAATTAGTAAGATACCTAGAGGGTAGCATATGATATTGAAGTGAAAAAATTATATGAGACCCTGAAATTTGAAATGCTACATTTTTTATATATCAATAACAATAAAAAGTAAGGCAGGCAGGCTTAGAAAGGTTTCCCTAMATTTCTGTAATGTATTATGCACTGGAAGGGCTTATTCTAAATAATCCAGTGAAATACAGCTTTTTGGTATTTCAGTTCAAAAAGGTCAGATCACCTGCTGAAAAGATAAACCCCCACTTTCAGGAAAAGTTTTTCACTCCTGAACTATGGATTTAGTCTAGAATGTGAACCCGGTTATCTAAACAAAAGAAATTGCATAGAATCTCCAATTCCWTTGGAATTATGTATAAATAAAATATAAAGCTAATGACAAAAATGAGTACAGGAAGACAACTGGAAAACAGCAACTRGAGTGTTAATATTCTATAGGTTGTTTTTGGTAGGATTTGAAATATATAAAGTAATATAATTTAGAAATCCTGGTATGACCACAATGTCTGTATGCTGGATGTGAGTGAGAGACCAATTCAAAAGTCATCTGAGGATCCTCTGAAGAGGAAGTTCCCACAGTGAGTCAAAATGGATTTAGAGCCAACGTGTGCTGCCAGGATATCATAAAACCACTGCGGTGCCAAGAAGGAACAGGTCCAAGGAATCAGATTGTTGTCAAGTACTGCCTTGTAGGAGATTGAACAGCTGCCACTTAGGTCAATGGATTGATAAATGAGGGAGGAATTTTATTTTTTTTCTGTGACGAAACTAAGCTTGGAGCAGCCAAGGTCTTGCCAGAGTTTCACTCGTGCACTGAACTTCTCYGAGAGCACTCACGCTGGGCACCAGAGTAGTACAGCCAAGATTTTTTTCCCCACACTGAACAAATTTTTGGGGGAGAGCTTTTCACACCTTTCCACAGCACTTCAGYGTAGGAAACTGCCAAGACTCAGTTTTCTGTCCATAAAGGAAGTATTTAAGTCTCTAAACGAAATGAAGCCGCGAGCATTTTGTTAATGTTCTCCCAGACAGCCCTGTGCTGTGTCTACCCTGAACAGCCAAATGCCATTTTGGACCAGTGGTTTAATGGGCAATCTTTAGTTGGGAAAATCTTGTAATTGTATTTTAATTTGTTTGGAGAAAGTCTAAAAAGGACTCTTGGATTAGAAAAGGAGCATCTTGTAGGGAAATAACAGAGATAGGGTATGTATGACTACTACCAAGATATAAGGATATTGGTTTTAGTCAATTTGATACTACTAAATGTTTGCTATTATTTGCAAATTATTTGCTCTTAGTAAATGTTGCTGACCTTTGTTTTACCTTTTTTATTTTTTTAGTTATAGATTTTTTTTAACTATAAGAAACAAATAAAATTCTATGGTATTATCTGAAGAAAATTTATCTTCAAGTAAAATTAGTTAATTTTACTGTGGTTAATTTTACCAAATTTCAGTTGAGGCAACCATCAGTAAAAGTGTCAAACATGGCTTCTGAATTATGAACTTTATTCCTGGTATATTGGGGTATTAGAACCTSCCTTTTTAGTTTTCCTTTTTTGATMTTCTCTAAGATTTTCACAGAAAAAGAAACAAAAATTATTCATAAAAACATGGTGTAATTGGTGTAAATTTTGGATTATTTTCTCTGCAGAATATTTTGACAAAGTAATAGATCTATGGGGTAGACTAGAAGTAATTTCTGCTCTTTTTTCTCTGCTCTATGTGATATTTGCATTCTCAACGATGTCTGCTGAACTGGCCATAGTTTTCTAAAATGTGCGGTATGGCTCTATAGTAATGTTCTGCATTGCATTAGATTTAATAAATAATGGTAAGATGGAGGAGYACAGATTTCCTGGCAGGTTTATGCAAGAAAACAGGGATTTGAGATAATCCCTGARAAATATTTTACACAGAAATCTGGTTTCCACTGCAGGAATAGTGATAGTAATGCAAAGCTTTCTGTCATTTGGTTTCTGTAAAGAATATTGCTTTCRGTAACCTTCATCAAATTTCATTTGACTTGCATTTTAATAATATTTTCATAACCTTGCACATTTGCTCATGTCTTTCTGGGAAGGAAGCTCATCATTGTGGCAAAGAGCTTCAAATGTTGTAAGTTCACAGAGCTTTACTAAAACCAATCAAGTTACACTGTAATGCATCCACCCTTTTGCAAATTTTCAAAAGAATATTTAGTTTTTCTTTAGTGAAAGTTCTTGGCAATACCTATTTGACTGTAGTGCTTTGCTCTGCCTGAGTGATTTACAGTGATTTTCCTATACTATGAAGTGATTTTTAGGAGTCTGCCTGCAGCTAATTTTAATGAGAACTGTGGCTAAATCAATGTGCTCTGTTTCAAATAACCATAGCCATTGAGTCTTTCAATGTGTTCTGGATTTWTTTTTGATACGGCCTTTTATCAGTATGAAATGTGTATCTTCATTAACTACTCCCTGATCATGCTTAAAGCAGGATAAATGCCAGGAAATCAAAGGTTATTTATATTTTCAGCCKAAGAACCAATTACTTAATCTAAAGCCCAACACAATAGACAGGTAATCTTATGTAGACCAGATGTTGTTCTGGAATTTGAGATACTGAGCCAGAAATAGTTATTATGCTTCTCGCTTAGCTTGGATCCAGGAATGGTTGCTGTACTCTCCTGCTGTATTCTTCAAGTGATTTCAAAGGTTTACAGGAGCCCTGCATGTGAGAAGGGCTACTTTATTTGCTCTCTCAGTTAATGTGATTGCACAGAAACCACATAAAAATGGGAAGAAATTTAAAATACAGTTGTGCAAATACTTCTGAAAATTTAAGATAGCACATAATATTTGCCTGCTGCAGTATCAGATCACATTCTGCCAGTCAGCAGTTGGACAGCTGTCTCAGAAACAGTCCCAAAATTGCTTCCTACTGTGGAAGCTTTGCATTTTAGCTGGCTGCACTGAGCTCCTGCCCCAGACTGTTCTTGCTCYTTTACTTGGTTCTTTTAAAGGAGCACATTTGTAACCCTTCTGGCAATGGAACATTCCTTTTTCCTTCTGTTGTGAAAYTTGTTGCTTGTTCATTGATACCATTTTATTTTTCCAAATAAAAAGTTGGACTTAGTGAACAAAAAAATCTTCCAACTGCCATAAAATTTAGTAATTTTTTATTGAGTGAAGTAACAATTTGCTGTTTCTATAACTGATGTAGCTTCAAAGAAAAGCATTTTGTYCTGGCTCAGAGACTGTACAATTTCCCAGTCTAAGTACTTTTGTTGTTTTTCAATAGAGCTAAATATATTTAATAATCACGGTAGCACATGGTTTATATGCAGTAAGCTCGCTGTGTACATTCCTCAGCTCTTGCCTGCAGTTACACATTTCATTTCTGTTCATCATTTATACTTCAATTCAATACCCTCTGAAAGCTTAATGCCATAGGAGAAATTTCTTCTCCTTGTCCCAGTGTGAAGAGAAATTGCATGCAAAATTTTAAGAATAGCACATTGTTTCTTTTTTTGTCCTTTTCCCCCCTTTTACTGAATGTGGGCAATGCTCCTTCATCCTATCCAAGGTGATTAAGTCAGCTTTAAGTGTTTAAAGAACACTTAGCTTTGTGTTCATAGTGTCTTCTCTAAAGGCAAAAACCAAATTAACACATGTACCACTGTGTCAAACTTTGGAAGATAAACTTTCTGTTATGAATGTGCAGTGATTTGCCTCTTTTTCCAACATCTGTCTCAAAGACTCGGTCCTGATCTCTCCCTGAAAAGTCATGAGGTCAGTGCCTGTCTCCATTTCTGGCTGAATGCTGTGGGGATGGATCATTCTCAGCATTTTTCAGGTCTCAGTTCCTAACGAGTGGGCATTTATGGAGACTGAGCCTTCTCTGGCTGAAAAATGCAAGTCACATAATGTGGAATGAAAGCAAGGGGAGATTCCCTTCTCCATTCATGAGTTCCTGCACTCTAATCGCTGCAGAGGTCCTTTTGGATGCTACTGTGCTCTTTTTCTCATTGTTAGACAGATGCCATAATAGCTAATGTGGTCTTTGGTTAATTAGCCTGCATCAGAGGTGTTTTTCTTTGTACTTTAATTATCTCATTGTTTGTTTGGAGCAAGGAATAGCAAGGAGGTGGGCCCCAAAAATTTTTCTTACATAGTTTCCCACTTCTTCTGCTCAAAAGATTTGTTAAAGTTATTTATTAGCTACCCTAAATAGCATTCTAATCAAGCATTTGGATCACTTCAGTAACTAATGTTTATTTTCATAAGCAATAGTTTAATTTGACACTTTGCATAATGCGTGTGCAATAAGGGTGCCGTGTCTGATGGATAAATACCTAGAAAAAATCATATTGCCTAATAAATAATGTTGGATTTAGATATCCACTCTTGAAAGCAAACTTGTCATGGTTTATTAACTGTATTAAATAGTGGATTTTTTATATCAGGGCATAAATAATATGAARCATTTTTGAAAGATGCCCCTTTCAAAGGACAATATTGCCCCTTTATTGTCATAGATCATTCATATCTTCTCCATGGTGGGCAAGTTGCCAGCACAACAGCAAGTATTCAGACATCTTCRTATGCTGAACTGCTGTCTTGTCTCTTGGGGTGAAAATTAGTGAGGCTGAGGTGGCTGTAGTTAGGAAATTATTAGGCAGCACATTTGTGAAATGTTTAAGAAATTCTGACTGCTCTGAGTGCTGGCAGAGATGAGCCACTTGTAGTACCATTTTCTCCCCATTCATAAAAGTGCCCACCTATTCCTATTTCAGGTAGCATATATTTTAAATATTTTTATCTTTCTCAGTCCTCCCCACCTCTTATTTATGAGCTGGCTTCAGGCTGAGCTTAGCTGTAGGTTCTCAACTACCCTTTGGTGTTCAGTGGGAAGATGCTTATCTAGACTGAATGTGGCACTTCCTTGTGTCATTTTCCAGTGTTGTTTCCCAAATCTTGTCTTTCTGAATCATGCTTAGGTAAAGAAATCAGTATAACAGGGCTGTGACTTATTTCACAAATGAAAWCATGTGCTTCTTAACAGAGCTGTGTTCTTGATTGTTACTCTTTATGTAAATTRATGTAATTTGTATAAATACAGATTCCGACAAAAGCTTTTTAAGATCTTGCCACCTCTATGAMATTAAATTCAGCATCTGAGCARCCTGGTCTAGTGGAAGTRTCCCTGCCCATGACAWGGGGTTTAGAACTAGACAATATTTAAGGTCAGGTCTCACTTCTAACAAAGGCCATTCTATTCCACTATATCCTCTTTTAGATTCTTGCATTTGCTGCCTCCTACACCTCTTCCTTCCCAGCATCTGCTTCCCACAACCACTCCTGTGCAGAGAGGTGCAAAGGACACAGACCTTCAGCACAGTCATGGTTATGGCATTTTCTACAGTTCTTTTCAATGACCCACTTTAATTCGATAGCTTTTCAACGCAGTGAATTAGTTGGAATCTGGGGAGGATGGGAAAGGAAGGGGAAATGTGTATTTTAAARAGCTCTGATTAATGGAAGAGTACATCTATCCTCTACCTGATGACTTCTCAGCAGGGAAAATGTTGATCCCTTGAAACTAAAAGAATTTGGGGATTCTGCTGGGGTAGAAGGCATTGTGATTTACAGCACACAGGACAGTTGGGATAAAAAGGTTGCTTCTTGGCCACAGTTCCACAATTTGAGCTATGAGTGGAAAAGTTTAGTCATTCTCACTTAGTGCCTGCAGTGTCTAGATTGCCCATTTCCCTGCAAGCTACACCCAAAAAGGCACATCTTCCTGCATTCACAGGGACAGATTGTAGAGAAAAGGTCAACAGGTGCTCCCTTTTCCTCTGATCTATAACCTGTGGTAGGTCCCAGTTGTTTTGTCTTGCTGCTGTTATTCTAGTTTAATTATTTCCTATACTGGGTAACTCCTTCAGATTGTATCTTTATGTAGCATTATGTATTTACACCCTCATTATGATTTTAATAATGCATTTCATTACAGTCAGCAATTGATGGTTTTCATTACTGAACAAACTGTCRATTTGCTGCTAATGCTGCTTTAATTATTGACTTAGTTTGATTTMCTTGGTTTAATTCTTTCCATCTGTGAGGAAAAATGTCTTTGCATTTGAGGACCTGGAAATTTTAGATTAAAATTTTAAWTTTTTTCTCAGAGGGCTTTTAGGAAAATTGTTGCTAATTTTCTGAGTTAATAATTTCTGTCCTGCTCTATTGTAGCATGTGCTTGTCAGCCCAGAATAGCTCATGGCTCATTGAGGATCTCAGGATAGTGCAACAGTGCTGGTAACATTATGTAACAATGAGCAGAGGATTTCAGATGTCATTCCTATTCTGACCACAAATATGATGAATATGATGCCTAAGTATTACCTAATGTGGAGCTCAACTTTCTGAAAAGGCAAAAGTTTGTTGAGATTACATTGTATTTGCCATAATATACAGTGCCTCCTGTAATTTTTATATGTTTTTTTAATAGTTGGTAACATGTGCAAATGCAGCATCTTCTTTGTAGTCCTGTCTTCCATGGTCTTTATTGAGAGGAAACTGGAAGCGAGAAAGTGAATTTAGATGACCTTTCAGAATTCTTCTGGTGGCCAGGGTTTTAAGAAGTGTGTTACTCTTTGATGGAGSATCTAAACTGTTTTTACTCATGGACTGCAAAGGGTCTGTCACAAATTTGCTTTTCCTTAACCCCAAAATGCTGCACTATTTGGACATGTAAATGTGGAACTGAGTGACACAGTTTAGTGGTCAATTTGACAGTGCTGGATTAATAAGTAGATCAGATGATCTTAAAGATYTTTTCCAGCCTTAATGACYCTGTGTTTCTAGAGCTGAAGCTGTTGATGTAGTTGGGAACCTTTTTCTAGTCTGTTCACATGACAAGTCATGCCTGTTTATGGGATTTGATTTTCTAGCGGTCTGTGCCAATTTTATGTTAGTGTATTTGTGTTGATTTCTGGCAAGCTGCATATGTTTTATTCCTCTCATATGATCTAAAAAAAAATTATCAAGAATAACTTTATGGAGAGGAGGGGAGGGG
>NW_026623327.1:76449-89132 GCF_030028575.1 Malurus melanocephalus | reverse complement strand
AAAAAAAAAACCCAAAAAAAACCAAGATGAAGTATTATACATGGTTGAATAGATAGAAATTAATATATATGACAGAAACTTAATAGAAATTCAGTTTCATTTTAACATGAATAGCTTATATGTAACCACTGTATGTGTGCTAACTGTCCTAACCTGTGTTCTGCTCAACAAACAYTGGAAGTATTTTGGGACACCAATTATATTTCAGAGTAGCAAAGCAGGCATAATTGCTAAAATTTTGCAAAATGTAGCTCCCTCTGGTGATGTGCAATAAAATAGGTACCAGGAGGTAACAGCAGAAGACATAAAATTCTTACTATACCAATTCCAATTTTAGAAGCTATTTTGCTTGCAGCAGCAAAGGTTTATTTTGATGCGGAAGAAGTTTGATATCTTTTGTGTAGAATTGCTTATGCTGTCTCTTAAAATCTCCAAAATCTGTCAGAATTAGTTGGCATTCAATCACAGAATAGTTACTTCTTCAAAATTAGGGTGCAGTTAAAAAAACCTGATGTCTTACCCACTTAMTGTGACATCTTTTTAAAATTTTAGAAAATCATCTTTAGAGGATTTTCTGAATAGTTTTCACTGAATATTGGAGAATAGCTCTGGAAGAGTGATTATACTAAGGATGGACCAAAAGCAGGGAAAAAARTACAATTAAGATAGATTTTATTTGCAGTGGGTATCAAAGTTCCTACATTGTAGAAGTATTAAACTTTTGGAATGAATAATACTGGGTTTGTTAAACTCTGCTGGTATTTCATGGGTATCAGCTATGCAAAATGATTAAGTTTCATTCTTGGCATCATTCTTGAAATCCTGTTATTAAATCCTGAAGAGTGAATAAGCAAAATAATCAAATATCAAATGATATGCAGTTATTTATCAATTACTCTTGATTGAATTTTCTCASTTTGCATATATTACTACTGCTTTTCTGGCTGTCAGATCTACAGTCTTGAGGGAGTCTTAAGGCTGTATCTGGTTAAACCTATCCTGTACAYAGAACTTTTTAGCCTCTCACTTGATCTTATGTATCAACAGGAAAGAAATKAAGTTTCAAGTTAATTTCTCATGAGTAAAACAGATTAATTTTAAAAAGAGTGAAAATCTTTTTTTTTAAATGGGTGGAAATTGTTGGGGGGCTTTTTTTCCCTGACATGGTTGCTATATGTAAGTAGTTTGTCTCTGCTATGGACTGTCTTTTAGATGCAGAAAATTTAAACTGATAAAAAGAAAGAAGAATAAATACAAGCAAGGATGGAGCTGACACTGATGGCTAACTCAGGTGTAGGTATCTGTGGTGCATTAGTGTAAATTTAAGAGAAATTAATCTTATCCAAGTAAATTAGGTCCAAAATTACAGAGGACTTACAGTGAATATGGAACAGATGTTCACTGATGCCTAATTTATTTTGGTTTAGCTTGAAAAAATCATGGAGTACTTAGGCTAGTGATTGAACCTTTAAAAGCCCATTTCATTGGTTTCCACTGTGTGTCTTTTTAACTTCTTATGAAAGCATACTACAGTATCTGTTTCAAGGGAGACACATAGTTAGTTTTCTAACATGAAAATATATTATAGTCTAYTTCTTATAGAGGAAAAGGCAAAAATATATGGTTTTTAATAATTAGATATGCAGTTTACTTTTAATAAGCACATAAGGTATGTAAAATATGAAAAAATGTGTCCATTTTGCCTTGGTTGAACTTGGTTGAACTTGAATTACCTGTGTAATTTCCACTGACATTTATGCATATTGGAGCCATCAGAATTTCCTTGTCAGAGAAATATTATCATGGAACTGAAATAATGCACGATTAGATGACCAYACTGTTTCAGAAATGTGGCAGGGACAGGAATTAGGGTCACTTCTTATTTACTTCAGGTCATTTATTTTAAGTGCATTGCCAAGATCTATTTTTTCCTGTATGTGGTTGGTACAGAAATGCTGTGAAACAATCTTTCAGACATTATCACAATTTTTCAGTGTTATGTCAGGAGACATCTACAAACATTAGTAAATAAAATTTTCGGTGTAGGGTAGATTTCAGTCTCAACCCTTATGTTGAGTTTTAGAAAAAGCTCARTTGAAAGGCTCTTTCTTCCATCTAACTAATTTTTGTGACTTGAATGTTGGGGTTTTTTTGTTTGTAGGTTCAGGGATTTTTTGAGCTGGTCTTATCTTTTTTTCCCTTTTATTTAAAAGATAATGATAGGACATGCGTCATGTCAAATTAAACACACTTGCAAGTCTTTGTGGACTCTGCAATCTCTCTTATTATCATACTGGCTAGAAGTTCTGCTAATTACAATGATTTTGTTCTTTTTGAGATTAGGGATCTACAAAAAGTACTGGGAACTATTGGACCTCCCTCCACATCTGGCCAAAATGTTCACTGAGCAATGGARGAGAGAAATCAGCACAAAAGATCTCTTGCGTCACTTTGTGATTTTCCAACAAATAAAAGGTCAAGCTTTTAGTGAGGCTCATATCAATTTCCTCGCATCTCCCAGCTGAAAATCATAACATGTTGGTGTTGTAAAAAGAAAGTTAAGATTCCTTAAGTGCTTTTTGAGGTAGAAGAAGCAAGTCTGGTGGAGGAAAACTAGTTTTCTTAAAATATTTTTTAAGCATATAAATCATACAAATATTCTATAAGTATATAGATAGCAATCTTCCTTCTGTGGAATATTTACCCCATAATCAAGGAAAGCTTGTGCTTTCCACTTGAATTTAATTTTTCTTTTTGAAGGCTSTTTCTGATGTCTACCCACAGACAAGCAGGCTGCTCACAGAGGTCATGCACAAGAATTGTAACGCTTTGAGTACAACCTCCTCAGTGGGGTTGTGATATTAAAGTTATATTCTGCCTCCAAGAAGGCCATTATCATTATAAAGTAACACACATCATTAAAGAGAAGCTCCATGAAGACCATTATCATTATGTGGTAACACATCATTAGACAGTGTCTTCAGCTGCACAGCCCATTGAGGAGGGCACGCTCCTAATGTGACAGCTCTCCAGAGTGACATCAGTCAGTCTGCCACCCTGTTTCAGCAGGGGTTACTCATGTTTAGGGATTCCTCTTGTCATCCTTTCTTAGCTACAAGTTGTTAAATCGAGGGAGTTGCTCCGGGATAAGCCCCAGGGCTCTTTGAATAATAAAATTCCCATTGGAGTTGGAACATTCCTTTAAGCAGAATTGCTGCTTGGTTGCAAAGGGTTCAGACCTGTACCGTGTGTCAAGGTGACCAATTGGAGAGGGAAATACCTCAGGTGCCTCACAAATCCTGCCTGTGGATTTTCRTAAGGCACTGACCAGATGCTGCAGAGCAAAACTGTTACTCTGTGCAGTGGATGCACTTGGCTGTGCTGTTTATTCCATCAGCAAATGAAGGTGGCTCAGTTATCCCAACTTGCAATAGGCTGGGTAGAATTTCTACAGGCTGTGCTGCCTGTAGAAATTGTGTTTTCCTGTTGAAATAGGAATTCTGTATTTTAGGAACCAAAATCGTTGATTTGTTTGATTTTCCCCAATACACTTWGTTTTCTCTTTTGGCTATAAAATCCTGTCCTCCTCCCTGCAGGGTTACTGAATCAAAGATGAGTTTGTTGTCTGTCATAAATGCAGGAGCCATTCCTCTTATGAATTCATAATGATGGCCATTCTCATTATGCTGTATTCATAATAAGATGTATTAAGTAYTATTTTGCATCAATGTGCTGTTATTCGTTAAATAGTGTACTCCTAAAACTTCGTGTTCCTAAAATACATTCTTCTGCTTTGTACCTTTTCATAAATTCTAGTATGTAAAAAAAAAACTTTAGCTGCTCTTTTACAAGGAGCCATGAGGGATTTTTAAGTCATTAATTTTCTGCTTCCATGCTTRTTTTCTGGGAAGATAGTTCAGAAGAGTTCCAAACTTCTGTTCCCTAACATGTTTTCAGGAGCCAGTAGAGGGTGCATTTTCCACAGTGTTTTCCATAGCACACTTTAATTGGTGTTCTAATTAAGTGTGTGAATAGAAGTAGTCTGTAATAAATATATTATTTTAGAATTAACATTCAGGAAAGCAGAACAAAATCTATCCATAATATAATCAGGCCATCCCTTTTTCATCATTCCACCTTAATTTTATGGTAATAAAACACCAGTTGAAATATTTTCTTTTCTTCTCTTCTTCCTTTTTGCATCCAGTGSCTTAAAATGGCTTCCCTTTATAACATGGCCTGAAAACACAAACATAATATTTATAAAATCACTACTTCAGCCACTTTGCAGTGTTTATGAATAGTGAATGGGACTGAATAAATGCCTTTCTCTGTTAACAAGGATCCCCTGGTAGACAGGTTGAACCACAAATGTCCCTGTCATACCCACAGATAAAGTGACGTTGCTGCTGCCCTTTAGGGTGTCAAAACTGAGAACCAGTTCACAATCAGGATGTGGTAGGGGTACTGGGATGTGTGAGAATCTCTGAAAACARACAAGATACATGGTCTTCATACCAACCCCAAATACTGCAGTGACCAGAGGAGGTGTGATGGCAAACCTACCAAGGGARAATCTCCTCAGATATGCAATTATTTATTCCTGACTCTTGTTCTACCTCTTGGGAGCACTGTGGTCTGTGGAGCCACTGCTCATTTTCAAAATATATCAAGCAAACCAGTTTCAGCAACAAACTCCAGACTTCCTTTCCATTTTCCATCACCTTTGCATAACTATAAGGAAGTTTTATTAYTTATATTTCTCTGTGTTTTCAAAGACACTCCAAGAGCACTGGAATATGTTTCCCTTCCCCAACAAATTAAGATCAGGTCACATTAACTGCATAGCAGAGTGTGCCACTSTGCACCCTTTGAGCAAATTGTGGGRCACAGAAACATGGGCAAAGTTAAATGATAGGGTCCTGAACAGCTCATGTTTCCTTCCTCGGAAGATGCCTGGCAGAATGCATTTCTGCCACCCACATTAGTGCTGCTGAGGCACTCCTGAGGTCAGGAAGAAGCTGGAGCAAGCAATGGGGATGTCTTTGTGAAGGCCATTCCTAGGTCCATATAGAAAATGCGAGGTCCTTGCTGTGCTCAGCGAAGGCGAGGCACATTTCCTCTGCACGGGAGATCTTCTCACCTCTGGAGCTGTAAATAAATAGGGGGTGGAATTAGCAGTCAATATGTTTCTGTGTCAGTGTATGTAGAATGCCTCTCTGTAATGGTTCCATTTGCCAGATGACACGTGCTTAACTCTGTTTTGAGTGGCACACGTTCTCCAGGGGTCATTCTGAATGTAACTCTCAGACATGGTCACTCCTGATGTGTTTTCTCCTGAAGATTTGCTGCTGACAGGTTTCTGAGCTCCATGTTTCYTCTTATTCACTTGAGAGTTTTTTAAAACATAATCTTGAGATGTTACTACAGGATTTTTTTTCAACTTAGAAATATAAAGTTTAGGGCTCCCAATGTTATTTGACACAATTGGTAATATAATTAATTCTCACCTGCTGAATCCCAATGGCACTATATTCTCTTACAAGAAGAATCTTAATCTCTGATTAAATTGATTATTTCTGATGGATGTCTAAAGACTTCTCATCACTACCAAATTCCTTGATGTTGTGAAGAACATTAAGGCATGAGGGGAGGAATTCAGCAGTGACTGCATAATTGGGATCTAATTTAGGATTCAAGAAGAGTAAATGAGTGTGAGAGATAAAATAAAGTGCTAAATCTACTAGATCAGTAGCTGGGTAAATAAAACAGGGAGTTGTAGTACTGTAGACAACTGAATCGGAAAAACTTACCTATTTCCCATTTTCTCTAGGGAAATGAATCAGAAAAACTTATCAATACATTCTGATCAAAGCCTAAATACAAGAGGCCAAAGCTTAAACCTAGCTTTCAAGATTTCAGGTGGGATCAGAAGAATGAGGGTGACTCTGTGTTGAAGGACTGGTGTGTCCGTATTCTGAGTGAACTTGTGACTGAGATGTGCTGGGAGTGGGGCTTGTCTCGCTCATTTATCTTTGCCCGTCTGGGTCCTGCACTTTTTTAGTTGGTGTCTGGTGCTCACATGGCAGGCAGGAAAGGGGCAAAGTAAAACAGAAATGCTCAAGCTAATGGAGCTTAGCTGGGTTATGTTTGTTCCAAAAAGAGATTTCAGCTCTGGTGGCCAGAAAATCTGGTGGTCAGATTCACCCCGATCTGCATGGTATCTTTGGGGAAAATAAAGWATATTGTGCTGTTAAAGAAGCCAGAAATAAAGAAATGTGTTTGAATTTTTTAAAAATACATCATTATTGACTGTGGAGTAGTGGGAAGGGTGAATAAAACAGAACCACTTTAACATCAAGGTTGGTTTAGGGAAGCATAGTGGCAGGGAAGTTTTCAGTATTTCTCACAGGACACATCTGAATGTAGATATGAATCATCTGTAGCATTATTAATCAGATAAATATTGGGAAACACTTCATTCCAATATGTCAGCAAAATAATTTGAATTTCCTGAAATGCATTGTATCCTGCTACTATTAAAAGAAATGGCAATCCAGTGAAGCTTGCAAGTAGCAGCCAACAAATGTCTTCACTAAATTATCAATCAGCTCTATAGGTTTGTATTTTTAAACTATTTTATTTTCTGTGGCTGTTGCCACAGAAGTATATAATTGAGCAGTGATAATTTCATTCAGCCAAAATTAAATGCAAGAATAAATATTTTCAGAGAGACAAAGTTTGAAAAATAAAGGAAATTTACTTCTGTGAGCAGATGAACCATGAAGAACCAAGGCCTCAATAGGAGAAACATGGAAGTGAACAGACCTGCTGGTTGTGTATCAGTGCATTTAAGGTTCTGGAACAAASAGAGATTAAAATACATGAAATACAAAACATGAAGGGGAAAAGATAGTAAAAGTTATATAGATGTATTATACAAAATTATTGTAAAAATGGAGTTTTATTACATCCTTTATTTGAATTCATGAAAGTATTTGATATGAAGTAATTAGTGAAGCATGAAAAGACAGGGATTTGGCAGAGCGATTGTGAAGTGGTTAGAAACTGAAGGAAAGGCAAATAATAATGGATAAATTAGAAAAATCATACACTCATTAGCTGGATTCTTTAGGAATGAGGATCAGCATTATTTAATATTTTCAGTATTAAAAATAAGAATGTACTGGCAGGTTTTGCAGCTGACAAAGCTACATGGGAAGACCTTCATGATCCATGATGAGAAGGAAACGCCTGAGGAAGAGAAGTCTCTGGTTTCTCTGAACATCGCCAGGATATTTGAGTTATCARTATGAGGTAGCCCTAAAAATGAGACCCTAGGAGGGGAGTATAGGGGAATATTTATCATGTTAGGAGTAGCCATAGGTATTTCTGACATTGTGCAGGGCACTGATGTCACTGGAACACTGGTGCAGGCCTCTTCACCCAGGCTCAGAAAACTTGGACTAGGAGAGAAGGAAAGTAAAGCTCCTCCAGAGACYAGAGATGGCAAATATTATAAGAGGAGAAAATTAAGCATGTTGTCTTAGACAAAGTGCAAAAAAAAAAATAGAAAAAAGAGGCTTTCCTCTCGCTCTCTATAACCATCGTAACAGGAAAAAGAAAATGGGAAAAGAGCTAAGGCAAAATAGCACTAGAGAAGTTGTTAGGTAGAAAATGGTCGCAGATAAATGTATGTTGAAAATAAAGAAGTGTTTAAGTGGCAGAGTCATGAGATGCTAGAAAATAGAGTCTCCCACAGGGAATCACAGGGGCAAAAAGTTAATTAGTTTTAAGATGGAGATTAATCCTATTTTTAAACAGATTCTATGAGATGGCCACCTGAAATAACAGGGGATTGGACTTTGCTCTGCGAGTTTTCTGCACGAGCCAGGTTCCAGCAGTTCTGTCATGAGCCTTCCAGTGCCTTGGCATTTTTTTAAAGTCTCTAAGGGCTTGTAACAGTGTGAAAATCTATTCTTTCAGTAACTGCCTTCTTGAAATGATTACAGTGAACTTGAAAATGTGAACTTCAAGGGCTCAATAGCTAAGGAAAAAAATAAGGCCACATTTACATATATTTTAATACTTGCAAGATTTATCACACTAATATCGAGGAGCTGGAGACAGTGAACTGAAGATTCTGAATGTTAATCCTTTATTGACTATCAAATACTGTCTATGACATCTTCTTTCAATTCCTATATGTACTTTAGACTGGGTATGTCAGAACCTGACCTTCATTAGCCCTCTCCTATTCTTTTATGTGGATTCAGCATAYCCTTACATTTTAAAATCCCCATGGAAAACAAAATGCCTCTCTCTACAAACCTTGATCCTGTTCTTGCAAAAACTCATGTGGGTCATGTCTGGTGTACASCAGTGAAAAATTTGTCTGTGAATGACCAATTATTTCAGCAGGGCAGCTGACAGGAAAATTTATGCATCTGTATGCAGAATTATGGCCCTGATTTGGGAGCTCATGTGAGCTCTGGGTGATGTGAATGCTCAGGGAAGAATCTTTCATGAAGGAAGGCTKAGAACCAGATCAATGGTCCTCTCCCTTCTACCTGAAAACTGGAGTTGCAAATGCAGTGGAGCACTTTTCTACAGCCCTTAAGATATTTTCTTGGCTGGCTAAATGGGAAATGCTCTGCTCTGGTGCATTTCAAGCCTCGTGAGTGATGTGTAGCGATGCCATATTGAAATGCCTTTTAAAAATCCAATCAAAATAATTGATTTTTCATAGACAGAGCTCAGTTTGTCATTGAGTTGCACTCCTCACAAACCCCTCAGAAATGCAGCATGCCAATAAAATGGACAGAATGATTACAAAATCACTATCAGTTTTGGTTGTGATGTATGCTTTGGCATCCTTACATTGAAAAGTTTTATTTTCTTCCAAGACCGAAGTGCCAAGAAAGAACACCATTATTTTATTTTGTAGCTGCCCACTAAACCCCTGAAAGCGCACAGGTAAAATTCCAGACTTKAGTGAGTGCCCTTTTCTAACTGTGATTCATCTGCAAACAATAGTAAAATATTAAAACAACATTCTAGGCAGATATATGGTTATACAAATCTGACCTTATTGTAAAATTTGAAAGTAGAATTTGTATTTTAAAGGTAAACAGATTTCAGGTAAAGCAGTAATTGCAATTTCAGTGGCTTTGTGGGGGATGTCTTTGGTTTGGATTTTTTTAATCTGTTTCAGCTTTATAAGAGAGAAATGCAGACAAACAGCAGAAGTTTTGCATATGTTAAGGAATGGATACGTAGCAGATAAAAATCAATGTAACTCTACTGAAACCAAGGGAGCTTTTCAAGATCAAAAAATCAGAGAGAAACAAAATTTGAGCTATTATTTTTATGGCTTTTCAAAATGTGCTTTTATAGACAGCTCAGTTTTCCCTCTCTTTTTTTTTTTTTAATAGACTCTATCAATTCACAGATGGTTTGCAGACAGTCTAGATAATAAAAGTGCATTTTTTATTAAATAAGTGTGGCTACAATAACATTATTCATTGTGATTTTACCAAGGAACGTTTAAGACTTACAGCCCAAAGCAGCCTTTGCACAAAGCCTTCCTGATTTTGGAGGCTCTAAAGCAGACACACAAAATTCTGTTATGTGGGCCCAGCTGCAAAGATTAATGCTGAATATTAGAGCAGCTTRTTAAAACACTTAGCTACCATTTTCTGGAGCATGACCATCCACACTTGGTTGTTTGTTTGATATTAAAATCTGAATTTTTTTTCACTCATATGAAATACACAAACATATAGAGAGTAATAAAAGTGTGATCAAGGTGTCTGAATCATTTGTGGTGTGAATGGACTGGTGCCAATTCAACATTATAAACATTTCTATTACGTGTGGATTTCTATGAATTTAAATCAGAAAAATGACAGTTCATGCACATTACAGAACATTACTTTTAGATTTAGCAGTTACTTGTCTGCCCTTTGGTACAGGAGAAGTATCTTAGAGGTTTGCTGGTTTTTGTTTTGTTTTTAATTAAAACGTTTGAATACTTCCTCTTTCTCAAAAAGAACCCCAAAACACCAAAAAACCCATGCCAAAAATCACAAGAGAATACTGCTATTGCATTATTTAAGACAGTGAAATGAATTTAATATTAGCTGCAAAGTAGATTGAAATATATGGTGACATGTATAAACTCCAGGCTGCAATAATTATCTGTTTAAAAATCAGCTGAAGTCAAATAAATTATTGGTTTGAGTGGGTCCAGTGAAGTTGTAGCATGAAAATATGGCAGTGGATAGCAAAATCTCTAAGTAGAGAAATTTAGGGGATAGAGGTTTCTATTATATATCAGTGTAAATGTGGTACATGATTTTTTTTTTTTTTTTTAAATCAGAAATCAGTTTGGCACAGAGTAGAGGTTACCTTCGATTCCTAAAAAGTGATTAAAAAAACTGATGCTAGAGCCAAATCCTGASGTCACTGACATGGTTACTCCTCAAAATTTAGGTCAGCACTGAGTTCTGTGTTTACCCTGCCCCTCCTTTTCACCTCTTTTAAGAGAGGGTGGCACTCAGCACACACTTTATCTTCCATTTCTTTCTGCCACAACTGTTTTGATTTAGTTCTGAAATGCTCTGAAAGCTGTGGAACAAAAGCAGAGTTTGTGTCGAGGGAGAGCACTAGGGTTTGTAAGATTTTAATCATCCGTCTCACTAGCATGTGTTCCAGTGAAAGAACATACAAATGGAGCTTGCTGAATAATGCCTAGGATCAGCTGCCCTTTTCCAGCAGGAATTGACTTAATGCACAGAAGGATGAATTTTCAGCATGAAGTTTACAGCCACACTGACAGTGGCATTGTCATTTTGCTTCATTCTTTTTTGTTTCATTTTTTATTTTATTTTATTTTTTTTTAGTTAATGAAAACACAAAGAGAAGGTGGAGCATTCACTGAAGAATTATAGCTAGGAAAAGAAAATAATTGAATCAAGTTACAAAAGGATTGTGTATCCCACGAGACAGTCCTCCTCCTGCCTCGTTGTATTAATTACTCTCTCCATAAGGAATGCCAAACAAAGAGCACAGAAACAAAACCAGTCCTTGTGTTTTGATTGGGATATATTTCAATCCTAGCAGGATATTGTCACACCTATCTTTTATTTGTAAAAGCTGGCAGTCATTGCAGATATTGCCAGCACAGCACACGAACACATGCAGGAATTACTGTTAGATATTAACTGTGTGTGTTGAATGCTTCATTGCATCTATTTAAGAGTCTCATGAGAAAAATCTCAGCCTATGCACAGAAATGACATGTGTTGCCACCACCACAGCTGCTACGGTATTTTCACACTTTAGTGTGCTGTCTCATGGCAATCAGGAAACTATTATTTTGTAAAAGAAATAAAGAAAACTTGAAATGGTGGGTTTTGTTAGCCCTTAGCACTTTGTAAAAAAATCAAGCCCCACACCCTGCAATCCCTGCAATCCACTTCCAAAAACAATCAGCCAGCTATGCATTCTCTGCCTCCTGTCTCCCAGAATATCACTCCTCACTTGACAAAAACACTGCCTTTGGCTTTTTGTGAGAGTGGAGTGTAAGATGTTGTGAAATCCRGGATCCAAATGATATGGAGCCAGATTTGCCAACGCAATGCCAAGTTACCATGTTTAACACACATGCTTGGAATATGTTTGCACAAATAAACTTAAAGAAATGCCCAAGCAAAAGTTGCTTTAACCACTTCTCCACTGCACCTAGATGGCCTGACACCACAAAGAAGGTCTGRCACGATGCTGTTGCCATTGGGGTTTTGCCTCCCCCAAAATGCACTATACTGGGTTTGCATGTTAGCATTGTAGAAGAATAAGCATCATAAATGCATGGACCCAACAGTATCCTTAGTTACTTAAAAAAATAAAATCTTTGTTGCTTTAGAATCTGGTAATAGATAGAAAATCGGACAGTAATAGAGCTGATAATCTGAGCCACAGGATCCTCTCAAGAAAGCAGAGAAAGTTTCCCTTCATTGCTTGTTTCCAGTACAGTGGGATCAAATCTGTGAGCCTGCATGTGGCAGCTGCCCAGGTAGGAAGCTGAATGCACTCCGCTCCCCCCCAGTATTCCCAAAGCATTGGGATTTGGCCCCAAAATCCTGGTGTRTGTGTGCAGCAGCCTTGCTGTGTCTCCTTTGCTAGAGCCGCTCCTGGTTGGAAGCTGATTTTCCTTCAGAAAGGGTTTGGAATTTCCCTTGTTGTCACAACAACAAGATTTTCTGTGTGAATATTGAAAGAGTCTGCTTTGCATTCTGCTGTGCAGAGCATCAATAAACCACACTGAGATCGGGGGGGTCTGGAAATGTTCACACAATTAATGACAGCACCATGGAGCAGCTCTTGGTGGGGTCCCTTAGAAAGGGATACAAAATTTGCCACATAAGAGTTAAAAAGGAATGGAAAACCTTCACTGCCTCTGGGTAGACAGAAGAGAAGTTACAAACAACATATTTTTACCCAGAAGAAAGTAGCAGATGTTCCTGGGACAGTGCAGAGAGCGTCTGGAGCGCCTGTAGTGATTGTAGTGAGGATTCTGCTGTTTTAACGTTACCTTAGGTGGTTTAGTGTAAGGAGTTAAAATCTTGGCATGACTTTCATCAATGAGAAAGACATAAAGCTGTATTTTTAACAACCTATCT
>NW_026623327.1:41350-76392 GCF_030028575.1 Malurus melanocephalus | reverse complement strand
AAAAAAGAATGCAAAGTTTTGGGGTTTTCTTAGGAAATATTTGCAATATGCTGCTTTTCCTCTCTAAACCCTCCTGTCTATAACAACCAAATGCTTTCAGTACCAAAATGGAAATACCAATGCCCAGAGGGTTTATGGTATCCAGATTTTGTGTGAAAATCTGTGCTCACAGCCAACTAATAGAGCACTGGRACCCCTTCTCATTTATTTTATTTTTTAAAGACACAGAGAAATATGTACTATTCCCTGTACATATGGTCCAGTCCTGCTTAGAATTTCCAGGTTGGAATGGTGCAATAAGCAGTTTTGAGGTCTACAGATTTTTGTGTTTTTCAGGGAAATGGTCCTTACTGCAATATAAACTGATCAAGTTATGCAGATATTGTGCTGCATGGAGGACTACAGAAGCAGAAACACAAATGACAGCCTGGTGTTACTGTACGGATATGAGGGAGGGGAAAAAGCCACCAGAAAAGGAAAACTCTTAAAGATAAGGTGTCATTCATCCTTGGACCTTCAACAGATGATTTTCTGTTGAAAAAAGAAACAGAAGTTCCCAGGTGCTGATGGGAAGGTGGAGTCTTTGCACAAAGTTTTATCCTGCCACATCTATCTGGACTCTTCCCACAGGTGCAAACTGCTTTTTTGTGGCATGTTCTAGAAAAGATCTGAAGAAAATTGAGGACATTGCTGTCAGAAGCAGAGATGGGGTTTGAAGAAGCATCAGGCAGGATAACACAGCTGAGGTTTGAGAGGGCTCTGGTGCAGCATCTGATGTGCTGTAGCGTTATGCTAATGCCCTTTGTCTTCCTCCATCCTTATCCATTATCACGATGGCACCGTATGATTAAACCAACAGAATCTTTAATTAAAGAATGAGAAACCCACAGATCATTTCACATATTACAGTGGTACTAGATTTAGTAGGTGTACACATCTTATTACTGCTGTTGCTTCTTCTTAATATATCTCCCAAAAATATTATCAGAAAAATAATTATTTTCCATGTACATTGCACCGTGTCTGGTTTTATTTGGTAAATTCACTGGCATAACAGATGCTTACTGACTTAGTGACCGGTTATGTGAAATCATGTAAAATCATTGAGCTATTGGCAAAATAGCTGATTTAAGGTTTGATATTTCTATTCCATGAACTCATAAAGATAAAGTAGAATTGTTTTTGTGATTATAGCAGAGGAATCACTGATTATTTACCAAGGAGAAGCTTATTATTAGTCTTGTCAAGATGACAACTTCATTAATTATCCAGTGGTTTTGTTGATCATTTCATTTCATCATATGAATAATTTAAAACTTTGATACATACAGTAATTTTCGTGAAAGGCCTTCATATTGGTCAGCTTGTCAGACGTGCACAGAAGACTTAAAGCCCAAATTAAATATCCAGTGTCCTCTRCAATCTCAGGGAAGTTAATTGAAACAGTGTTGCTTTCTTCATTTCTAATCCTGCTGTAACAGTCTAAAAGAAATTACTAAATAAAATGTCTTATCTTCACAAGTGAAATTTTAATTAGMTTTATATTTTATGTCATCACTACTACATTTTTGTAACACAAATAATATTTCCATGTGCTATTTCCCATCTCTTCCTTATGGCGAAGAACGTTGAAGAATTAAGAGCRAGGCACTAAGGGACAAGTAATAGAAGAGATAATAAAGCATTAACTGTTGGAAAGTAGATCTATATTCCTAGTCCTTAAAAAAGAAAAAGAAAGAAGTCTAATATAATTTTATTATTACTTCTATGATATGGAATTGCTGAAGAGAAATCCTAAATGAATTATCAAACATGAGCTATGGTTYTGAGTTACTGCCTTTGAACAGCATTAATATTTTTTTATTATGCTGTTTTTATTTTTATGTTGGTTATTGATGTGTTCCTTACCTTCCCATTGTCTGAGGATGGAGACACCAGTACATTGCACCTTGGTGCCATCTCACAAACACAGAATTGATTTAAAAAAAAACAACAACTTKATTCCTGCTAAATTTGCAGTGTTTTTAGGACCAGTGATTGCTTTCAAAAGTTGACAAAGAAACACAAAATTTTCCAACTAGGCCTCATATCCAAATTCAGCACAATAAATATTTACTCTAGGAAACAATTAAATGCATCCAGATTGTCCATTCAAAATATAAATGAAAATTCACATACTAGGCATACAATATGAATGTTTTCCACAGAACTCTTTCCTTAACTAGCTACASATCCGATAGAGTACCTGAAATATTTGGTCTCTTATTGATCAGTTTCTTTTAAAATCCTGCATTTTCTTTCTGTGTGCGAACAGGCAGGCAAAGGGTTTAGTGAATGTCTTTTATCAACRAAGTAAACATTTCAAGCACTATCATATGAAGCAAACAACTGCAATGCAAAAATCAATTTTTTTTATATTGCCATAGAAATTAATCAAAAATGTGATATGGGACTAAGTCATCTAGAAATGTAACATCGAGAAATGGAAGTTAAAAACTTTTGTYGTATGTTCCAATCATCTGTTGTATCAGGTGGAGAGATCACTTTATGGGAATAAACTTTGAGAGTCTGCACTGGCTGCCTTCCGATGCCAGGACACACTGACTCCTCTCCTGCTGCTCTCCAGATCCTCTCTCAGTGAATTAAATCTCTTCTCACAGAGAAGAATTTAAGGGCCACCCCCATGCCTATTTCTGAAGCTGCTCTTGATTAGTGCACTCCTACTGAAATACAGTTTTGGAGGGATTTTGATATTGTATTTCTAGCTGCCATTGTGCCTAATATACTTTTAATAACAACCTTCATCAGATACTAATGACTTCTGCATCTTTCTGTATTTGCTATCATGTAAAATTGCCTCAGATTGCTCAAACCTGAGGTAAGRGTAGGACCCCAGTCATATCCCCTAAAAGGAAAGGGAAGCTACCTACACCAGCTAAAAGGCTTGACATGTCCTCGAAGGAGACCAGCAGGTCTAACAGCCAAACCTAGCAAAGTGTGCATTCCAGTCAGGAGCAGCAGATAATCTTCATGGAAGATTGCTTTTTTTCTGTTTGTTTGTTTGGTTGGTTTTTTTGGGGTTTTTTTTGTTTTTGCTTGGGTTTTTTTTTTTTTGTTTTTACAGTTTAGCCATACTGTTAGGTAAGTTGTGTACCTCTTTTGGGAGAGTTATCCTTCAATTAACAGAGCTCTGGCCACACCCCCTTGGTTGGCATCACCTGTGATTTTCACAGGAATCTTATTTAGGCTGTTGTAGCCTGGCTCTTTGTGCATGTCAGTGGGATCAGAACTCATGCCAGGCTCAACTTACCTCCAGCAGTAAGTAAATACAAAGCTCTACTGGCTCACTGTGCTCAATTCAGTAAATATTTTTGGTATTGAGAATATTGATTTACTAGCAAAGCTTATGTGGTGAGATCAATTTCTTCCCTGGGAAAGAGGCTTGAGAATTTGAATTTGTCTTTTCAGTTCCTCAAAGGTCTGACAGTGCATCTAATATTTTGCAGGTTTTGCTCTTTTCTTTTACAACAAATACACTTCCAGGGTCACTTACCAATTTATTCTCTCTGAAATGTAATTTATGCAGTTATTACTGAAGGKTCATGGAAAAACACAAGTATTGGCCTTGTCTTTTTCCTTTCAGGTGTTCTGTGGTTGAAAATGGTTTCACTCTTATCCTAACAAAAATTTCTGGTGCTTTTAGCAACACAGTTCATCATGCAATGACAATTGCCACACTTTCATCAAGCAGTCTTGATGACAATCATTATCGCTTCTCTTACTTTATCAGCTGCTGCTCCTCCTAAGGAATACAGTGCAGCTGTGCCAGTGGTCTGGGGTGGGAATTCATCCTTGTTAGCCAGGTGCTAATTAATTCAATTTTTAATGTCCTGGTACCCATGCAGATGTGCGTTAGGATGATGGTTGGTAATTACTTTGAGCAAGATGAGGTGCAAAAGGAAATGGTTTCTACCATAAGTAGAAATAAGTTCTTGAAGCAGATCCAGTTGCAATGTATTTGTAGGATGTTACGAAAGGGATGTGTGATTTCAAAGAATATATCCCTTAATATGAGATTCAAAAGAATCCTTTCCAAAGCTGTAGAAATATTGCAAGACCATACTTTTATTTTTTGCATTTTTAACTTTTTGAGAACATGAACATCTTTTATTGTATGAGATTGGAGAAGCAGAACTCTACTCATCTTGGCATACCATGCACAAAGGATTGTTTACAGGTAAACACAGCTTCTCTCTGTCTTTTTTTTTTTTTAATGGAAAAGAAATTTTAACTTTTCAATTACAGACATCAGATATAGTTTCAATGGCAAACTCTCGTACCACCTTTGTCTCTGGATAATTTTGGGTTTTCTAATTAAACTATAGGGAAGTCAGATACTAGAAGCCATACAATTTTGCTGATCAAGATTAGGAATGAATAAAGAAATAAACAATCAAAGAAAACTGTTTGCAAACACTGATTTTGAAAAGKCAGAAGTGTGATTAATGAAGCAAATATTTCACTGCAGTAAACTTCCAATTTAACAGAATAGATTTCTCTATTCTGTTATTTACAACATTCTAAGCTGTAACGGAGAATTCAAGAGAAAGCTGAAAACATGTYGTGCCCTATGAAAAATAGGTAAAAATATTGTAGCAAAAATTTAGGCCTGAACTCTGAATGCTTTTAAGTATTTGGGAAATAAAAATTATGGAAATATCTAAACACTTCTGTTTATAAAGTTTTCAATTTTCAGAGGAGCGCTGCTAGTAAATTTCACATTTGGAATTCAAGCACCAAGGAATGATRGAAGCTATATTTTCCTCTTCTGGTATTTAGAACTTGGCTTATTTAGCAGCATGTGTATGTATATATACACACATATTTATATTTTTAGCATTAATTTTTCCTTCCTCCCAAAGAGGAGAGATTTGTTTTCACATGGGCCCACACAAATTCCTCAGACCTCCACCAAAAATAAAACCCATTGACACTGAACAGCATCCCAGGCAGCAAAAGTTAAAATGCAACATAATGAAAAAAATAATTGCATAAATTCAGGAGGGGAGAACAAACTCCCTAAATCAAGTGCTACATAACAACTATATTTGCTAAAAAAAAAATAGAAGGCAATAAAAGCACTATGACAAATTGTTGTTAAAGTGATAGTGCTGTCAGAATGAAACAAAAATTTCAGTGCATTAACATCAAACAAGTCAGCCCTAAATAGTGTGATAAACATACTGTGCATAAATAGTGGTCTGRACAGCTGTAAAAAAGTGGTCAATTTCTAAATTTTTGTTTTTTAATAAATAAATTTCCTGAAAACACCAAATTGTCAACATCCAAGTTGAAAGATGGCCTGCAAGTAGAGCTACCTAGCAGAGTTGGGCCAAAATATAAAATCTGTAATTTTGCTGAGCTGAATTAAGGCTATTTTGCTTAACTTGACAACACTGAGACTTTGAGTCATGCCTCTTGGCCTGGAGTTGCAAAATGTCAGGAATGATGTGACAAACCAATAAATACTAACACAAGTCACATAAAAGTGTGGGGAGACTTTGAGTGGTTGGAGAAGAAGCATTTGTTCCTAATAAATTAATTATGTGAACCACAGACAGTGATCTCAGAGAACTGCTGATTGCCAATCCTTCTTCCTGTGCCTCATCCCCAGTTTCCTTTCACACACTCCCTTCACTCATTTCCACCAACGCTTCATTCCTGAATATAGGACTTTGGAGGGCACATCTGCTTGGCCCTTTTCTCATGCCTGGTGTCCGCCTCCAGCTCTGCCTCTGTGACATCCTCATTCTCTTTGTTTTCTCTGGAGAAATTTTGCTCTSCCATGGGGGTGACTCCCCCAGCACTGCTTTTTTTCTGAATGGTTTGTAGGGCAAAAAAGAACCACTTTACTGCAAATCATTACCATGGTTCTCCCTTCAGGTGGACTTCCTTTGTTGCCTGTTATTGATTGTGATGTTGTGTTTTTAAACTTGAAGATGTTCATTTGCTTGCCTGGCTACTTGCCCCAGTGATCYCATTGACTCAAACATCAGTTTTGTGTGATTAAGAATGGTGAAATCTGGCATTTCATCTTTGTCTGTTAAACACAAAAACTACTCCTTCTGGTTATACAGCACTTTCAGGAGGCTATCAGAGGGAAAACAACTAGCTGCAACCATTTCTGATCTAGCAGTTTTAAAAAAAAATAAATAAAATTCATTCCTTCCCATCTAGGCCTGGTTAAACTTCAATTTGAACTTGTCCTGGCCAGAAAATAAATGGTCTGTGGTGTCTGGATTGTTGCCTGCTTGAAAAAGCTTGTGTGTGTGTGACTATGTGTGTGTGTAGGAATATGATTTATGAAAGTATTGATTTTTTTGTTAAATAATGAATTAGATGTCCTACCACAATATTATTTATCAAACTTTTTTGTCATATAATTAAAYTGTCACATAATGGATTGCAGCCATATAGATTCATTAAATATTAAAACCTACATGTGACACAGTTCACTTTTCCTTTAGCTAACAACACAATTCCTCTGTTCTCTTCCATTAMGGTCAACAACAGCTGTTCTTTAACCTTTCCATAGAAGTTGCAGCTTCCTCAAGGTTAGGAAAAAAATGGAAAAATCATGAGGTTTGAAAGTTTACTTATTTTCAGTTTGGAAGCTGGTTGTTGGTGATCCTAAGTGTGTTCACTAAACTTYAAATGTAAGAGCTAATGGAGCTTTTTGCCATGGAGTTGCTCCATCAGTTGCCTCCAGGTRTGAAATGAGCAAGTCTGCTGAGCTGTAATAGAATGGCCAGAGTCAGATCTGTTTTCCTGTTGTGGCAAGAAATATTTATTTGAACTCTCTGTGTGACTAAATTCTCAATCTGTAAGCAGGGAGCAAGAAAGGGGCTTGGGAAAAATATTTTCTCTCTCAGATCAATTTTGAATAATACAAGGTGAAGAAGAAAAAAACAGTGTTCACTACCATGTCAAATAGACCTCTTAATGGAATTTAAAATGTATTAAAATTGAAAGGTTTTAATCCACACTGGAAGAGAAGTATGTAGATAAACTGTCAAGTAACAGTAACTAGAAATTATGTCTGAGAAAGAGAGGAGGAAGTTATCAAATAAAATTGTATCCAATTMAAGGCACTAAGACCCCTTTCAAGAAAGAGTTCTTATTCAAGGAAAGGACTAAACAACCTCTAGTTGAAGATAATATTTTCAGAACCTTTTCTTGGCAGTATAAAGTATAATACATTGYTGCATTCAAGAGCAGAACTATCTTCAGCTAAGGGTAACCCCAGTGATCTCCCATCTGGCTGTAATACTTCTGAGTAATCACTAGAAACAGAACAAAGCAACAACCAAAACAGAAAAAAAGAAGCCCCCAATCTAGACATTTTTTAATCAGAATTCCTAGCCTAGATATTTTGTAATAACAAAGAAATTACTTGTGAGAAAGTACTGCACTGTCCAGGTGTAGTCAATATGTTAAAGTCAAATTTCTGTGTGCTCCTGGTTTGGTGCAGCATGGTGAGAGAATTAAGAAAACAGCTTCTCATCTACAAAAAATAGTTAGGGTTGCTTAAAATTTTCAACCCCCTGATGCCACACTATGGCAGGTTTTTTTTTTTCCTTTCCATGTCATAAATTTTACAAGCAGTCTGATTATTGCATTCCCAATATTACTTAATTTTCTTCTGCCTTCAAAGTTCATTATCATTTATGAGATTATGACTTGAACTTTAATTACTTGTAATAGGAGACTCACTAGGGATTTAAAACAAACTAATTTTGCACTCTACCTTTAGGGAAAGGAGCATGACCAAACTTTAATATTCACTGTGGAGTAGGAAATATGCATGGTAGAGCTGACTGCTGAGTGCCTTGGGTGGGATTCCTCTCACTTTTACGAGCCTACAACCTGGCTGTCTGTCTGAACTACTGACCTAAAGTTCCTTTCTGGTCAAGAAGGATAAATAGGCATCCCCAGAAGCACAGAGTCAATTTACTTGCCTTCTTTAAAATGCCTCCATTGATTTTAAATAAAGTCTGGACTAAGTAGTTGTTTCAGAGCAAATACATGTTCTGTGTGGTTTTGTTGTAGGTCTGCCATCTCAGTCAAAATCAATCCAGTTTGAGAATATGAGACTGTAGCAGAGAGGATAACCCAGGCAAGAACATAACCTGTCCCCCACCAGTTCAGTAAAAAAATCTAGCAGTTTGATAAACGATGGTTTGAATTCCACAAACTTAAAATATAGGGGATTGCTAGACTGGGTAAATGTTGGGCGAGTTTGTTGTTTGGTTGATTTTTTTTTTTTCCTGAAAATCCAGGACAGATTTTTCATGACTGAGATGATTCTCCCAAAAAGGTACTAAAAGGAGCAATTGTACCCAGAATTAGAATCATGTGTAGGTGTATAGGTGTAATTTTTCATATAATCATTGATACTGGAAAAGACTTGGAAGATCATTGAGTCCACACATTAACTTAGCACCACTGTGAATGACTTAGGSCATGGAAAGGCCAGTATTTTGTGGGGAAAAATAGGAGATCATTAGATATTTTTTAGCTGCAACAGTCTGTTTTGTTGAGTGTTTTATCATTTCCTATATGAAACTGACTGATATATATATAGGGGGTACTTTTAGTGTGTAAGGCTAACACTTCTTGCAATCTTGTGATCCACAGAAACCTGAATATTCTGATACTTTAAATATGTTCTTTGCTTTCACATAGACCTCAGCAAAATTATAACTGGTYTTGTTGAGAAGCATAATATTTGTTTTCCAGTTTCTTTTGTATTCTTTATTCTTTTTTTTTCCTGACTGCTTGAATGCTTGTATTTTACATGGCCTGTTCTCAGTAAGTTTCTGGAAAATCTTGAATCAAGGCTGACAGTTTTCCAGTAAATGACTATTCAGATGAGATATAGTCAGTCTTAAATGTAAGAAGCTAACATTTTTCAGAAAGATTTCATAGTTCTCTTCAGTCAGCAATTCAGAAGGTATTGCTGCTGCCCATCCTGGTGTGACTACAAAAGCCTTATGAGTCTTTTATTATAACTTTTTTTTTCCCCTTTTTTATCTGTTAACATTCACAACTGCACACCAGAGCAGATTCCCATATGTGAGAACAGTGGGGAATTTTTTTCAGCTGATAGATATGAACCTTTTTGCCTAGGTTTAAATTAGATATTGGGATGAAATTCCTTACTGTGGGGGTGGTGAGGCACTGGAACAGGTTCTCAGAGAATTTATGGCTGCCCTGTCCCTGGAAGTGTTCAAGGTCAGGCTGAATGGGGCTCTGAGCACCCTGCTCTAGGGGAAGGTGTCCCTGGCTTGGGCCAGGGGTTGGAACTAGAACACCTTTAAGGTCTCTTTCAACCCAAACTAGTTTATAATTCTATGATCTTTGGTGGCAGCTGATTCTTTCCCTGGGAAATAATTAAACAGGAATGGGCAAAGGGCTGAAAGAAATAAAAAATTCTCCCAAAACCTCATTCTTGCTTTAAACAGTCCTTTCAGATACAGATTTTTTTCTTTCCTCATCYATTTCCATTTTTAATTTTCAAACATTATGATTCCTGTTCACTTCACATCTCTCTCACTTTTGACCTAGTGTACACTACCCTCAAAACATCACCAGATATTTTTTTCTAAAGTTGCAGTGACTCCTTTTTTAACAAAAGGATAACTGACACCTGCAGCAACTTTTCTCCTACACAATACACAGTTGTGCAAAATATGAAGCACATGCTGCTTTATAAGATTGATGTGCCAGCACAGGTGAAATTTGAATTTTCTGGGATGAGTGCCCTAGAGAATGAAGTCATCAGAGGAAGCCTGGCACAACCAGAACCTTAATTAAGGCAGTGTGGGGAAGGCTGCAGGAGAAGTTAATARTGTTCTGAAGGGTCAGCTTCTCCTTGCCTTGCTGCAGTGCTGGGGAGGTGCTGGGCCTGCTGCAGGCACTGGGAGGGAAAAGGGAAAGGCAGGGGACAGGAATGGGGTATTTCCACTGCCTTCAGATCCTTCTGTGGCTGGGGCATGGGATGCAGGAATGCCATGCAGGAATGCTTCCATCCACCTTGGATGGAAACATGTGCCGCACTCTGCTCGCTGATGGGTTTCCTTGCCATAGGAAGGAAAACCTGGGAAAACCATCACCAGGCTGGTGAACTGTGAGCTGCAATTAGCAAACACTCCCTCAGAAAAACAGGATGAGAAATGGGCCTAAGGAAGCATTATAATCTATTGTGGGGACTCCTAGGAGTAAATGAATTTTCCCAATTAATCCACAGGACGCTGATGTATGCACCCTGTTCTCAATTTTTAATTTAGTATTTAATTTTAATCTTGGTTTGTTTCTGTGCTCTTGAAATAGCCTGCTTACAAATAAAATGTGTTTTGAGTATATTTTTCATTATAATCTGCTACTGGCTGCTCCTCTGGTAAATGAATGATATATTTTGATATATTTACGGCTAAATCATTAAATATCACACCTTGCCTATTAGATACCTGGCAAGCATGGTRTTAGATAAATATAAATAGACAAACTAATTTTCCATTCCCATTAGTCTGGAGCATCTACTGCTTCACTGAAGTCGCAATAGTAGGTGATGGGGTAGATAATTTCATCCTTTCTGTTGGATTTTTTTATCCTGTCACTTCCAATTGATGCTAAGCAGTGTGAAGTACATAACCACCAGTTCTTAATAAATCCTAAAGAATCTGTAGTCTGAATTGCACAGGGAGCAAAATTATTAACTTTCTTGTATTTTTTTGCTCCACTTCACACATTTTTTTAACTGTTACAGTATTCTGGTAAGYGTGGTTTGGGGATATTCTTTGTATACTGCTTATTATCTGGTGGTATTCAATGATGTGGAACATTTGTTGGAAAATACACTTGTAAGAATTACTCTAGGTTTCCTAGACCAAAATTTTGCCCTTGGCTTATTGTTTGAGAGTTGATGGAAAAACATATGGACATGTATCAGTATGTGCATGGRTAATTTCAAGTGTTGCTTCACACTTGAAGTGTGAGTCAATCTATTATGCAAAAAAATGACACTTTTGATGAGGCCAGAAATGCCAGTGGGAGAATAGCAATATTTTATTAATCATCCTCCTTTTCTTGTCATTATKCCTGCAATAAAAATTTGTAAGAGTACATGAAAAAATCATCTATGAAGGATAATCTTACCCAGAGAATATTTAGTGCATGAAATTAGAATTMATTTATGATATGTAATTTTAAAAACTTTTCAAAAACATTTTGAGAAACTAAAAATCTTAAGTACTAAAAARCCATTTAAAGATCATCAGTGTCATGCATACATAGTTTCCATATTTCCCATCTCATACTCCCATATTAGTTCTTTAATTTAACTGAAACAGGTAAAACGGCCTACGCTGCATTCAAATAAAGGTGACAATCAACCTTCATTTTTGGTGAGCAGAGGAAGTTTTGYGAGCAGCAACTACTGAATAGTGATATTTAAGCCACACCAGTCCCAGAAGGTTTCTCTTTCTTTTGGGGCTTCAATAATTAGAGGTCAAGCTTCAGGCTGACCACAAGCATGATTTCCCCATTTCCACAAGTGTTGGAAATATAAAATATGGGGGTGTATACCATAGAAATTTGTACTGTTTCTCTGGTTTTCCTTCCTTCCTCATATCCTTCGTTTAATTCTGGAACACTTTGGTTTTACAATTTACAATTTATTAGATCAAATAATAATTTCAGACTTGATAATTAGTAGGACAAAGAACCTGCCAAAATCCTCGCATTGAGGTGAAGGTAGGTAGAAGATCCTCAGTCTATTGTGTTCTCGGTGAGATTTTATTTTTATTGTGGACACATCAAGATGGGATCTGAATTCTTGCTTTCTCAGCAGGCTTTGAGTTTCTTTTTWAAAGATCTAGTGAAATAATAAATCATTAAGATAATTATGTTGTAAATTTTTGGGTTCCTGTACCCCCCACACTGATGCAGTGTTAAAAAAYATGCCTCAGAGTTAGGTTTCTTTTGTTGTTATTGCTTTTTTTCATCTATCCCATCTGTCTCATCTGCTGGGACATCCTGGCTGGCTCTTTGAGATGGAAGAGGATGTGTCTTATCCAGGCGTATTCAAAGTGGGGTTTGTGGTTTTTGGGCTGTATACCACATCTTTACTTTTTTTTTTTTTTTGGCAGAGAATTAAAAACACTTGTGTGTCTAGAAATGCCTTATAAATAAGACTCATAATCTACTTACAGCAGCAGCATTTAGATTTTGTGTTGAATTGCACAATTCATTAGGGAGAYAAAAGACTTTAGCTCAAAAAAAGGTGTTGATTAGGCAGGACTGTTTTCAGGCGTRTTTCTTCCATTGTGGGTCTTTTCATGACTGCACAGTCCATTGTGATGTGAGCACAGCAACACAAGGACAGGATTCTTTACCTCGCATTTTCCATCTCCTAAATCTTTTGGCAATTACTTAGTGCTCGTTTTACAGTTACTTCTAGAATTTTCATTCCTCTTTATTAGTTTCATTGATATTGCAATATTTTGTTTCACATGATTTTCATCTAATTTCTCTTCCTGAACTTTTGTACCTGTTCACATAAACATCAGGTGAGTCYCAAGATTATATTTTGGCTGTGTTACCAAGGTCATTGTGATCTCCCTCTGCCATTGTCCTAGCCCTCAAACCTTTGGYTATATTTTCTCTCCCCTGTCCAGCTGAGGAGGGGAGAGACAGAGAGGCTTTGGTGGGCACCTGGCATTCAGCCAAGGCCAATCCAGCACATTTTGAAATCAGGGAAATCTTCAAAAGGCATCACCAAGATCTACATCAATGTCAGAAATCTTAAAATTGTTTCATTATTTTGTAGGATCCAGAAGTTGTTGAGTTATTCCTTTTGAAAACGTAGGCAAAATGTGATTTACAATATCCTGTAATTTTTGTCAAGGGAGTATTTCAAAGGGAGATCTCTGTAGTCAGGAAAGGGGGCTGTTCTGCAGATGTGCAGATCAGAGTGATTCTGTGTCCCTCACAAAGACATTGCGTCAGGAGAATCTGAGGCCTTCTCAAAGATTTCAGAAGTGATTCTGAATTTGCATCAATATAACTGTCCAATTCTTATATTCTAATGACGTAGTATTTAGGAGAAGATATTTATGYAAAGTCATATGAGCGGAAAATATTTTAAATCTAACATTTAATMTTTAAATTGGGTAGAAATATTGCTCTTAGTCCCATGGGTCTGGTGTCAGAAAGCAGAGAAAAATATTTCCAATGGGCATGATAGATCCTATCATGAATGTGCAAACAATAAATTCTGTATTTCAACACAAATTCCCAAGCTATATTTTAAATATAGCTGAGTTCATAGTGCAGAGATTTAAGCTGTTGCAGGACTGAGTCTTGAATTTGATATTTCTTTAACTGACTAATAAATTTAAAAAATTATTAAATAAATTAAAAAATATGAATAAAATAAAATAAATTAAAATCTAAATTAAATAAAAAATGAATAAATTAAGAAATATAATTATTTAGGAAACAAAATTGAAATTGCTTCATTATCTAAGATTTTCTAATAATGGTAATTTCAATCCTAAATCACCTGATTACTCTTGAAAATTTTGCTGAGTCCTTAAATAGCTGAAGAAAAGTGGGGAAAGTAAGACAAAACTTCAAATTGCCGCTGCCTTTGATCTGTTTTTGGAAGTCACCCTTGCCTTTTACATGACCACTCTGTGTTGCATCCTGAGAAAAGGAGAAATCATTTTCTGCTGCTTTTGTGAAGGAACAGAATCTGTAGCTGTTGTGGCCAGTCCTCTTGGCTCTTTTGCCATTCTGAGGAATGACTGGAGTGCAAGTTTATACTTCTCTCAGTCCATCAGGATGTAAATATATTAACTTCATAATTGATATTTCAAACTTTGTATTCAAATTTTCTCCTTTTTTCCTGTGTATGCAAATATTCTTCTTTTTTGCTTTCTTCTAAATAATTTTATTAATCTCATGCAACTTCTGTGTTATTCTTGAGTGATGTTAGTATTCCATGTGTATATGTTGTGTTTTTTCCAGGGAATAATTTGATTTTGATTAGTTAGAGGGAAATTATATTTTTTTAAAAAATATGCTTAGATGTACACWGAGTGGAGGGCTGGTTGCTTGCTATTTGTTTTGTGTTTTTGGGATAAAGAGGTCAACATCACTAATCAGAACTTAAGGTTCACTAACATGACTTGTTTTCAAATCTAATCAAACGAAACAACAGCACAAGTTAAGTTTTATTGTTGTTCTGATGTTCTTCAGTCATCTTCAAGTGACTGAAGATATTTCTCTATTATTCCAAGGCAGCAATAGAGTGACACTTCTTCTAATTACTAGTGGCACAGAGGAAGGAAAATACACATCTGCAATTTTCTTCCTTAGTTATATGGATTTCTAACATGTCACACAGATGATCAGTGAAAATGTTGGTGTTCAGTAATTATATTCAGCACTTCAAGGGTTTGCACAGATATGTTAATAACCCCATTAATCTTCTTCCTTTATATGGAAATCTGCGGCCCAGATGTTGCATCATTTGCAAATCTTGCAATTAAAACATTTTATAACTKGCGGTTATGCAAAGGGGCAGTAGACTGGAAAATGGGTAAAATTGCTTGGCTAGGACATTACCATGGCAACACAGTGACCTCTGTTCAATTAGTTACAACTGAAGATCCAGCTATTAATTATAATGGTCAGAAAAGGATATAATCTGAATCTCCTTTTACCTTTTTAGTACGGACATTTCTTACTTGCCATAAATCTCTGACTTTAAGAGACAAAGCTCCAGACCTGAAGCATTAAAAGTGATAGTGCTGAAATACTGATGGAAAGCGGAGGACAGGAAAGGAATCTCATTTTTCAGCTGTAGTCAAGGTACTACTTTAACTTTTTGTAGTCTAAGCATTCTGTCAGGCAAGCTTCAAAGTGAATATGTGTTATTGCTCATTTCAGCTATTGAAATCTACGTTATGTGTGCCAGCAATTATCTCTCACTTTAGAAAGCTGCTGTTAATTAGGGCCAAACTAATCACCACGGGACTCGTGGAAACAGATAGATGTCTCCTTTTGACAGAGTTTTACATTTTGCTGTAGCAAAGTTATTATTTTCTTGGCATGCTATCAAAGAAGAGTTATCTGTTAATTATAGAAGGCTCTCCACTTTGTGACACGGGAGCAGTCCATGTTCAGTCAGACAGCAGCACTCTGCCTGGGCAGTAAATTTCTTGGAGTTGGGTTGTATTTTGGGAGCTTGTGCAAGCTGCAGTGCCTCCCCACATCATATTCACTCCAAAAAATGCAAACCCTCAGCCTGTGAGGCCTTGAAAATTTCAGGATTTTTRTGGTTTTTTAATTTATTTTCTTTGTAGTTTTCTGTTTAGCGCTACACTACACTAAGTGAAGAGAAAACCAGGTACTCCACACAGTGACTCCTTCTTCCTTCCCCTTGTACAATATGACCAATATTCAAGTAATCAATGWTGATGTGTTTAGGGGTTTGAAGTGCTTTCATTTTCTTTTTTTTTTTCCTTTTTTTTGATTGATTTTTAACACTGCCCTGATAATTACAAAAGAAAGACAGGAAGTGAGTATCAGAATGGCCCTGCTGGGAATAGGTTCTCAAAATCACTTGACTGGGCAAAAGTTTAGCTAAATGCAAGGGCCTGGCAMAATATGGAATTCATCTTGAACTGGCTTCCAGCAGTTCTGGATTAGAACCATATAGATTAAAGCATGCATTTGTATGTGTCTCTCTTATGCAATAACCACCAAGAAATCTCACCCCAGAAGGCATTTGTGCATTTTTTATGACAGTCATACCCTGCACAGATGGCAAGTGTATAAATTGTATCCTGGTTTTTGCAGGCCTGTGCAGGACCCTGGTGTGAAACTAAAGGCAAAGAACAGTGTGATACTAAATAGTGGGGACTGCTAGGTTTTTTTTTTTTTGTTTGTTTTTTTTTTTTTTTGTTTTTTTTTTTTTTTTTTTTTTTTTTTTTCCCTTTTTAGTTCACACTTAACTTCTTTTTCATCAAAAGTTGTCCTGTATCCCATATCAGGATATCTGAACAAAACTCACTCTGTGAGCTTCTTAAAATTATTTTGATAATGTGCTCCTTCTTAGTTGTTTTTTTGGTTAGTTTTGGTTTGTTTGTTTGTTTGTTTGTTTTTAATGAAATTGAATAGTAAAATTAAGAAAGAATTTGCTTTTATTCTGAGGGAAAGCCACATATTCCAAAATTTAAAATTACTACATATATGAGTCACTCACATAAAAGAAGAGCTTCAGACAGTCTGGTGAGGTAGGGGAGAAGAGATCTGGGGTGGAAGCTTGAGAACAGAAAGAACATAATTGTTAAAAACCCCTTTGAACCACAGTAAGGACACTTCTCTGCTTTCCACCATAATCCTCAGCTTTTTTTTGCAAGAGCACATCTGCACAATTTTCTCTACACTTTGTAGGCTTCATACAGCTGCCATTTGACTGCATATGGAGAAGAATTTACATCCTGGATCAGAGCAATACATTTCAGGGGTGGTGTCTGGCAATAGGCAAATTTACTGTCATTAAATTTCACTGRGTCAGCAAATTTACCATGATATGTAAGTTGTTTTTGCCTACTGCTACTTGAATTRAGTTCAATGTTTTCCCACTTTTTCCATGAGATATATATTCTGATTGAATTTATTTTCTCCATGCTCCCTAAAACACTGGCTATCTGAGCACTTGAGATGTATCTAATTCACATTTAATCAATACCTTTTAGAGCATTTAAATGTTTTCCACGATGTTCCTTTTCACCATCGAAGCCAATAAACCTACCCAGTGATTCTTTTCCAGTGGGTCATTTTGTAAACCTTGACTCATACAGGAGAGTAGCTGAGATATGGAATTGGAGAAGGGTTTGGRTTGGAAGGATCCTTTGAAAACCACCTGGTCCATCCTCCAAGGAGACCAAGATTATTTTGATTTTCCTATATTAATTCTTAAAACAAAGAATGAGGAAGTGGGGCAGAGGAAATGGGCAGATGAAGAAAAAAACAGGATAAACAGAAACGTCACTAAAAAACAGTGGCTAAAACTCAAAAGTATAGATTATTTTGTATTAAGCTATATGGCCTGATTTATCTCTTTACATCTAGTTCTGCTTACTTCATTTTTACAGGGTTTTAACTCTATATAAAGAACATCCCAGACCATCAAAATAAGGTACATTTGGGATCCAGGAGCAGGATAATGTCTAGGCCCTATAACCTTCTCCCTTATCAGCTTYTTATTTATTTCCATGTGGAATAATTATGTGAGTGCTCACGTGAATAACAGCTTCAGATATTGTGTTTATCAGGAAGAAGATGGTTGTACTGCTGAATCTTTATAGTCTTCATRCTGTCACTCTAAGTTTTTTATCAATCTGGAAGGTAGACTTCAGAGGGTCTGTCTTTTTACAACAAATAGATGGAGAAAACCTTGTCATCTGTCCCTGCAGATGAAAGGCACAGCACAGCTTTTTCCATGTGGTTCATTTTGCTCCTTTCCTCTTTTTTCCCCTTTCCCCCCAAACAGAGTAGCTTTGTCTCTTCTGCCTGCTGAAACTGGTGCTTGATCCATGCTCTCCCTGGTATTTTCTGAGTGCAACTGATTGGTAGAGGGCAAGTGTGAGTCAGGAGAGTGTCAGCAATATGTACCATCACATCCTGGTGCTGGTTTGTCATCACAGTAGCAGCTGAACAGTTTTATCATCCAAATCCATGGAGGAGGCTGCAGCAGGCACAGCTCTGCTCTGGCCACAGGTGAAGTGGCAGGACACTGTAGAAGCTGTGTGGCAATCCCAGAACAGCCAAAATAGATATATTCTGAGTACTCAGAAGGGTTATTATTTCAGGCTCAGGATTGCACTTCTGTTTTCGCAGGACTTGTGGTTTCAAGTTGGTTTATGTTCTCTTAGCTGAGGAGGCACAGCTCTCTTGCAGCTGCCTGGAGGATACCATCTGCTGCTGCCTTGTCATTAGCAGATCCAGCAACAATAGTCRTGTGTGGCTCCACACTGAGTGAAATCCCTGGCCCAGAAACCTCTTTTTGGAATGCTGGTTCAATTTTGTGCCAATGCAGGTGAATGAGTCTCAGAGGCTGAGTTTCATTAATCAGTGGAAATGTGATGTCATGAAGTAATAAAGTGATTTTTTTTTCCTCTGGCATTTATCACAAGAATAGAGTAAAAAAATGCTTTCATGCAGTGCCACTACAGGTGTAGGCATATGCGTGCACACATGCCTGCAAGCACATGTTGATAAATGTAAGATATGCACATTGCAGAGTCTGTATTTCACAACTCCAGACTGTACCACTTGCAGATGAGCAAGTTGAGGACAAGGGTGCTGAAATCACTTTGCCCTGAGGAGGAAGGAACAGAATTCCTTGTGGCAYATGGCGGGTGGGCTTTGTAATGCTCCATGGTACAGTCCTGCTGCACTGTTCATTAGTGTGCAGGAAATACTCGGGGTTGGCCAGGCCTCTTCTTGMAAGCCTCCAGTGGTGGGGTGGACTCTGGAAATCTGCAGTTACAAGCAGTTTCCATCCATAACTGAGCACTACAGGTAACGTAGGAAAAGGGAACCAGCCAGAAGAGAACCACATGTATGTATGAAACATTATTAAATTATACATTATAAAATATTTTACTATAAAATTGCTCCCAATGGTTTTGATTTTTTATCCCTCCCCCAAACAAATTGAACTTAGGATCTAAGACTTATGACAAAGCTAAAACCAGAAGAAAAAGTCCAACTTTGTTAGGAAATGTTGGACACGCTGTGACCCAAATGTCTAACCTGATATTTCTCTCATTGCTAGTAGTYACCCTACAGGCATTATCAAAGCAATTTAAACTACTGTGTATCTAATTTGCACTGACATAATTAGAACATTAGTAAACTTGACTATCTAGTCATTGCAAGTCATCATTTGYGTATGAGATTAACTTAGAGCAGTGTGAAGGCTCTGACACATTAGGGCATGATAAACTAGAAGTTAATTTTTTAGACTATTGCAATTCACAAAATACCTTCTCTTTTTAATATTTTTTTTTTAATACCTGTGCTGCAGACATCCTTACRGTATGATCCCATGTCTGCTGAAGCTTTGACATTGAAGCATTGTAAAGTGAACCAAAAAGACAAGAGCGAGCAGAGAGCTGTGTTTGGCATACAAAACAGTCCCCTCACTGGATCAAACTGCCACACATCATTCCCTGGACATCAGTAGACTTAGCTCAGGCCCATCAATAGTTTACTGACCTGTGCTGTGATAACATTTCCATCTCTGGAGTGCACATTTTACAAGTGCATCTGCTGGGGGCAGGGGGCTGACGCTCATGCTGCCTGTCGGTGCGTACCGACGGGATCGATCGGGTGCGGAGCTCTCCTCTGCTCGCTGATTCCAGCCCCTCGTGAGCGCACGGGCTCTGAACTCGGATAAATGGAACAGTTTCCAGCGAGATCAGCCAGGTCTCGGGAAAACAAACATCAGCCAAATTGAACTAAAAAAAAAATATAAATAATGAAAGAAGTCCTTGACATTGCCATGACATGCTTGATAGTCACAGGCAAGCTTAGTTYTGTTGCAGGCTGTTTGACTAAGAATGTAAATCACTACCTGAGACACTAAAAATTTTAACATCTTGTCGCACACTTCCTTCCAGAGCACCTATCCTTCCTGCTAGCCTCAGGTCAGCACTAAAAGTGAAAGGTCAGAATACCAATTAACTTATCTTCCTGACRAAAAAGCCACTCAGTTCAGGGATATTATGTAGCTCAATATTTTATTAATGTAGGATGGCTTTGATCTGCATTTACTTTCTGAATCTATGCTGATTTTTCTTTAAATTATTTTWTTAATTATTCATATAATTGGAAATTAATCATTAGCTGGAAACAAAGATTTTTGAACTTTTTTTTTTGTCACACTTTCATTGCAAAAGATGACCCAAAGCAATATGAACTGTTAGCCATTAAAGTCAATCTGCTTTTTTTTCTTTTGATTTAGTGGCTGAAAAGATTATTGTAATATTGTACAGCATCATATGATAAGATTAATTTTCTAAATTAATAGTAATTTACACGTTCCCAAAAAAGTTAGTAAGGAGACAAAAGAGTGATGTTTGTACAAAAACACAGCTTGGTTATGTGAAAGTAAAGTGTTTGAATATTCTTTACCCTCAGCTGGAAGTTTTCCAGAGGTTCCCAAGGGAACATAATACCAGAAGTTGCTTTGGTGAGGTTTTCCTTACTCTCAGCCTTTTCCTGTATCTTCTTCTCTCACACATGGATATCCCTGGCCTATTTAAGATCCTGTCTTTGATTTTGAAATCAGTAACTCACTCACAATCTACGTTCTTGGACGTATTCCTGATTTGGGGGATTTTTTTTGTTTCTGGGGGTTTTTCGTCCTCACTGGCTAACTTTGAYAATCCATTCAGCATAGCAGCATTAGRGTCTTAAATTCTGTCTTTAAACAGYGTTTTTTTCTGCATGGATTTTACCTTTCTTGTAAATAAAGATGCAAATTAAGCCAATGGCCCTTAAGCTTACACCAGGGTGCAAGGCTTCAAGTACAAAACAGATTGCAACCATGAGGGCAAAAAGGGGGAAAAGCTGACATTTTTAGGAGGATATTGCTGTTTATTCACATCATCTGTTTTTAGCCTGCCTTCTCCCCTTCCCCAGAAGACRCAAGTGCCAGTGCCTTGCACAGAAGCTCTTTAGCAGTGTCTTGTGGGGAGAAATGTGCGGGAAAACTCTCCAGCTGGTTCCTTATGGACAGACTTGATGAAGTTCAAGCCCTGTTTTGCCATGGCAAACCTCTTTTTACTCAGTTCCTCAGCCACCAGCTGTCCCTTGGCCCTCCAAAAGGAYGACTTAACTGTGTGACCTTTTACAGACTTAAAACCATTTTGATGAGAACAGCAAAGCTTCTGGAGAAGGGTTTTAAATAGTGCCTGAGAAATTACGCTTATGCAAACAAGCTCTGTCCAGATAAATACTTGAACTGAGATATCAAGGCTGCAGTGGCTGAGCTGGAACTGAGAGTCCAAGATTGCTCCCCAAAAGAGGCAGTTCCATGTCATGTGAGGCAGAATTTCACTGCTCTAGTTTCTCTCTTGCTTGAATGAGATGTTCCCACTACTAAAATATTCTTACAAAGAAATGAAATTCTATTGTTCTTTATTTAGAGAACTCTTGAATTCCTTCAGACATTCAACCTCATGTTTAAGAGTTAAGGATTGGGTTGGAATATCAAGTGAAGTTCTTTGCCATTTGACAGAAATATTCATGCCTAATTAAAATTTATAGGTAAATAGAAACATAGAAATATTAACTCTCCACAATGCTCAAATTATTGCAAAATTAAGGTGAGGCGAGGTAATCCTCTGAGAACTTCCTGCAGTCTTCTTTGCAAAACCAGTGCTGTCATCTTTTTGTTTGTTTATTCACTAAAATATATCTTTGTACGTTGGATCACATTTTATCAAAACTTATTTTGTAGATCGCACACTGAAGTAGACAGTGTTGGTTTGTGAGAGATTATATAATCTAAACATGCAAAAAAAATAGTATTTTGTCTCATCAGTGAAATGTGATGTGTTCTTTGCCCTTCTAGTGGAATTTCGTATAATTTTTCCCCCTTTATTTTATTTTCTTACTCAACTGTGACATTTATTAACAAATACTTTGGCTTCATCTCTACAACTTACTTTCCAGGGAATTTACACTGTTCTTTAAACTCTGTTTTTGAGAAGATATAAAATATACATACGTTCCCTGGCAAATCAGTGTTCAATTGCAAAAACTATCTTAGTAACCATGTGATGGATTGGCTTCATGAAAGAGCCAAATTAGATAAAATGGCAAGAACTTATGCAAATTTATTGAAGATAAMGGGTCTTTTTTTAAAATAATAATAAAAAATCTTGATCTGAAAATATCATGTGCCCTTAGGACATGATACTGGATACTGCTACGTGATTTAAATTTCGGAATGACAGGATAATTAACGTAATAACTCCTTCCTCATAAACAGCTCCAAAGGTATGAGGAAGTGTTTATAAGAGAAATGTATTTCCATTAGCTTTATTACTGTAGGGCAAAAACAGGGTTAATATATTTAGGAAGAATTTCTTTTCTGTGCTGTCACCAAAAATATAACGCAGTAATTACCAGCATTTCCTTATTATTTTTAATCAAAGCTACACCTGTTAGCACAGTTGGACAACATCCCTAAAAAAAAAAAAAAGGAAAGTTAAACTTGTTTTAATGTTCTGGTGCTGTTGTGTTTAATTACATCATGTTCTAAACCCAGAGTTATCAGTGAAGACCTTGTAGTACTTAGGGCTTTGAAATAGCTGCAACATCAGAACCTGTTTTTTGGTTGCTTGGCTTCCTGTAGGAGAAGGAATTTACTGAACAGGAAGAAATTTCTGATTTGGAAATGGGGTGGAGCAAACATGATTTCCAGTTCTGGCTGAATTCATTGAAGACTTTAGCCAAGAAATGGAAAAGGATAGGGGAAAAAAAARAACCTAACATGCAACACACTTAATTTCACTCTTTTTTATTGGAAACTTAGATATTTTTCTTCCAAATTATGCTCTTGAAAATAATGAAAATACTGTTTTCTCACCTTCAAATAGTGAAGTCAAAGAAAAGGTGCAAATTTGGCAAGGTTTGCCTCATTCATCTTTGGATTAAGAATAGTGTTTCTTTCCAAGTTCAAACAGAAGTAAGCAGACTTGGCTTGTGGGATGTGCATTCTGGTGGTGTTTTATTTTATTTTTCTCCTTCTTAAATTTCCCTCAGGATTTTTAATTTTTTTCCCAGTGTAAAATTGGAAAGCCYAAACCCAGTAGGAAGGCAACTCCCACAGGTGTCTGCAGCTGCCCCTGCTCACGTTCTGCCTTCCTGCCCRAGAGAAATCTCTGCTTTGAAGGTTTTTAAGGACTCCACCAGCTGTGATTGCACAACTGCAATGGTGGCACAGGTGGGATGGATTCCTCCTCACAGGGAGGACRGAGCTGCCTGGACAGGACATTGCAGCTCCCTCTCATCAGCTGCCAACACACTGGAGCCCAGCAGAAGCTGACGACCCAGATATGAGCAAAAAAAGTAGATTTCCCTATGATTTGGTAAGAGGAGAGAAGAATTTCAAATGGCACACAGAGCTTGAGGGATGGCTGAATGCCTAGAAAATGAGCTAAAACCGTGCATATGTTGGGTGCTTTGGCCTGGCCTTCTCTCTGCGCTCCCCTCTAAGCTCTTGTGGGTCCAGAGACAATGTGACAGATGGTTTGGGCTGTGGTACCCAACTCACTCCAGGAAAACCTTCCTTGCCAAAGGCCCAGTAGGCTCAGTTCTCTGGGTGGCTACAGCCTGTCCTTGGAAATATGTAAAWAATTCATAAATTAGGAAATTCAATATAATGTATGCAGCAGACTTATGAAGTTTTTCAGGTTTTTATTTTAATTTACAAATTGTGCCCATAAGCATAAAATAAAATACTGAGGTTCATACGAAACATTAATTCTGCTCTCTTAAGATGTTGTTTGCTCGAGAAAGCTCAAATTGGATGCAGCAGCATCTGTTTTTCAGTTCTGCTTTCATCTAATTTTACAGCTGGATTGTCTGAGCCACAAGAAGGTCAAATGATTTGCCCTGACTCTGCCTATGAATTTAGGGCATATGTTTGACAATCAGAGCCCATATGCTTGCCAAAAGTGAGTTAAACATTTAAAATGTATGGTTTGAAATAAGGCCTTTTTTACTAGGAAGAAATGTGATAATAAAGTGATTTGTTGTTGTTGTTGTTCTGCTAATTTAACAAGAATAAACAGATAACAACACTAATTTGTCAGACTTCTACTGATGGTAAAACACTTACTGATTTCTTTTTCTGCTGTAGGCTTAGGAAAAAGATCTGTATTATTATTATTATTATTATTATTATTATTATTATTAAATCTTGGGAAGAAGGAGGAAGGCATGGGACATTTGCAATGATGTTTTTGGTCTTTCCAAGTCACTGTTCTGTGTGATGGAGCCTTGTGCTCCTAGAGATGGCTGAACTCCTGCCTGCCCATGGGAAGCAGCGAATGAATTCCTTGTTTTTCTTTGCTTTCCCTATCAAACTGTCTTGATCTCAGCCCATGAGTTCTCTCTTTTACTCTTCTGATTCTCTCTCTGGTCCTGCTGGTTGGGGAGTGAATGAGCAGCTCTGTGGTGTTTGGCTGCTGGATGGGGTTAAACKACAAAGTAAAGAAGACTAAGAAAGTGTAGAGAAGTATTTCAAGCTATCAAATTTAGTCTGAGAATTAATTAATCCATAGCTGTTTTGCATTTATTACACAAGCCTCATTAACTGGGCATGGGGAAAGCCTGGCTGCTTGTCCAGGGTCACTGTGGTCACACGGGGTCCTTGGAGCCAGTGGTCACATCCTCACCTGGTGAGCTGAGGGACAGCAATGAGCAGGCTCTCTCCAGGATTACCCTGGACACAGGGATGATAGGATTCAACGGGAATAATTTAATCTAAAATCCTGCCRATCTGACCATGTGGGGCTTGGGTTAGTCCAGACAATTTGTTCTCAACAAGAATTAATAAGCTCAATAATTGTGACAGTACTGGCGCTAAGCTTTGCTTTCCCATAGATATCAGTGGCTCCGATTTTCATGCTTTATACACACTTAGRTATGTTTTGGGGTTTTTATTTTCAAATTACTGCAAGGCTATTGCATGGATTTTACTCTCTTCAAGAAATTTCTTTTTCCATGAGTTTCAAAAGCATCCTCAAGCCAGTTGAGCCTGGTTTGGGATAACTCATTTGCCAGCAAATTGAGTGGAACAATTTCACCAGTGTTTGGTAGATGTCCATTCTAGCCATGTTCCCCAATTCTCTTTGGCCTGAGGACCAGTGGCTTTCAGAGGGTGTTTTAAAGTGTGTTTGGTGCCACTGAGAAGTGGTTCACGATATCAGACTAAATGGTGTCAGTGGTGTGTACTGAGCAGCTTTCACTCACAAAAAAGGTGCCCCATATATCATTCTGTAGTGAAATATCTCCTGAAAAAGTGAAAATATCCCCCCAAAAATAGTGGAATAACCCAAAGAAATATCACTGTAGGATTTGGAAGGCCCCACTGCAGTCAGCCTTAAATTCCCTTTGAGAGTACTGGTTACTCAGTTTGATAATTTGGTATTTAATGAAATGGGATCCTCATTTTGATACTTTGGAGGTGTCACACTTATTAATTAGTAAGAATATTGTTACTCAGAATATTCAGGATTCCACCTTGTCTCATTATCATGCAATTCACATGTGGTAATTTTAAAAATCTTACTGCAGAACACTCTCCTGTTTTGCTTTCAAAGACATTGGCWATTTCTTAGCAATATCAAGTCAGGTTTATTAATGAAAATTTTCCAGTTTAAAAAAAAAAAAAAGAGAGAGAGAGAAAATCATCTTGTCTGTTGGGCTAAGCATATTTTTTTAACTCTGATAAATGTAAATTTAAGTGCAAATCCTCTGAAATCAAGTGCCATCCATAGGCTGGTCTTTCAAAGGAAGCTGTTGAAGTTCCTGAGAGCACATTTTTAAAAGTTCTTCACAAAGTTCAACTTATGGTAATCTGAAAAAAAAAAATTCTGTTTGAAGGTGATTTTGGGTCACTTGGTGAGGATGGAGCTATTTTGAGATATTTGCTTTTTAACCTGCTTGACATGGAGGTGTGGAGGGTGGCATTGCTTTGATAGCAGGGCAGAAGAATGTCTCTGTAACACCTGCTGATCTCTCACTCTTCCCCTCAGCTATCTCTGTGTATTTAAAATAGTGTTTTTCGAAAGGCAGGCTCTGTTTTTTAGTAAAATCTATCCTATGATTTAAAAAATAGCTATACCACAACAAATCTAGCCACTTTTCATCCTTGACAACTCTTGAAATGATCTATGAGGCTGACATTGAAGGTTTCAAGCAGTTTAGAAAAAATAATCACTAATAATATATGCTTATTTTCAGATCACACTATTAAAAAAAAAAGAGCTGTGTTACTGTTTTTAAATTACAATTTTAGCTATTACAAACTTAAGTATACTAAGCAAATTAAATGGTTTGGATTTTGAGCTGAGGGAAGAGCTTATCATAGGAGTTGCAGTTCTTTAATTCCAAAAGCCAGAGCAATTGAGATACAGGCTCCATTTAATTAGAAATTATGAGATGGATAAAATGAATCGCATAGAAGGATTTCCTTTCCACTTATCCATTTCTAATAAATACATGTTTTGACAGCAGTAATGCTGTCTTAAATTGTTAATGTTACATGAAACTTCCATCTTATTTATGTGGGTTGTTCTCACTACGTCGAGGAGCCTGTGAGATGCCAAATAGAACAAGGATCTATGCTGGATTTAATCAAGATGGAAATGGAAAATTTGTTTTAATACACTTGTGAGAAAATCCCTAACAGTGTTCTTTCCCTGCAGTCCCCATGAGCTTTCCCTCAAACTTTTCTCCTGCCAATTTGTCAAATCTTTTCTCTAAAAGACCCCGAGCGATAATCTCAGACCAGAGATCTCCTTACTTTTCTTGGCAAGCCTTGCCTTTCATTTTGTTTTTTTTTTCTAATGGGCTGCACATCTGAGCAATAAAAAGGAGTTTCTGTAGGAAACCTGTGCAACATTTCTGACACTGGGCATCATGTTTTTTTTCTGGAAATGTAATTTCTAGTTTGCTTCCTAAAATACCCCCAGTGGATTTGGGCCGTGCCTGAGYGCTCTCTGAACCTGTCCACACCTCTCCAGTAGCTCTGCAGTAAATATTCCTTCTAGCAGAGCAATCAGCATCTGTGCTGTGATGTGTAAGGGTCAGCAGAACTCTTAATCCAGCAGATCATTYGCCTCCATGGCTAAAAACATGGCACAAAGGAAAGGTGTGTTCCAGAAGCAGCTCCCCAGGAATCCAAGATGTATTGRAGTGCTCGGCTGCCAGCAGTGAAGGTTTCTGCTAAGTCATCATTTGTCTCTTGTTTGTGTTCCTCAAGGAAAACCTAAAAACCTTCTTTCTTGGGAGTTCACAACACATTGCCAAAAAAAAAAAAAAGCACAGATTCAATGATGTGAGTTTTGGGTTGGTTATTTTGGTGTTTGTTTGTTTGTTTGTTYGTATGGCATATTAACAGCTTTTATTTCTTTCCTTCCCATAGTGTCACTTGATTCTCTTTCTTTGTTTTACCAACCTCCTCCTCTTCACTTGCCCCTTCCCAAATGCCTCCTGTGAGACTCYTTCCATCAGACCACTCACCTTTTACTTTGAAAATGAGATAACCAACAAAGATTTCACCAAATGCTAAAGAGTTGGTGCCTTAGGACAGCCCTTTCTCTGAAGCTGCTGCAACAAAGGCCAGAAAAATCTGCTGTTGTATGCTGGGTGATGGGGTGTTCCTAGCACATACAGGCTTGCACAGGTAGCAGGGATTTCTCTAAAAAATCTTCAGATTAGCACAGTTTATCTGATTTGAGAGGAAAAAGCATTGAASTTGTGCATTCAGTATGATTTTATTGCAGAAAGGATGAACAATTTTATTTTTACCCATGCTTATGAGGCACCAAGAAGTAATCTCACAGGTAAATTCTTTAACTTTTAGTGAGTAGTGTGAGAAAGGTTATCCTGAATTTGTGTGCCCTGCCACAAGAATCTACTGTGGAAATACTCAATTCATGCCAAGAGAAATTAGTTACAAATCCACAACGCAAAATTTATTCACAATTATTTTTCATCTTCTTCCAGTCAAATGCTTAGTTGCTGCTTTTGCACCCCAGCCACTTGAATTCYACTGGGGCTACCACCCAACCTCTTCATATAAACCACAATGAGATACCTCTTTTCCCAAGGAAAAGGCAAAGGATTGTATTCCAGAGCTGTTTAATGAGTCTCTATGACTTATTTTCAGAACACTTTAATACTTCTGCCTTGTCAGTCTCTGAAAATGAGTGGTAATTAGCCTTCTGGGTTGGCAGGAAATTGCCATATTGATCATCTCTGGAAGCATCAGATAGAGAAAGGAAGAGAAATCCATAGAAATAAATGTTTATATGCATTGTTGGGGGCTTGAGGGGGTTATTTTCTGTTTTTTAGCTTGAAGAATTATTAACATCAGGGAAAACACAGATGAACAAAATGTATTGCTACTGATTTAGGCATTTAGAAATAGCTTTTCCTGCCACCAGTGCAAATCCAATAAAAACTCCTGAAAGAAGCTACGATTGCTTTTAAGTAAGACCACTTAAGGCCTGGCTATAAAGGAAATATTGCTCTTTAAAAATGTAAAACAAATCCTTCTAACAGGACYTTCCATGTTAAGCTGTCTCTAAATAAAAGATGATGAGATATTTAAAAGAGTTTCTGAGTTCGCATTAAATGCATAATTCAGGAGTGAATGTTGGAAAGGGAGTAAAGATGTAAAAGACTTTAGAGGAATATATCTGTGATTCTATATGATTTGTCTGGGAAGTTTAATCGGCACAGAGGAGCTGAAATCTAACCAGGGAAATAGTTTGGATTATACTGATTGTAAGGTCTTAAAAAATTACCCACTCTTCAGAAATGCTTCCAGTATGTAACAGCCCCTATTTCAGGATTTGCTGCCCTGTGATATGCAAAAGAGATTATAGTAACATGAGCTAAAGCAGCTGATGTTTTGCAATGGCCATTCCTGGTGTTATTACATAATTCTGTAAGCCTGACTTAGTGATGAATTTTAAACATCAAATAACCCTGGATGTCTTCCAGGCTTATGTTGCATATRTACCCGTATTGGTCTTTGGAATGCAAGCATATATCGAGTAATACCTTATAAAAAAACATTAGACCCTTGCTATGAGATTAATGGTGGGATTTATTGAGATGTTTGAGACCAGAACTGTTCCCATCATTCCTAATGTTTCAAACCAGGGGCATGAGTGATGTACATTTTTAGCAGCTGTCACTTCAATGCAGTAGCCTCATAAAGAGGAAGATGAAAAAGCTCATACCTTGAGAAAGAGCAAGAAAGAATTAAAAAAAAAAATTAAATCAGTATCTTTGTAATCTAAAGTTGCTTTTYTAAACATCTCAGTCACAATTTTTCATAGGGTGAGTCTACGAATATACTCAGTCAGTACGTTTGTTTTAAGGTATTAGATATGTAATATACAAACATCTTAAAACATCTTTTGCTTCCATAAAACTGCAACAAACACAATTTGTGTTACTGTGCTTTCCCATGGCTGTGGAAAGTCTCAGCACCTTCCAAAGGACAGTGGCCATTTGGGCTGTGGCTCAGTAAGTTTGTTTGGATTCTGTGTTTTGCCAGAGTGCATCACATTGGRAATCCTGTTCCTTATCTTGTGCTGACTAGGTTATGCTCCTACTCTTCCTTCTAACAAGGAAGAATTCTTGCGATTTTAGAGAATTACATGATGCATGTTTGTGTTTTTCTCCTGGGGACTGGGCTATTTTGTCTTTTCTTTGCTGCATGAGGCAAAGGCACAACTCTTACCATACCCACTGCTGCCCTGCAGTTTTTGTGTGTTTCCCAGATTTGTTACTTCCTTGGTTGGGAAAAAGCTAAACAAACTGGAGTAAAGTCTCAATAAAAGTAAAATAAAGCATTTCTAAGTYGCTGGTCATTGATGTGTTAATATCCAGTTATTCTGAGGCATAATTGCGCTCACCRGAACATTTGGTGTTTACTTCCATCTTCTATTTGAATACTTGTTTGAACATATAATTTCCCAAATATTTTGTTGCTTTGTAGTGTCAATAATATTTCAAATATCAATGGAAAGAGGTAATCAGATAGAAGCATAGTGATTTTGGGGTGTGCCTGGAGTGGATGGGCATTACATTCTAAATGGTAGATAGGAGATGCTTTTTCTGGGAAATCATGAAACTTTAATACAAATACTGTGTTACATTGCTGTATTATAAAACTCACTCCAATAAAAGAGGGAGATGGGAGGATTTGATCTGTTATGAATGTAGTGAAAATTGCTTGGTTATGGAAGTTTAATGAGACCTCCCATAGCAAAAAAAATTGGAACTTAGCATGATTTAACCTTCCTTTCATCTTCTACAAAGAGAAATTATTCTCAGACTTGTGTAGTTTTAGATTAAATTTTGAGCATGTGCTTTAGCCCTTTTGTGAGCTATTTTAAAAATTTATAATAGAACAGTAGAAATGCAGCCAAGCATTCAGCAACTTCTACTACAGAGGTTACTTAGTCTTTCAAAACTTGAAATGAAAGCGTGAGTGGGAGAGGAGAAACATGAGGTGGCTTTCCCATGAGAAGAGTGAAGGGACACCTTCAGCTACAAAGAGAAAGAAATCAAACTCACTCTGGGAGGGGTGGAGGTTATGTGCAAGTACCTTTTTAGAAAGGGGACATGAATTAAATATTAAGATTCTTGATTAAATGAACTTTCTTTATCCTCGGCATAGCGTAGTAAGTTTTTCCTTAAGGTTTTGGAGTGTGAGTTGGCATTGAGTTTAGTCCTCTAGTTCTTGTTCTTGGAAGTCTTCTCTGGTCCTATTAATTTCATGTGCTGAGAGAATATTTATTTRCTTATTTAAACTGAGTGTGCCTAATAGCTGTCCCTCTTGTTAGAAAGCTGGAACTCACTGAATATCACATTTTCCAAGGCGCTCTGGTAGGAAACTGTAAACTGTCTAACAGCCATTGTTATGTTCTGGAACAAAAATTTTGTGAAAAGCAGCAGCAGACATGTTAAACAGATTTTTCAGGGTATGTGAAGGATTAAGAAATTTTATGGTGCATTTAGGGATGTGGGTATTATGCCATGTATGGATTACTGATTTTCCCCCCCTCCATCTTTGAGCCTTGCAGATTAAAACTGCCTGTATAATAGAGCATTTCAAAGATTCACATGAAAGTAAGCTTCCATGGAATTCAGTGCTAAAGGCTCGGACTTAAATTTGGAAAGAATTAGCTTTTGTTGCTATGGGAACATATACTTCATTTAGTCCTGAAAGGAAAATATACAAAATTATGATAAAAAATAACACTATTAGTCCACTTGGTGGGGCAGGAGGCACTAGAAATAACTGTGTCATCTGGGCATATAATATCTCCCTGTTGTGTACAGCATGAGCACATTAAAAAAAAAAAAATCTTCTTGTCAGTTTATTGCTCCATTATAATCTTTYTTTCAATAAGTTCACATTTGTTTGCATTGTAAAATCACAAACTGCACATAAACAAGTAGTTCAGCCATTATTTGCCTTTGTGAGGAATCACTGGGGACATCTATTAATTTTCACATGATTATCTTTATTTCTTTGCCATTCATAAAGTTTTGCATGAAGCCTAGATCTCAGCATGTTACTATTCAGCTAACCAGTGGTAAAGCAGAGAAATTCAAAGTTGCAATTGAATTTATTCCTAGGCACTATTAATACAAGTATGAAAGTGAGCTCTGCTGCTACCTTCTGCATTTGCTTCTTTGCTTAAGAGGGTTTTGCTGACTGTGAGGGAAGTGGTGGYAAATGTCTTGCAATTAGACTATTTTTGTCCTTGGAGAGTGACATAACTGTGGAGAGATTTTTCCCTTCTCTTGGCTCCTGCCTTCCCAATTTCTTTGTAATCTATTGCTTCAAGCCTCAGCTTTGGTTTCGGAATAGCATTATCCAGAAAAATAGTCTGCTTTTGAAGCCTAAAAATGTCCTWAAATTAAATTAAATGCACTTCTTGCATTAAGTTTATGACCCTTTTGTTTTCTTGTGACTTTGGGTGTTATGACCACCATCCCATCATTTGTGCGATGCAGTACTCGTGTGGAATTATTTGCAAATGCCAGGGATGTATATTTATGCTGCTTTTCATGTGCAACATTTGTGCTGTTTTATGCAGATATTTATTATCCCATTTCTCTAAAATTTGACTTCATATTCAGGTTCAAGTGGACATAGAAAGGTAAAGTGAAATACAATGCAAATTGCAACTGTCCTGTGATCCTCCAGTGAATTCCTTCAAAGGTGTACTTTTTTACAATATTTTGATGCAAAAATTCTCTCCCACAGTATCTTGGCTGCTTCAGGCATGTTGTTATTATTGCTGTGGAAATCTATCTTTTAGCAAATTGAAAAAAAAAAAAAATCTGCCCTTGTCAGGACATACGTATAAAAAGAGAGATCAAGAAACAGCAAATCAGTAAGAGATGCAGACAAAAATTAACATAAAAGGGGGAAGACACAGAGGCTAAGTGATCTCTCAATTCATCTCTGTGATGGAGAGGGAGTATGAGCAAAATGCTTTTCATCTTTTAGGAAGCTCTAGCGTCATCTCCACTTCTGCTKTTGCTATAAGCAGTTAGGGTTGCTTTTGTTGAAATGCTGCCATTATCATTTAATCATCAACCCTGTAAAGTGCTGTGCCCACTCAGCACAGAGATCATTCCTTGGCCTAGAGACAAACCGCTTAAGCGGCGGTGATGTTTCATTCTTTCAAATAAAATCCCTTTCCAAGAAACAAACCGGTGAAATGCTTCAGTTGAGAAATATTCCCACAGCATTTTATTTGGCTGTGGGTTGCATGAAAGCGACCCCAAAATGTCTSATGTTTCTCTAAGTGACACTAATGCGTTCCACCTCTGCTGCCTCCCCCAAAGTTCACCTATTGAACCGCTGCGCTCAGGTCACACGCAACCCTTCACCGAGGGAAAGGCAGCAGCGTGGCATTCTGCAGTGAGATATGTCTAAACAGCATTTTGTGAGCATTATGTCAGCTAAATGTATGTAATGGCAACGGAAAGAATGTGGCAATGACTTTTTGAGGAGCCTGTAAACAAACTCTGTCATCGTTGAGGAAGAGAGATGAACATCTGCCATTTCTTTTCCACTTGCAATCCTGAATACAGGGCTGTGTTGAAGGCTTTTWCTTCCCAGTAGAGCCTTCCTCCTGAAAACCAAACCCCTCCCCATTCCCTCCATTACTTTACTTTGCAAAGCAGTCTTAGAGCACGTGGATTGGGTGCCTTTCAGGGGTGCCAGAAGGTCTAAGGGACCAGACTAGAGCTCATCATAGCAAATAGCTCTTATGATGGTCTCTTTAAGGCATCACCCTCTTTGTTCCCTGAACTCTTTCTGCTGATCACACTGCTTGCTGTTGCAGGCACACCTCACATCTTCTGAGATCTGCCACAGCTTTCATCTCCCCAGTCACTCTGCATATCTCTTGTACCTAATTTTTAAGGGGTTTCCTTTTTGCTGTACTTAAAGGAAACCTTTGTTCTTTTAATAAGTGAGATGGGGGGGGGTGTGTTGACTAAACTTAAGCATATTTTTTACTTTGAAAGCTCATTTATTTCTGATACCCAGTTTATTGCTTTAGTAAACCTTACTTCATTCATCTCAACAGGAAAAAAAAATCAAGTTTGATATGAAGAGTTAGCGAACTGTCTAGGCATTTGAAAASAGAATGAAGCCTTATCATTTTGGAAAAGTATTAGTGATGGAGAACTTTACAATTAAGGAAATGAAATGGCTTTTAAGGTCTGGCCTGATTTGAAGGGCTGAATGACTGCTTCTTACAAAGTCAGCTTTAACAGTGCATTTTTAATTAACCTCTCATGCCCACGTATGTATAGAAAAAAAAATCATTAATATGGCAATGGTTTCTGTGTGCTGTTCTCCCCAACTTTGAAACCTGAATGTCTGTGTTCATTTGCATTTAKTCATGGACCACTGAGTGAAGAGTGTTCCTGGCCTTGCTTTTGGATACTCATAAAACTTGAAGGAATCTTCATTTTAAATCAGTATAATGGTTTAATGAAACCTGTGCTTTACAATTCAGTCACCTGCATAGACCAAGAAGAAATCTTTTTATCCCTAGTAAMAGGTTATATGTGGACTATTTTCATTTCTTCAGAAAGAGCAGAAATTGTCTTCAGGTGAGAGCAGTGTTTCATCAGAAAGAACAAGTAGAGCCAATAATTGCCTTTTTGAAGTACCTTGATGCCTCCTGCTCTCTTATGTTCCCTGGTGTCCTCAGAAGCACCACAAGCTGTGGCAAACATTCCTTCCCTCAGGAAGCTGGCACTTATCTACATTGCAGTTCRTTTTATAAAATATTTGCCATTTATTTGTCTTGGAATCTCCACGGGATGGAGTAGAGGAGACGAAGGATGAGAAAAAAGTTGCCGGTGCCTGTGTTGGGCAAGGCAAGTTCAGGTCCTTCTGTACCAAATCTAAATATGAACATGAACCTCATCTCCTGCAGYTGGGGTTGGAGGACTGTCACCAGCAGGCCACAGACTGTGATCTGCCTTTTCTCATGGATGGCAATATCTAAATGAGAATAAACCTACTGACTTGGTCTTTAATAACAATTGCAATTTCTGTCTGTTTGATTTAGTTTGTGTTGTTGGCTTTTTTTGGTCTTTTCCTGTGAGTCCAATGGCTCAATGAGTCTGATGGAGTCTGGACATCTGGGTAGGTTCAGGAGTTTCTCATCTATCCAAGACACTTCTAGGACTCAGTGAAGATAATGATCAAGGGAATTAAAGAAAGCTTAATTATGATAGAATCAGCTACTACATTATAAAAATTAATTAAGCAAGAATTTGGCTTTGTTATAATGGAAGAGAYGATGTGTGATAAGCAACAACACAAACAAAACCATGGGTGTAGAATAAAGTTGATTAAATCAATCAGCTTTTTGCTTCAGAGGTCACTAAATCTGAGCAAATCTTTTTCATGGTCAAAATGTTTGCCTTTAGTTTTCTTCATGCACCCAAGAACAACATTTCCAGCCAAGCCTCTAAACATAAAATATCCTGGATTTTACGTATGCTTTGCTTGTAATAACAAATAATCTCAGTATTTAGCCAGAACTTCAGATGGCTTAAATCAACACAGACTTCAATAAAACTGTGTTGATTTACTT
>NW_026623327.1:35899-41295 GCF_030028575.1 Malurus melanocephalus | reverse complement strand
TTTTTTTTTTTTTTTTTTTTTTTCTATTAGATGTTTATGTAGAGGAAGCCAAGAAAAATTACTGGCCTACAGAAATTTAACACATTACCAAGTTACCAATATGTCAGAGCATTCCTTTGGAGCAGATTCCTCTGATTATCAATAGGATCTAATTAATTTAGCGGTTTTAATTTGTGGTAAATAAAGTGAAAATGACCACTTAGTATAGCACTTCTTGAAACCATTTTATGTGACTAACACATCAAAGAGAAGTCATGCAATGATGAGATTTTTGTTCAAATCTTGGTGTGTGTGTGTATGTATAAGTGATATGTCAGTACAATCTAGGATTTTGTTTATTTACAGTTTGCATTGATAGTCTCACTGTCCTTTGTGCTCTGCTTCTTGCACATCATGCATGGTCTTCTACAGTAAACAGATATGAAAATATCTTATGAAAGGGTGGGTTGGAGTCCCTGAGAAAAGGAAAAAATCACTAACTTAGAAAGGTATTAAACACTATCGAAACAGGTGGGACCTTAATATTCTCAAGGGTTAAATGGGAAGAGAAACATAAGTATTTGAATTTCTTCAACTTCTTCAGATGCACGAGATCATATATATGTGCACCAAGTGTAGCTACCAAGGGCAGTGCAGCACATGTAGAAGCTTCCATGATGCAATAAATGTTCCACCTAATTCATGCTTCATTTGTCATTTACCACCCTGACATTTTTTAGCTACTTCAATTTTRTTTATGCTTTTATTTTTGGGCCTAAAATTTTCTCTTGCTTAGAACCTGAAGCATTAGCACGAGCAATTAGTTGTTCTCCAAGTGCTGTTTTAATTTAAATAAAGAATAACAGATAAAGCAGTAAATCACAACAGCCCCTGGACATGTACTAGTAACGATTTTGGCAAGCTGAGGTGACTGAAGGTGTGACAAAATGGCTAAAATGGATAGGAGAAATAAAACCTTACAAATGGCATCCTTATGGACCAGAACATTTGAATCAATGCCTATTTCTCCCATTTCTTGAAAGAATCMGGTTTTTCCTAATTCTGGAGAGAAGTGATGTCTTGCAACAAAAATAGACAAAAGAGCATTTAGAGCTGGCATTATCTATTGATTGTGATGATTTTGGGGGGAATCCTTMTTTTTAAAATTTCTTCTCTGACTCTTAGTTTCTCAAGTAATTTTGCAGCCCAAACTTTACGTGCAAAATTATTTTCTTGTGTTTTCAGCASAGAAATTCTATTCTCCTTCATGTAGGAATGCTCAGGTACTTAGCAGAGGAGGCTCTTTCCCTCTGTCCCACTGCCAGCACAAAACAATTACATTTAGGGAAAATTAGGTATTCTGAGAGCCTGCTAATTACAGAAGCTGGAGTCTGGCAGGCAGGTCAGATTAACATGCCTAAACAACCTCAGTGATCATAAGTGGTCATTAGTTTAATTTTTCTTCTTATCAGAAAGACAGAGCCTCCTCTAGCACAGTGCCCTCTGCTATCAAACTCCATGTTTAGTCTAAGTTTAGTCCTATCTCTTTGTGGTCTAAACAGAAGTTTGTTTTATGAACCAGTTTTGAATTATCTTAAAATGGCACTAATTRCATAACTATTACTAATGTTTTCTCATATGGAAGATGATGTTTAGTGAAGTCTATAGCAAAGAATGTTGGCAAGCTTCAGATATTTCCTGTTTAAAAAGCTCTCTGTACAAAAGAGCTTGCTTGGTTTTCGTTCTTTCTTCCCAAGATTATATTAAACAGGCAATAGGTTGCTTAGAGTTGACTTCAAAACTAAATCAAAATAGTAATAATTGTGGATTTCACTTATCTGGCTAGTGTCATCCAGTTCAGATTAARTGTTTTCTGTTAAGAACTGTGGGTTAACAAATGTGGTATTTCTCTGAAATTGAGTTGGAGACTTTTTTCTACCTCCTTTTCTAATGTCTGGGATTAGGACTGAATTCATGTCACTTCATTTTTTTCCTACTGCTGCAACTTTGCTGTCCCAAATGGGGAACTACATCTGCAACTTGTACAAACTTGGTTTGTGGAGGGATTGTAAATATGCTGGACCACGCTGACCTTTTCAGTAGACTGTSCCTTGATTGGTAGCCAGTCCACCTCTCCCCCCACAGGTTAATGAAGCTGTAAATAGGAGAACTGAAATGGCAAGCCAATCAAAAAGGTCAGAGTAGTACAGCACACCACTACAGCTGACAAAATATATGAGGCATTAAAATTTGGATACTTCATTCCTAGTGACAAAGACTGTAATGAGAGCAGAAAAGAAAGCTCCGTGAATCCCTTCCTATCATAGGGAATGTAAGGTGGATGGGAAACGATGYGAGCCTGCCATGCCTGTATTCCGAGATGAATGTTTTAAATCTCTTCATATATTTCAGGGACCTTATAATACCAAAGTCAGGTTAAAACCCATGCTYCTTGCTGTAGGAATACCTTTTTCAATGTTCCTGCTAACTGTACGCACAAAATGTTATAAATATTATCTCATATTAATATCATTTTTCAAAGGATGGTGTAGAGGGGGAAGGCTATGAATGAGAAAACAGGAATAGAAAGCAACTCAGACTTTGTTAGAATATGAACATGAGAATGTAAAAGCACACTCAGTCACATGGAATAACAAAATAAACTCCTTTTACTGTGTTGGGACAGCATCATATTTCTTCAATTACTTTCATAAGTTTTAAATTAATAAAAATCTTGTAAAACACAGAAGGATACTGCATGTATCTGCTGCTTAGCTGAATGTCGTGCTCTAGTTAAATTTAAACCATTGTCCAAAAAAATGCCCAAATTTTATCCCTGTGAGGTAGCACACAACAGTGAAGTCAGCAGAGATGATGATTATTGAAAATTTTCTTTTAATCTCCAAACAATTTTCTGAACATTGCTATTATTCATTCTTATCTGATGTAGAGACATCTTGAGCTGGTGTTTTACCCAAGAACTCTATTCTCCAAGAACTGAGTCCCCTTGTTTTGAAACATTTCCCTGTCGTGCTGGCTACCCGTATCACTTCAGGAGCATAAAATGTTAAGTGTATTTCCCAAGTAGATTAGAGCACGTTGATACAAAATTGATGCTCCCTGGTGTAAAGCAAGTGTAGCTGGTGAGAGCTCCTTGTTCAAAGGGTGCGAGCAGCTACTACACCCACGGATTGTCATGCAGCTTTGAGTTTGTGAGACTCTCTTCTACAAAGAGTGGCAGAGTATTTGCTCACGGGGGAGGAGCTCACAGTRGCTTGGCCCAGTCCTGGGGCTTATTTACAGCAGATATATTGCTCTGTGCTTGCAGTGGGAGCATGTGCAGTTAAACATGCCTTTGACAAATRGTTTGGTTTCCCCGGCCACGGAAGGAGCCTGCAGCCCCAGCCTGGCGGAGCCCTCTGCTTCGCTGGATTTCCAGGCTGGTGGGATGAGTTACAGGGACCTGTGCCAGGAGGTGCCTTCTGCTGCATTTTATCACTGACTCTAATCCAGCTGTCTGAAACAGCGCCAAGCTCATTAGCTGTTTCAGTGCCTGTTATATCAAGAGCCCAAATAAGCCCAGAGAGGTCAAGTTTCGAACGGGAGCAAAGACTTTTCATTTGTCTCTCTGTTCATGCAGGCCCAAGATGACTCCCATATGGGACAAATCCCACTTAATGCCTCCTATTTAAACTTGTCCTGACATATTTTAGAATGTTCACCAATTAACAGTAGCATTAAGTTATAAACTACTTTAGGTGAGGGTTCTAATATAGGTAAAGACCCCTTGTTTTTCTTAAGATTGTCTAATCCAAGTTTGACTTGGCTAATGCAGGAGAACCAAATAAAAGATTTACTGACACTGAATCACAGGATTATTAATCTGGAGAACTTATTTTTGCCCAGACTCACTGCACATAAACCCTAACTCTGTCCTAAGCATCCCCCACTCTCAAATCCCAAGTGCAACCACTTGGTTGGAGGTTAAGAGCAGGCAGGAAAGAAAAATAATATTATGATGACAAATGCAAGGAAAAAGAACAGTGAAAATAAATATTATCATTTGTGAATAGCTACTTTCTCAGTTTTATAAGTTTAGCCTAAAAAGCAAGSCAGCTGGCTCACACATGAGACTGTAGATAATGAAATTATAAAGTCTGTCAAGATTTCCATTATATCTCCTGTAAATAACTGCAAAAATGAAAACCACAGCATGATATTTTTAGCACTCTCAGTTCATGAAGTGAGATCTTCAGTATAAAAGCCAAGTCCATTTTTTCAGTTGCTTCAAATTAGTTTTCTTTTGCCGTTGTACTTTGTGTAATTCAAATCTTTCATTAAATTACCAAGGAAGAGTAGTTGGGCTGCTCCCTGTGTCCTGCTGATGAAGCAAAGATAGCTCAGAGAATAAAAATATTTATGGATGGATGCATTACCAAGGTTCTTATTTAAAGTTACATTATGTCAGGAGCATGCTACTGAAAAATGAGTACAAAAAAAAAATCAGGACAGTTTGTTTGTTTTGGGTCTGGGCCTTTTAACCACACAGAGCTGTTTTTATCAGAGCACCATATTATTAGCTGCCTCCTAGAATGACAACATAACTGATCATTTAATTTTGGATTGTCACTGCAATACCTACATAAACTCCCTGTGACAACAAAGCCAGTGATGGAGCAAATCTTCACAAGACATCAGACATGTGTRGTAATGAAAGCAATCCAGAATGTTGACTGAAAGAATGCAAAATGTGCATGCATTTGAGATCTTGCCTCAGTGAGGATCCCATGGATAGCTTAGAGTAATAGTTTTACCAGGATAAGCCTGTATTTTGTTAATAAAGACTTATTTCAGTGCTCAGGTAGGTGGGCAGTCTTGGTGAGAACAGGAAACTGGGACTGCCTAAAGCTTTTCCAGATAGTGGAAGAGTGATTTGAGGCAGAGACAGTAGGMAATGAAATGACACCAAACTGTGACCCACAGATCTTTCAAAACTCTACATTTCTGTATTTTTTTCAGAAATATTTGGTTTGTGTGGTTTTGATTATCAGCTCTTCCTATTGAAATATTTAAACTTTAAGTGCAGCCACTGTGACTTGTTTCCTACTAGAATTCTGGCTTATTGTTATTGCAACCTCCCTTGATGAGCTGGCTACCCTTCTTGGGATGAATCCCAGGACACTGTCAGTTTTCTGGGATGCAAGCACACATTCCTGAGTAATGCTGAGCTTCTTGTCAGCCAGCACCCTAGGTTTTCTCCTCAAGGCTGCCCTCAAACCATTCTGTGCCAAACCTGTGTTTGTGCTTGGGATTGCCCTGTCCCAGGGTCAGCACGTTGCACTTGGCCTTGTTGAATCTCAGGAGGTTCTTTGGGTGCCCACTTCTGGAGCATCTCCACGTCTTTCTGGGTGTCATGT
>NW_026623327.1:0-35639 GCF_030028575.1 Malurus melanocephalus | reverse complement strand
CATGTCATCTCTGTCATGTCAACTGCACTGCTGAGCTTTGTGTCACCTGCAAACCTGCTGAGGGTGCCCTGCATCCCACTGTGTCAATAACATTAAAGAGTGCTGGTCCCAGTTTGGACCTCTAAGGGGCACCACTTGTTACCCATCTCCACCTGGATACTGGGCATTGACCTCTACCCTCTGCATGCAACCATCCAACCAATTCCTCATCCACCAAACAGTTCATCTATAAAATCCATGTCCCCTCCAGCTCAGATGTTGTGGTGGGCCGTGTCCTTATGGAAGTACAGAGAGATGACATCCACAGCTCTTCCCTTGTCCACTGAGTGGACATCATAGAAGGCCACTGGATTGGTCAGGGGGACTTGCCCTCAGTTAAACTGTCTTGAATCATCTCTCTGTCCTCCATGTGCCTCACCCCAACTTCTAATAGGATCTGTTCCATGATCTTCTTGGGCATAGAGGTGCGGGTGAAAAGTCAGTCCCAGGATCTTTCTTTTTAGCCCTTTTTAAAAATGAGGGCACTATTTTCCTTTTTCTAGACAATGGGGACTTCACCTGACTGGTTTTTTTTGTTTTGTTTTTTTTTTAATAGAAGTTGACAGTGAAGATCGAGGGGGGAAAGTAGTTTGCCTTTTAGTTTGACCAGTAGGTTTTGACTCATCCATGCCGGTCTCTTGTATTCCTTTCCTGATTTCTTACACCAGATGATTGAGAGCTCTTGCTCTCTGTGGAAAATGCTTTAAAGTTTTGCCAGCTCTGTTCTTCTCCCTTGGCCCATCCTGAAGGATGTTTCCCAGGGGATCCTACTGTCRAAGTCCTTGAAGAGGTTGGAAGTTTGAGGGTGTTTCTCATTGGCCTGGACTTCTCTGCATACTTTTACAAGCCTTGAGTAAACCTTAAATCTCCTATGTAACTTTGTTAATAAATATTTTTTARAAATCTATGACCACAATTAAGAGTTTTATAAGAGAAGGAAAGACTCTACAACTGAACCACTAGTATGAGTTTGATCTCATTCTCCACACTTATGTGCAAAGCAGGGCTTTGTTCCCAGATCAGAACTTTTAGGGGGTCTAAGAAAAATGTAGCTGAATGTCAACAGTTTTGTCTGYATAGTAGAAGTGGTTAAGTGACTACAAAAATTGCAAATTAACAAAATAATAGGTAGCTGAARGTACAGCAGAAGAAATTATTAAGTTTCAGAACTCAGATGAAAACCATTTCTTCCATCCTCAGAGAGGGGTTACAAATTCAGTCAGGCATGGTATTACGGAAGGTTATCGCCAGAGTTAGTCAAACTGGACTGARTCACTWCAKATTTTTAGGGAAAAAGAAGATAAATCAGAGCTTTGGGCATTGCTGAAGCTATGTAAGCACAGATACCACAACCACTGAAAGAGTATTAAATTGCAAACACAAGGGCATGAGATGAAATACCACCATCCTTGAACAAGTATGCTGCAAATCTCTGCAGACTTTGCTGAGATTCTGTTCCAAGGTACGTGTGGAAAATGAACCTTTTCCTTAGGCTCTAACAATGCTCTGTGTAAACAACTGCAACCTGAAGTTACTTTCCCCAAGCAGCTCATTTTGCCTGTGGATGAAAACACAGCAAGCTTTCAAAACATTACAGTATTTCTCTTTCTGACCTACCAGCAGAAGAGTGAAATACCACTAATTTGGCAGGGGTTCTACAGCCTCTGTTACGTGTATCTGTGATTTTCAGTCTTTCAGTGATTTTCCTTTTACTGAGCCCAAGCTAGTTATGGGAAACATTTCTGCTTGCCACTGCCAGTATGCAAGTCTGGCTATTATCACCTTGCATATGTGTTGAGACCTACATTGTGAGCATCACTGCTTCTATCAGTCTGCTGCAGCAAAAATTGATGTAATTAGGGCTCCTCTCCTCCCTGCCATCCATGGTTACTAAAAGGCAGCCCTTCATTTCAGCTCTTGCAAGAGATGCAAGCACAGAACTGTTTGATACAGTAAAAAGGCTTGAGTACAAGATTAAAATTTGACTTTGTACAAAAGAAATTGTTCCACCCATCACTTTCATTGAGAAATGCTCTAAAAACTAGAGTTTAGGGAAGTACTTTAARTTAATGAGGATCTCAAATGGCTTCATGGGTCTAATGCAATTAATGGCAATACTGGCAAAAGTAATTTCTAACTGAACTTAAGGAGCAAAAGAACATCATGGTACTTAAAACTTATCTGCTCATATGTCTAATACTTGTACAACTTTATGGTAAAAAAGATTTTTCTACTGATAATAGACATTAATTTAAAAATTATCTTACTAAGTGACAAAGAAACCTAACAGATGTCAGTTAATGATCATGATAATCTCTTACATTTGAAATTGTGATAGAGGGAGCTCAGTTGTTTTCTAAGAGTGGTGGCCATAGTTCTTCAGTAACCAGAGTGTATCCAAGTAGTGATGTGTATTTTACATCACAGGTATTTTACATTTGATGTGACCAGTAGAAAAGGTATTATTTTCTTGTTATGTGGTTTAGCAGGTTTAAGGTCTCATCCACTGGCATAATTCAGTTACCAAAGATCTTTACCCAAGGAGTTTTTAGAATTATGCAGGGCTTGGTTTTGCTTTGTTTTGTTTTGCTTTGTTTAGTTTTCTCATTGTGGTGTAAAAAACTGTTTTCCTAGCTAATCTGTGTAAGTTCTGGATCAAATTGCTTCATGCATGAGAAGACAGTGAAACCCCAGATGTTGATAGCTTGGAAGCTGGTTAGGACCTTCTCATATACTCACAGAATCTGGGTCACCAACGATGGTTATTAAMAACTCACGTTAGAATCTCATCACCSCAAGTCTTTRGAGAAGCAATTTGCACTSCATTGGCACCAAGCAATGAGACAAAAAATACCTACTCTATACAAACTGCAAGTGAGATGAGTTTTGGTGCATCACCAYCATCTGATAACTTTATTATGCATGGAATTGTACGAGTGGGTTTGCAAGTGCCTAATGCTATACRGGATAATTTTCCTGTACGGATGAAAATGAGCACAAAGTGCATCCTGAACTCGTGATTCTTCACAAGTTGGTGCTCTCACTAAACGCCCACGTGGAGGCAGCTGAACAGGTCACAAGTGCACTGCTGGATTTTAAATGCAGCAAATGTCAGGCTGCTTGCTTCCACGTCCTATTTTAAAATAAATAAATAAATACATTGCTTTAGTTCCTGCTAGCCTAAGAGTCCAAACACCATGTTCAGTCAGCTGACAGACTTTGAAGCTAACACTCCATTAACCATTCTCAGCAATCTATTATTACAAAGGAACCACAAATTAAAAACAAGTGYCTGGCTCACAATAACAATCAAGGAAATGCTTGTGGCTAAAACCAAATGTTAAAGCTGAAGGTGTTCCATATGTTTTTTATAACTTTCCAGGTTTGCAGTGCAGCAAAATTGTCTCTTAAATTACAATATAATCTGTCATATTACTGGATTCATACTGAGAAAAACCTTGTCCACCTGTGCTACATTGTCATTAGGTTTAGTRCTCTTACCTTACACCTCTGTCATATGGGTAGAATTAGCAGCTAGGATTATTTTTTCATTCTAAAAAAGTCAGTCCTAATTGAGAGATCTTGTGTGTAAGTCCATCAGTATGTTTTCCCCAAGCTCAGATTAAAAAAGAAACAGTAAAAGAAATAGCAAAAATACAAAACACTTGCAGTTAAAGATCTTAGATTTGAATATGACTCACCTGTAATTTTTCAAAAAAGGAAAATCGAGAGTCCTATTGTCTTCTGCAGCTGTACGTAAAAGGTCCTTTTGCTGCCTTATGGTTTGTTATAAAACAGTCTTGTTTTGAATCTATTTGCTAAGCATAATAGGAGCTTTTTTTCTGTATTAGTTAGGTATTATAGAGTAATAAAATTACTTTTGGTCTCACATTCTTCAAGACCCTTCTAGAGCATAGAGCAGGACATTGCTTGAGCTATCGTTGTTCTGGATCCACCTGTTATGAAAGTTCTGGGCTAGGCTTTAATATTATGTAATTTTCCTGAACTATTAGTTTATTTGCTACCTTTTCACTAATTATATAAGCAAAGTACCTAAAATTCTCCATTGACTTTTGTGCCCTTGTAACAGTGTGATTGTTGTTTGTTTAAGGGTAGGGGATGATGCAGTGTTGGTTCTGGTGACAGTTTTGATGTTCACATCCTGAAGCAACTGGAGATGTAGAAACTCCCTGCTGAGATGCTTTTTCTTAGCTTTTGTCCTGACTCTCCTCTGTGCTGCAACCACAGATTAATTTTTTATACTTAAAGAATATATTTCTCAAAACTTGTACTTGTGAAGAAACAGCACATCTCAAAGCTGGAAAGAGAAACATGTAATTTAAAAAATGCCTTTCAGAACATCAGGGGSAAGTTTGAACACCATTAATCTGTAGCTGCTGAGACACTTTGTGCTTCTGAGCTTCCCCAGGCTGATCTTCAGCAGGGTCCTGCATGCACAGGGTGTGAAGAGGAACMTCTGCTGGGGGGGCACCAGAAAGCTGTTAAAAGCAGTACAAATATCATCAAAACAGAACTCAGGTTKCTGCTGAAGAATCTCTAGGTTTATGAGTGTGTCTCAGATTTTTCTCTAGGTGTGGTGGGTGACACATGGCCACACGACCTTGCCCCCTTGTCACCTTGTCTCCTTGTCTCCACGCATCTGGGCCACATCAACAGCTGCCTTGCTGTGCATGAGGGAGATTGAGAGGAAATRTGAGGGGGATGTGGGGAGGCGGGATTTGAAGGCAATTCAGTTTTAGGATGGCTTCAGCTGACCTTGAAACCGCCCTCAAACTTTTCTGAGGAAATTTCAGGAGAAAAATCTCAAAGAAATTCTTTACTATGCACTTCTGAGTGAAGGATTTCAAAGAGAATGGCAGGTCGATTCTTGCTATGTGTGTTGTGTGCATATATGTGTGTGTGCCTGTTGAATAGATTATCCAGCCATGGGAGAGCAAAGATTGCTCGTGTCTATTAACAGATGTGAACTTGCAGTTTACATATCCTRATGTCTACAAAATTAAGAGAAATGCAGCTCTGTTAATTAAAAATTCCAAGTGAAACATTTAATCTCTGCTTCATGTGGGTTTGAGTTAGTTTCTTCCTTTTAGCAGTATTATTTAAGTTTTATAGAGGCTTGACTCTGGACTGAGTCAAAAGCACACTAATTTGGTTATTACCATGTGCATCAAGCAATCTCGCTGCACTCATTCAGAAAATAGGAATTAAGATGATTTGACAGCCTTCCAATTTTGCTTTCAATGCTATCGATTCCTTTCATCAAGGCTGTGTTGTTCTGTGCTCARTCTTGCAAAAGGGAATGATGGCACCCTCGCTCTAATCAAATTTCATTGTACATTCACTTCATGTAATAAAAAATTTGGCTATCCAGATCAATTTTGGCCCAATTTCCTCTCATGGGATGCAATTCAATGATTGCTTTTTAATTTTTATTTTAACGACCATTGTTTCATTCATATAGGGTTCTTTTTTCTTTTAATCCCCAAAATATTGACTTAAATAAGCTTCAGTGATATTCTATACTTTTGTTTATGATGGGAAAAAGTCTGTGCTTGATTCTGGTAGGTCTGAGGTTACTACATGGCACATAATGAGTAATTTTTGTAATGGCTTTCAAAACACTCAGTGTGTTCATAGAGCCTGCTTGAGTGAATGGTTTAAACACAAATATTTCCACACAGTGTACTSTTCCATAGAACTTGCAAATGCAAAGAGCTTATTGCATAATTTTCTAAGCAGTGTTGAAATCTATTTCAATATTTTCTGCAATAACCTCATAACAGGATCATTATTTGACAGCAAACATTGCAAATGAGGTCAGTGAACTAATTTCCYGTAAAAATTGGAGGTGAAAGAGATCCCTTAGGTCAACTAGTTCCTTCTCTGCCTCTTCATCAGTTCAAAAGGCCACATTGCTGTGGCAAATCTGTATTAGGGAAAAGGCAATACTGGATATTGCTGGTGAAGGGGCAATAAGAAACCAAACTTTCACTGTCTTGCTGCAACCAAACTCCCTTGGAAGTGAGGGGGGAGAATAATTAGGGCAAAGGCTTGTTAACTCTGTAGTCAGATCACAGGCTGATCCAAATGGAAAATAATGCAAATAACACCTCTGTGGAGCTGGAAGAGTTGATCTTGGATTAAAGATCTGAGGCTTACAACTAAGCTTCATTTAGCATATAATGACATAACAGTTACATGATCCACAAATGTTTAGTAACTAAGTCCATTAATACAGTTGTTAAGTGAAATCCACTTAAGCATATGGATAGTAAATACATGAGTGTGGGAAGGAGTCTCTAAAAGCAGCTGTTGTCAATGCATTATATTACATCTAAAGCCTGGTTAACTGTGATTGGGAAAATATCAYTGTAAATTTGCACAGTGGCAGAGACTCTTACATAGAACCTGTGGTCTTATTTTGGTTCTAAATCATTATAATATGATTAGCGAAAAACAACAGAAAACCTGCTTCTTTAGTTCCAGTTAGGTCTAAATAAATGTATCCAGCATGAGACAAGAAATGTTGAAGCTTTGAAAGTGTAATATTGCCTTCTTTTGAATTATAACTGAATGTTCTTAAGTCAGTTCTCAGAAGTTCTCAGCAAAAGCTATGGAGTTGGAAGCTTTCCTTTCTTAATATCTAATTTTGATAATTCATTTTAAAAAAGAAAAGCCATAATACCCAACTTTAAAGAGTCGTCGTTTTCATTGTGTTCATTTTTCTTCTTTCTCCGTAAGAAAATGCTTCTTAAAATTCCTTTAAAGTTAAAAACTTTTTTTCAACCAGGTACTTTTCCCCTAATTATGCCATAAGCTTGTTTGGATCTTCTGGCTTGAACAGRAGTTAGTTAACTGATAAAACATACTTTAAATGAATTATCTTAGGTAAGAAGCTAAAGAATATTTTAAATAAGTATGCACACTGAAATTGAAATTATATCCTGAAGACAATCATCATTTTGATTTTCAGTTTTTTTTCTGAGAGGAGTTAAAACACCATAATTACACGTTCTAGAAATTAAAAAAGTTGTAGCTTAAGATGCAGAAAAGCCTTCCATGATACTTATCTCCAGTGATGCATGTGAATTAAGATTCTGTAGARTAATATCATCACAACCATAGGAACTTGAAAGACCCATCCTTTTCTGGACTCAAAGTACATGGAAAAAAATGCTTTTTATAAATGCATTTATAAATGACAGTCCTTAAGAAATAACCTGTCTTTTCATTACAGCAGGACAGAAAAGGTAAAAAGTAAAAAACTTCCTAGATGTTTTGGATTAGAAAACGCATTTTAAGAAGTCTCAGACTTTTTATTACAGTACCTGTGTGCTTTACCCATAAAAACCCCACGATAAACAAGTTCAAGTATTAGCAGTGGCACCTTAGGGCTTTGCAGAGCTACTTGTCTGGAAAAGTAAGTTTACTTTGACAGAATACTTAACAGCACTCACTAAGCCACAATGAAAGCTATAAGCTATAATGAAACAGGCTTGGCAAGTCTGTCTGAGGATGAGCTTCCTTCTCTGGGCTTAACTCTATTTCAGTGTTCCCATTTATCTCTCCAGTGAATGCAGGCACCCTTCATGGTCTGACAGATATTCTGTCCTTGCCAGGTAGCTGCTGCTCTTAGGCAATAGCTGCCAAAACAATTCAGAGATTAATGGGAAAATGTCCATAAATTATAGTACAACCTCTCCCCTTTCACAGAAAATGTAACATCTTTGGGATGTTTAAATGCTGTAAAATGTCTTAATTTGTTCAGACTCTTGCACAATTATTAATACAGACAGATGTGGAATAAACAGACAACAAGCATCTAAATTAGCTTTGAGGGGAATTAATACAAGATGCTGGCAAAATATTCCCAGTGAATAAATTAGTGTGACATTTTATTATGATTTCAATACAAGACTACCAAGCACAGATCTTAAACACAGATCTCAAAAATCAGCAAAAAGCTAATATCAAATGWTACAGCAAGGAAATCCAAATGGAAAGCTGCACCTATTAGGCTCATAGACATTCCCAAGGTAGGACACTTGTCAACCTGAATAAGCCATTAAATGTATTGTTTTCTCCAAACCTTTAATTACAGTTGGCATTCCTGAGACAGTGCTGGAGGCAACCATCCTGTTGAAGAACACAAACCTTTGTAGGAGAAAACATCAGAGACCACAGAATATTTCTAAAGAGCTTCTAAATCCCATTGCTAGGAGAAAAAACCTGTTCAACATTACATGATTTACACATGTAGGTCCAGCYTCAGCTGAACTCTGTGGTTTTGTAACAGCCCTCAGTGTCTGCAGAGCTCAGCTCCTGTCACCACCACCTGGCTGCACCCAGACCTCTGCCAAACTGACTCTACAGAGCTCACATGGAAATTTCCTGATGCCCATAGCCCATAATTTCTTAGCCAAACAGTTACCCAAACTGTGGCATCTGATGCCTTCAGTACAGTCACACAATCTGGAGAGGTTTGTTAGCCCCTGAGATGTGTGTCCAGTCCCCTAGGCTTGACTTCATCACTAAAAGGGAAAATCCTGGTTTTCCCATCACTTCAACTTCTCCAGCTCTTTCTTTAGCATGTGCTTGAATCTCCTCATGCTTTTTCTGCTCCCACACTCACAACTTCCATCACCTTTGCTGCTGGCTTTTGTCAGGGACTTGAGCGATTTCAGCTCACCAAACAGGAAAACAGAGAGCAATGACACTTTGGACGGAGTTGTCTGCTAAAATACGCTGTACCTTGTTTGAATTTTTGTGTTTTAGCCTCTTATCTGGTTGAAATTTGCCACAGCTCCCTTCAAAGACTGAATTTGTTCCTGCCTGCACTCAGCAGCTGCTGTCCTTAATGCCAGCCATACAYCTGTGTGACATCTGTAATCTGTACACGTTCATGTAGAAACTCAGGGCTGTCAGGTGGAAATGCCAGGTTGGTGCTGTGTCCCCAAGCTGGTGCTGTGTCACCTCTTCAGCTGGTCCCTCAACCTCACCAGGGGCAGACTGGCCACTGCATGACCAGGCCTGGCTTAGTGTCCAGTTCCTTGTTATTTCTGTTCAGGCATCATCCAGGCTTTTCCAAAAGAGCCAGCTACTGGTGGAGTGAAAGGAGGGCTCAAATCTCTTTCTGAATGTTAGAAACCATGAAATACAGGAATGGTGGAGAGGAGGGATGTGAGGAGACTTGGACCTGAGAGGAATCCATGAGAAATCCCAGTAAAAACTCTGACATTGGCAGCATTGGTAGAAAATGTCCTCTGTRAGTTCTGCTTGTGGAAAAGGATGTGCTCTGAGTTTGATTCCCATTCCACGGTGGCTGTTTAAGTGATATGGGTTAATTTGTGAAATATAAAGGTGAAGAAGGTGATCTCTGCTTTAGACTGGAATTATTATTTTCTTTTCTTCACCATCGCTGTCTTAACAGACACCAAAAGACCTCATTATTGTATTGCGTCCATGTTTTATTTTGTTTAAAAGGAAATGGTAATACTTTATTTTTACTTTTGCCTTTAACCTAGTTTGTGTTAAGTGTGTGTTGGATTAAGCGAGGTATATGAGCATGGGGACTTCTCAACTTTTCRTTTAGCAGAATACTGAGAAAAGTGAGTGGAGTTGTCCAAAAACTAGAATGCTTAAAGAACAAAAGAGAAAAAAAGCCCAACAGTGTATTTTACTACTTTGTTGAGTACTCCAGTATAATCTGTAGCAGAAACACATTTTGAAGGTAAATCCATGTCCAGCAGGATTTTTTTAAAAAGCCAGTTGAAGTTGTAGGGTTTTAATATTCCAACTTCTACCTCCAGTTCATTCTAAATGAGAAAAGTTACACTGAAGATTGTAGCTTTATTTTATCAAATAATAATTTAGCAAAATTAATTGATACCATGCATCTTAGTGCGATTCTTAATCTATAAGAATGTCTGTCCTTTTTCCTTGCTCAATATTTTTTTGTGGCATACTTAATTTTAGATCCATGACCTGTGATCTTTAATAGACTTTCTGACAATAGTGATTAGGATAGTGGATATGAGGTATCAAATTATCAATAACCTCCTTCTTCGAGATAACACTAATGAATCATCATCCAGGAGGGATATTCTGCTTAAAGCATTGATCATTAACTGATTTACATTTTACACAACCAAACCTGCATTTGCCTTTCTGCCATTTTTGTATAAAATATTTTAAAATATATACTGATGATTGTTTTTTAGCTTGTGAGATGTTTTTCACGAGTTTTTTTTTTGTTTTTCTGAAAGCTACAACTGAAATCCATTGGCTTGCAGTCCCTTGTTTCTTCTATAGCTTTTGTTGGAATCAAAACTTTCATATGAAACATTTAAAATGTAGCTTAAATAAGCATAAATGAAACCCCTGTATTGAACTCTGCCTGGCAGCGCATGAGATTTGTGCAATTCTCATTATATTCTGGGAACAAATGGACCTTAAGATCACATTGGAAACCTTGATTAAAAAAGTGTGACTAAGATAGGCTCCTTAAGGATTATTGACGTTTAATTTAGCATTTTATATTAACTATCTAAAGCCATCTTGCAAGAAACCAAATATTGCTTTTTTCTAAGTAGTTTTCAAAGAAAGAGATTTCACAATTGAAACTTTTGTCATCCTGAACGTCTCAATTAGCATATTCTAACAGTCTTCTAAACCTTGAAACATAATTGGAATTGTAATAAAATATTCCACTCTGAGTGCTGACTGAAATACTAGCAAACCCATTTTAATTTCATTGTCTTTGCCACTGTAACAGATTTGAGGAAGTTTCATTTTAACCAAATTTATCCTCTGCTTCAAACCTGCACAGGATGCATATTAGGACTACTAACTTCCTACAAGAAAAATACCATGATAAGCACAGTCCCTGCTGGCATTGCCTTAAACCTTTCATTTTTTAAGCCAGGTAATGCCTATAGACTTTCTGTTCTTGCACATTTAGGGAGCAGAARTTTTGCCTGCAAATCCTAGATGCATTTATTAAACCAAACATGCTGGTTTTTGGCTGAACATTCCTCATGTTTCTCAGGGCTGTGCATCCACATACTTTCTTTGAAAATATCTCATTGTCTCACCACCTCCTTTAAGGGTAAGAATTTAATGATTACCACAGAATAATTACTGTAATTTGCCACCCATTTGTGATTCCCACTGAATTAAGTTTTCTAAAATATGTCATGTGGTGAGCCTGGAGTCAAGCAGAACAATGGAGAGAGTGGATGCACTCAGGGCTGCTTCTGCTCCCAGTGGTTCCCTGTCATAATAACTGTGTCATGAACCCCRTTCTAATGTTGGGTGGGGATCCATCAATGTTATCACAAAGCAGGAGATTACTGATAACCTTGGWGGCCTGAAACACTTGTCCTCTCTCTCAGGAACTGCATGGAGGGCAATCAAGCAATGTTTCACAGAATCATAGAATAAGTTGGAACAAGAATTAATATGGAAAAGACCTTAAAGATCAACTCATTCCACCCTCTTGCCATATGCAGGGACACCTTCTGCAAGACCAGGGTGCTCAGACCCCTATCCAACCTGGCCTTGAACAATTCCAGGGATGGGACATCCACAGCTTCTCTGGGCAACCTGTGCCAGTGYATCATCACCTTCCCAGTATTTTTTCTTAATCTCTAATCTAAACCTAAACACCTACTCTCCATCAGTTTGAAGCCATTCCCTCTTGTCCTGTCATTCATTCTCTTGGAAATAGTCTCTCTCCATCTTTCTTGTGGGCTCCCTTCAGRTGCTGGAAGGTCACAATTAGGTCTTTGCTCAGCTTTCTCTTTTCCAGGCTGAGAACCCAATTCTCTCAGCCTCTTTTTTCTGTCATGAGACTGGGAGCAGATGCTCCATAGAGTGKCTCTGCTACTGAATCTTCCCCTAAATGAGTGGATCTATTCCTGTTAATTACTAGCCAGGGTCACAGAGCCCTACCCAAGCCCATATTCAATGCAAAACACCTGTTTTCCTTAAGGTTTAGAAAAGAAACGCCCTTGGGTCTATATCAGAAAAAGAAAACTAGATAGAAACTTTGGAAACAAATCACTCTTTGTCAGGCTGTGTTCAGTCTCATTTTGGTGCTGTGTGATCAGCATGGTAAGGRGGGATATCACCACAGAAAAAGAGAGCCCTTATATAAAGTCAGCCTTCTTTAAAAAAAAAAAAATTTAAAAAAAAGCCCACAAAAAACTTCTTTGGAGACTACAACTTTAAACCAAGATATTCTCAAGTGGCATATTGGGAAGTACAAAGATAACAGTTTATTCTCCAAGCCATATGGAAGGGTATTCAGCAGCTGAAGATGGGAAATCATGTAGAAGGCTCGACAGGCTAAGTAAAGCAAACTAAATCCCTTGCACTTAAACACCATTAGGAAATGCCTGATGCTGGATTACCAGTTTGAGGTGTGAAGGTGGGCTGCATGCTGACACAGGTAATAAATGGAATAAAGCATTTCAGGAGTGATAGGATTAATAATGTAATAGCTGACTTCAGAAGGCTTACCAGCTTTACCTGAGGGGATACTTGTCCCAGATATTGAAACAAGTCAACACTACCAACTCCATTATTTTTATCATTATTTATATTGCTGAAAGAAGACTTTGTTAAAATTAAGTTTATATTTTCAGAGGACAGAGGGGTTTTAACTAGAAAGATACTCACATTTTGTTTTAAGTTTATYCCAGCACACGAGAGGGAAAGATCTGCAGGCTTGGCTATGCACTCTGAAAGGGTAGAAGCAATATTTAACACATTGTTTCTGTTTAAATAACATTTTGCCCCATTACCCCAAAGAAAAAAAAAACAACAACAACAAAAAAAAAAACCCCCTCAAAGTATTTTTCTCTATTTCCTTTATATTGCCTATGGTTAAATTATATATTCAGTAAAACCAACCTTTTTTTCTATAGTTTCTAGTCTGAAAAAAGCAGTACTGTATGAATTAGATAAAARGAAGAGAATATTTTTGCTTCTTCTTTTTGTTTCTTCCTTCCCACCAAGGCAGTGACAAGCTTTATTTAACCTCTCAAACCCAACCTTCAGCTATCAATCATGATAGATATCATGTATGCTCTAGTTTTGACCTGATATAGGATCCCTTTTAGGCTAGTGATTTCCAGCAAGTCACTGTACTTGTGACAGAAATACAGAAATGTACAGAATATGTGATAAATTTCAATTGTAAAATAAAATTAAAAAAAAAAAAATCAGATGTAGGCAAATATTTAATTTCAAGTCAAATGCAATTGCAAGTTGATAAACAAAGAAAAATGTYGTGAAAAGAGAGAAAAATTCCCAAATGATCACTTTATAGTAACACTTGACTTTTTATAGTGGACTTACATCCCAAGTAAAATTTTAATTATGGAAAAAAAATAGCTTTCAGGGTAACTAAGGAACCTAAAAGCTGAACTGCAGAGCTATTGTTAAGCACACAGAGCATTCCTGGGAGATCTGTGTGTGTGTGCACAGCTGCACAGACACGGAGCCCATATGCCTGGGTGTAAACAGTGGATATCTGTACATGTGTGTATGTGCATGTGAGTGTTTTATAACCACATTGGCAGGTATGCAGGGAAACCTGAATGCAAATCAGCCTCTTTCCTAGCACTCTTTCTGCTGGCTGAACATCTCTGTGGTTTGGATTAGAAATTAAATGAGACAGTTTGGGTCTTGTCTTGGAAACAAGGGGATTAAAGTTGAGTTTTTAACTGTAGTAGTAGGTTCAGAATAGCTTTCTCTAAACTGCAGTGTCTGCCTACGAGACAGATTGCTGCTGAACATGCCAAGTTGACCTCATTCTCCATTCTGCTGTACAAACTTAAAATACTCTGATTTTAGAGCAGGAGTTCTCATCTAGGTGAAGGATTATATTTTCCCAGGATATCACCTTTGCATGAATCAAACTATTTTGATTTTTTCTCTGTTAGTCTCCAAAATAGTTAAAAATCTATTAAAAGTCATTGTCCTGCCCTTCTTTTCCTTTATGTTCCCTTCTATTTTCTGTTGAGATCGATGTCTGCTTCTTTTTTACTGTTTTACTTTAGGAAGGGGCATTTTTCTCCTAGCATAATTCTGTTTGCTATACCCATTTTACACCCTCATGTGGCAAACCTGTGTCCTCCAAGGGGATCTTTTACTAAAGCTTTTTAACTCACTCCCTGTGTCACCTGTTTCCTGCTCAAGATTGTCCAGAAAGTGTCCATGCATCTCACTTTCTCCAGCAGAACACTCAAATAAGTTCTGAAAAGGTGGAAGACCTAAGTATCAGATTAACTTCTGTTAGAAGTCTTATATCATGAGCTTGAGAAAATAAGAGACTTTTTCTTCTGAATTGATATTTATCTCCATTAAATTAGAAATGTCTATTGAACATGTGAACGACTCTGAGATTATGAACCTTTAGTTTTATGCCTTAGAAATCTATTAATTTAGCTGCATGTAATACTTCAAGGAATATTTGGCCATTGATTTTTTATTGAGAACTTTTTATTTTTTTGTAATTATTTTTGAAAATGAATTGATTTTTTTTGTTCTTCAAGTGCTTATAATTTCATTTGCTGAAAAGAAAGCTAACTGTGTCTTTCAAAACCTAACTAGGACAAGTAAAGGGGAGTAGATTTCATTAAACCACCTAACATAACCAAAGAGTAGATTTTATTAAACCACCTAACCTAACTAAAACATCTTCATAGGAACTCTGGCAAAACATGCTATTCACTTTTAACAAGACCAAATGAAAGTTTATTTTCCAGCTGTAGTCAGAGGATGACTGGTTTAAGTCTCTAATCTTGGGTTAATCTTGTTTTCTAGGTGAGCTCATGTAAATCTAGGTTTATTATCTCATGTTAACCAGCACTTTGTTTTCCTCTCTAACACATATGAGATTTATGGCAGTAGGCCAATTTCTGTCCTTTAATTTAAACATTTGCTGAGCTGTTTCTGTGGGTTGAACTGAGTTGGTTTCTGAGTATTTAGAAATCTTCCATCCCATGATGGTTTATCTCTGTTTCCAGGTAGTTCCTATAGCCTTTATAATAAATAGTTACTTCTCTTCTGCTGAGCTAAGAATTATCCCTGTTACCCATGGTTTCCTTGTGGTAACTATTTTACTGATTACCCATATTAACATGGATATCTCAGTGTCCCTGCATGTTTTGGTGATGCTCAGAGGGGGCTGTTACCTTCTCCTCCCTATACAGCTGTAGGACCTGATTTTTTTCTTYCCCTGCACCTCAAAATGCAGCATCCCAGCCAGTACAGTACCAGCTGCATAACTRCAGTGGATGGTGTTTAAAACAACCTCTATTCCTTTGACCTGAGAGWGCAGTCATTCTTGACAGCAGACAGGATATTTTCTTTCTGGGCAATGAAGATTTTTTCTATTCCTTCAGTGCAAACCCTGGCACCAGAGTGAACCACAGGATAACTGCAACATGCAAACAAGGACACCTGTATGCCTGATAAGCAGAGCTCTGGGTGTGCAGCTGCTGGTTTGTTTCCCAAGCAAGTTGGCAGGTTGATTAAGATGGGGTGAATTAGGAGGGCAATCTGTTACTGAAAGTGGACACCCCATAATTAAGATACATTTTTTCCTCAGCACTATCTCTGCTCTTATGTTTATTTCTGTTCTTCAGTTTCATGCTGTGTGTCTGGTTTGAATGAGAAATGTTCAGTCCACCTGGTGCTGTCAGTTACGAGGAATCTCTGTTTACTATGTGCATTAAATTAGGCAATTAACTGCTTGAATGTAGTTGTACAGATAGCCAAGTCAAATTTTATTATAATACCTGGCTGGCTGGAAAAAGGGCTTGATTGACTTGRATTAAGGTCACTCTGACTCTGTACRGCTGCATCTGCTGATATGCAATCTTTTGGAAAAAAAACCTCATGTCATGGATTGGACAACTATTGGAGGAACGTTTATGGGAAATCGTACATTAAAGCTCGCAGATACACCCATAAGTTCTTACTTTTAATGCTTCTGAGAATCACTCAATTTAAACTACAGACAGTTATAACAAACTGAAACCTCATATAACTGAGATCTGAAAGCATTTAAGATCAGGTAATAAGGGTAAATTCAGGTTAGTCTGGCTATGTTAACAATTTTYGACTTAAAAGTTGCTCGTCACGCTKAGCTGGTGCCAGAGCTGACACACGATGTGGAGGAGGATGAAGCCAAAGACAAGGCTTCTTTCRAGAAAGGCTCTGGGCCAGATTTGCTGCTGTCACAAGTGGCATCTTTCCCTTAGTCTCAGCTCCCATAGAAAGTGGGAGAAAAAAGAATCTGTTTCAAGATATTTCCAAAGAGTGGGCAAAATCTGCCATGATACAAGGTTCATTGACTTTATAGTGCAATAATCAAACTTCTTATGTCTCCCAAACACCTTAAAATATATGCCTCTTAAAACTTTAAATTGCTTGGCAGAGGAAGATTTAAGCACAAAAGTGTAATAATTCTAATTTTTTCCCTGGAAGCTGGAAGGATAACTCTAATTATTAAACATTTTCAGAAATTAACTAGTAATATAACTTTAATGATACGGTTAATTTTTAATTAGGGCAGATGTGTTCTGACATTTACTGGAACCATTGTACTTTTGCAGAGCATTTCATTATTAACAGCAATTTACCTATGATTTGTGCATGCACGTGCCAACAGCATTTTTATATTTCTAGAGAAAGAAGATCACACCTAAATCCCAACACATGCTTARTATTTTGTTGGAGGAGGGTTTTTTCCCTTTTTCTTTCTCTTTTGGGTCTTATGACTTGTAGTTAAACATTTCCAGGAGGCCTTTAAATAATTCAATGTTTTGGTTTTTTTTAATTAATGTCCCTCAGGAAAAAAAATAAAATTAAAAAAAAATGAAATTTAAAAGAAAAAATCTGGAGAAGCAGGAAGGTGGTTTTGCCAGAATCAGACCCTTGTGAACAAGCCACTTCCTCATCTGAGTTCATAGCCAATTACTTAGTGCTGAGAGGGCTGAATTTGGGTCCTGCTTGCAGCTGTAAGTGGGAGAGTGGAATAATTTTGCCTTTGTGCTGTGTAACGAAGCTCAGGGCTTTGGATTCTGAAGCAGCATCTCCATGCTCTCCAAGCACAATGCAGTCTTGGAGGTCAGCATTCCTGGTCATCAGATCATGCTTTTCACCTTCTTTATGAAAATGAATAAGACCACTGCAAAAAAAACCCCAAAAAACCACAGTAAAATACAGCAATTCATTAGAGAATTAAGGGAAAGTAATGCTGGATATTGAGAGTTGAGCAATTCAGTGGTAAGGGAGGCCAGTCAGTCTTGTATCTTGATATCAACATTGAGTTTTGTTTCCCAAACTCTTCAACGGTTTTTAAAACCCTTCCTTGACAGTGCTTTCCAGGACATAGTTGTCTTTTAAAGCTGAGGAGTGAATTTTCTTACTTATGTGGCAGAGCAAACTGATTGCATCCTAACTTTCTCCTTGTCCATGTGGAAAATGTATTTGTTTCAGAACTGGTTTGTTTTTCCTCTAAATGTACTGTTTCCTAGACTAAACAACCTCAATCTTTCATCCTTTTTGTGTATCCTGTTTTCCAAACAATTTATCATTCTTATTGCTGTTCTCTGGACTGRCTTTTTCCGTCTTTCCTGAGGGAATGCTAGAAACTCACCACACTTCTCTTGCTGAGGTCTCAGCCCTGGAATCACCACCTCCCCAAATCACTCCTATCAATATGACCCAATTGAAGAACAGCTTCCCCTCTGCCCCCCAAACACTGTGTTGAGGGTTTCTAAAGGATCTGCTACTTGTCCAGGCTTTTTTTCTGCAAGAATGCTCCCTGTTCCCATTTTATTCCTTTTGTATCTGTGCATCTATCTTTGGCTTTCCTAAAAACAGTACTTCATGCATTTGCTGTTGTTGAATTCCACCTTATTGATTTCAGTTATCCAGCGTGCTTGTGACCTAGGGATATCCAGAAAACTCTCAATTGTAGTGGAAAGTAGAGCATAGAGCTGCATCCAGGAAAGATTCCTGTGGAATCTCCATTGAATTTCCTTTCACTTTTGAATAAAATGAGAAAACTTTTCAAAGTATGATTTTGGTGCTAAGTTCATATATCTTTATAATATTCTATCCTTGAAAATGAAAAGCATGGAACTTAGTAACATGAATTTTTTATGTGAAATGAAGGTTTGATAGCTGACTGAACYCAGAGTAAAAGTTCTGTTGCATAATTTAAGCTAAAATTCTTTGGTTTTCTGATTGTTGCTTTCTCCCATCAGACAATCTCTGAGCAGATTCTGAAACTTCACACACCACTGCCTCCAGTGCCTACAGGATTTCAAGTTTAATAAAAGTAGATGTGATTAGTGATACAGGTCAAATGCAGTTTCTTACTTTAGAAAATTTGATAGACTGCTATCTGAGCTGATTTGATGATTTTTTTTTCACTTGCTGAGTCAAGGAGATTGAGCTCTTAGTCCTCATAGCCCATGAGATTAGTGTTGGGATGTAGGTTTTTCACTTTTTGGCTGAACAATTATGACAAACACTTGACTGTGCTAAAGCTGTGAAAGAAATTAGTTTACTTCTTGTGAATCTGGAGAGTCTTGAATTGGTTTTAAAAGCATCTTCCTACCCAGTCCTTTAAAAATCTGTGAATTCTCCTCTAGCAGTGCAGTGTAATTGGTCTGAGCCAGACTCACCCATTTCTTTCATTCTTGAAATTTTCATTTGGTAATGCTATGTGCAGTGCAGCAGGCTGAGTGTTGAGGGATAGGTATTTATGTCTCTGCTTTCTCAAAACAAAACAAAATAAAACAAAGGCAAATAAAAGGCTTGTTTTGTGGAATGTAGTTTGGTTGAGATTTTAGAACACAGAATGTTGATTTTAAAAAGGGTATTTCAGCACACTACAGACCTCTATTGGGTCATCATTATTTAACTCTTTTGTTCTGAGCACTGTTAGGGTTGTGTTTGTGAAGAAGCATCATGTATTTTTATTGAATTTCTGGTGTCTCCAAACCCAGTGAAACTGACTCCATTTTATGTTAACAAATTGTACATACTAAGATTATTTAGTGTCATAAGAACTCAGCTTGTGAAAGAACACCAAATAGGAAGAATATAAAAAAAAAATTATTGCTAGAGCATCTGTGGTTTGAACATGTCCTAAAACCAAAAGATTGGAAATTCAACACAAAAAAAGTTTCAGTGTGCTTGGTGAATAAGTTTGTTGCCTGTAATGAGGTCAGAAATTCCAGAAAACATTTAAATAATCATAATATTTTTCTGCATATCATCTGTCAAAACGTGGCATATATTCTCAAAATGGCTGTTGTCATTTCTCTGGTTTTTCTGGAACAAAGTGCTGCTTTTAAAAAATGAATGAGTGTTTTCCCAGAGTTTCTACCCAGCAACACAAAGGAAGAGTTGAAGATGCTTTTAGCAAGGACACTGCCTGTTTTGAGAGTTTGTAGACTGGCAAAGAATCTAAAGAACCATCAGTGATACCCACTCCCAAAACTAAAATGAGTTGTTATTACTTTGACTGCTTTGTTCAGCTCACATTTACCCAAGGCTCTTTCCTTCTAACATTCTCCTTTCTAAAACTTACTGGCTTTCAAGCAAGATTTGAAGTCATAGACACATTTTTTTCCTCCTCATATTTACTAGCTTTGAAGGTGGCTATAGTTTGAACCCTGCTTACTTCTGCTCTTCCTGTTTATCTCTGCTTGAATTYCGCTTTGCGGTCTTGCCGTGCTCAATCTGCAGCAGTGATTTGAACAGCCAGAGAGTTGTCAGAAACACAGGAGTTTAGCTTTTCAGCAGGATAAATCCAAATGAAATGCTTGACTGGAATGAAAAAGCCACATTATTCAAACACAATCTCTTGCAATGACAGCAAAAGGATAAAGCAAGTTAGCTGGGATTTCGATTTTGAGTTGTATAAGAGGATTGTTGAAATTAATGGTACTGAATTAATGCAGCAAAGATTTACTTGTGAAACTTGTGAAATATATTTAACKTGCTGTTAAATATGCTGCTGCTTTCTCCTCCTGTAAGAGCAAGCTGCTGGAGCAGCTCAGGTGCCTCCTTACAAGAGTGATGGAYGAATTTCGACTCAACTAGAGGATGAGCCAGCCAGCTGATATTTTGGGCCACAGCACAGGTCCATGGCTGATATCCAAGGTGGATTTACCCCAGACAGTAGATAAGCACTCATGCAACTCACTATGCATCCCAGTGGGACATGGGCCAAAATACGAGGAATCAGTGCAGGAAATCTCAAAATATAGACTGGGGTCAGAAGACAGACCTGAGGAAATCACCTACAAAGTGCAGACCTAGGAAACCTACAAAATACAGACCTASGAAATCACCTGCAAASTACTGYAGTAGCCAAAATTAACTTGACTTGRGGTATTTAACTTAATTGTTTTTGCCAATTAGCATMAATATTTAATTACCTATTCCAGTGTTGACAAACAAAGAAGACAAATATTAAAACATTTTTTCTCCTTAGTTTTCAGCTTTCACTTCACTGCACTTTCCACTTCCACTTCCTTTCCTTCTTCCTTTCTAGTATCTATYTCATTATTTCACAGCCTTGTTAGAGCTTACTCTCAATCCTTCCACTGAGCCTATAAGCAGTCCAGGCGGTGGGCAGTGATTTCTCTCTCTGCCCACTCCTCATTTCTCATCCTTCCTCCAATCTTGGATGTGTCCTCCACAGTCCTTTAGCAGCRTGCCTGCTGCAGCATGATCTCATCCACAAGCTCCTAGTGGCTTCAGCACAGGCCAGTGATGAGAAAGCAAATTATAAGATGGGATAATAACAGGTGAAAAGTCACAGATGTAAATGGTTGCCTTTCATTTTTCTTCACAGGGAATGTTTCAAATACAGTACTTGTACCAGCAATTTTATCTTTTGAGGGCAAAGCCTGAATGTCTGCAGTGCTGTAGCTGACACTTGAAATGCCACATCGCAGAGACATTCTCTTGTAGTGCAGAACAGTGATTAGTGCTTGGTGTGACATTCCTACTGCAGTGTGCAGAAGGGACTCAAGCTGTTTGTCTCTACTTAGTATATAAGAACTGGGATTCTTTCTATTTCCAGGGCAATTTTCTTCATCTTCCCTTTCCAGGTTTCTCATTCAACATCTTTGTTTAACTGCCACTTTGCTGGATTCAATAATTTGGTGGAGGTTTTGAGGTGGATTTGGAAGCGTTCTGTTTCTGCATTTGAGTTAGAAACCTTTTAAAATTGTACCCAATTTTTATGAAAGAGGAAGCGAAACATTTAAATCTTTGTGGTTTTGTCGAAATCTCCTGATCAGGGATTGCAGCCTCCTGCTTCTACCAAGAGCAAACTTCTCCTTCCTACATTGTTTTTGTCATCAGAAGCCATGTATATATTTGAGAGAAGCTTTCCTTTTATGTTTTTTGTGTTCATTTATGATTTCTGTGGGACAGATTTCTCAAGTGAGAGAAATCTTGTTGGTTCCTTGCCTTTTCTGTGAAGGTCTTGTTGTATCCTGTGTGAGTGTGCAGTAGCTCCTGTCTCTGTCCTTGGCCCTCTTTAAAGGCAATTTGTTCCCTGTCAGGTAACCCCGTGTTTCTTACAGAGGTGGTGACATTTAGGGGTTGATAACACATGGGTTGTGCATTATTTAAAGAGACTGAGATGCTTGATTCAGCCTGCAGCCAAATACTAACTTTAAGACTTGCATGGCATAGTGAAAAATTCCTAATAAAGGACATTGAGCTGTAAGAACGACTGGAAATATTGCCTCCTCTGTAGCTGGAGACCCAAGCTCAGCTGATTAAAGAATTCCACCAGGTCTTTATTGAATCTTTGGCCAACTCGTTTTCTAAGAAAATAACCTGTCACCCAGCTGGTATCCAGGCATTGTTAAAGAGAGAGGAGGTGAGGAACGGAGGAAAGCAAAGGGAGAAAAAAAAAATCCTATTATTATCATGAAATTCAAAGGGCTGTTCACATCCGAACAGTAGGAGGTGGACAGATTAAACTTTTAGAACTGTAACAACATATCTTGGTGTGCTCTAGTTCAGCAAAGCAAACCTTGTAAGACTTGACATYCATCACAACATTTTCTGCAGTTACCACTCCGTTGCTTAGCCCAAATCCCMAGTTCTGGCTTGCAGACTATAATTTGGAGACATTAAATGACTATAATGTGGAAAGTATCTAATGATGATCTATCTGTACTTTAGAATAATAAAATACTAAAATTGCAGCTTYGAGAACTAAATCAAGTATATAATTATCTGTGTTTGTAGGATTTCCTCTGAAATCGTGATGTTGTTTAAGCCTTGCCTTTCTTTCCCTTTTGTTAATAACCCATGTTCTTAGAAAGAGGATCATGCATTTAAAGGTTTCTTGGCACAAAGCCTACTCCCACCTCCTTCCCTTCCTTCTTGCTGACCCATAACAAATCTGACTTTGATTTCACTTCACATTCAAAAGCAACAGCAGAGGCCTTAATGAAAAAACTTAATCCAAGTGCTTCCTTTTCTTAGCTGCAATTCTCACATTTGCMGAGTGTCTTAGTGCCAAAATTCTTTCCTTTTGTTTTTCCTCAATCTTTCTTTTCAGATGAGTGCTATCTGGCATTAAGAATAAGCACAGTAATTGAATGTTCAGAAGCRAGTGACTTTAGGGAGCTTGCCAACATACAGCATACAGTTTCTTTTATTACTTTTTTCCTTATCACTGAAAGGAGCGTGTTGCATGTTTGGAATTGCTGCAGTGGTTTTCTACTCTAAAGACATTTTATCCCTCATTTTCCTCACCCTCAACTACTGGTTGCTTGCCTAGCATACCCCAAGGAGCGTTCCTTCAGTACTGCAGATAATTCTCCCTTGCTCTCCTTTGGTTTTCAAGGCTGACTGCCCTGCCAGTGCTCTCCCCCCTGCAAGGATCCTTTGAGACCAGTGATGAATGAACCTTGAAGGCCTGAAAGCTTGTATACACCTGAGGTTCATCAGACAGCACTGGTTTCTGAATTTACTGCTTCTGTAAAATTGTCCTGGAAATCTCAGGGGGTGACATTTAGGTAAGAGCATTGTGGAGGTGCTGCTCCTGGCTCTCCTGGSAAGGAAGGAGAGGAAATTTTGCAGCATATCTTCCAAAAATTCAAAGGAACAATGTAGGGCTAGGAGAACTTTTACTCAATTAAAAAAAAATTATATATATCTATATACAGATATATAGCTTTCTCACATATATAAAGAGTGGTTTGAATAAGGTAAATGATCTTTTTATCCATCCCAGCTTACACATTACCAGCACAAAAATTTCAGACATGTGGATAAGGGATAAGTTAACATAGACAATTAATGTCTGCAGTCTGCCAGACCGGTCTAATATTAATTCATCTTTTCCCAGAAGCCGCTTGGAGCTAAATTCTTTAGAATGTGGTTGGGTTTTATTCCCTTTCAGAAAAAAAGCAGGTAGGTTTGTGGATTTCTTTTTGCCATGTTACATTCCATGATCTACAAAAAGTATTATCAACTCAGTAAGAATTTATTTGTATCTKTATGTGTAAGAAAAACCACAGCAGCTAAGGAAAGTCTGTATTATTCAACATCAGAAATAGATTTATTATATTTTTGCTTATGGTGTATTGGGTCATGGCATTACTAGCTTTTCTGTAAGATAGGAGGAGTATTTTGTATCTCTTAGGTAGAAGAGAGGAAGYTAGATCAATTTGCTGTAAGAGATACTATTTTGGGAAATATCAGATGGAAAGAAAATTTAGGTTGGCAGGTACACCAGCAAAGCAGCAACACCACTGTAGGGTCTGGCTTTACCGGAGAGATAAAAGAGACTGCCTTGCACATTTTATTTCCTTTTTCATAAAACATATATATCCTATCATCAGATTGCTTGGACATGCATCTATTTTTATATTATACTAGATGGAAAATTTAACTTAAGTCCAGAGGACTCAGCCAAGCCAGATTCCTGTAACATGAAATAATTCTGCAACTGTTTGTTGAAATGTAGAAAAACAGTCTACATTTGTTACTAGTGTTTGTCACAATAAGGATCAAAACAACTTATAGTTGAAAAGGTTGACATTATTTATTGTCTTTTTTACTGTTTAACATTTTTACATGGACTATCACATGTCAGTATGAGAGAGTGATGATATTGGATTTACCCCTTGACCATTACCAAAATAAATTTAAGAAAAACAAGCAAATATTTTTCTAGGTAAATCTTCCTATAGCCTGAAAAGCTTAACATCACAGAGAAATCTGCAGATGTCATTATGCAAATTTCACTTTTGCTCACTGACAGGCAAATATTACAGTGATAAACAGGAGTCTGTATTCTTTTTTTTATAGATCATTATTTTTTCCAAGTATGAATTTTAACATGAAATACGTGGCTACTCTGAGCAACTGTGCATTAAAGAGCATCAAGCCATTTCCTCTCCCATAAAATGATATTTTAAAGTTACACTGGAGTGTTTAGGTACCACAGATTAAATCATGGGTATAGGGAGAAAGTGTAGCCTAGGATTTAAAAATATTGTTGCCCTTTGGCTGGTCTATCCCTTTTCCGAGGAGGARGAAGAGTAGTAATCATCATTCTTCTTTTGTAATTGCCCACCATTCCTGCAGCTAGAGAGAACAATTGGGCGGTTGCCTTTCAGTTTTTGGGAAGTATATGCCAATTCACTGTTTCAGAGCCTTGCAGCCTTACTTCTTTTATTCTTCATGAAAACATTGGTTATTCTAAGCTTGTGCCTCAAAACAAATTGAAAGAGACAAAATGACCACCATAGTGCAATGCAATTTTTCTAGTCTTACTACTTAGCTTTGGCCCTAATTTTATTTTTTTTTTATTGACTTCCAGAGTGTATCCAAGTTTAATATATTTGATTTTCCTCCTATTGCTCCTCATACTGGGAGTTTTATTGTAACAACTAGATCCTGCACATCAAAGGTGCATTTCTGAAGGGGAAAAGTAACTCAGGTTGCCCAAGACTTAACATCTTGTAGGACAGAGAACTTCTATGCCACTGATTAAGATAGACCTTTTCCCTTTTATGTGCTTGTACAATGCTTGATAAMAAAGTTTCTCAGTCACACATAAAAATCCTTCTTAACTTTGTTCAAACTGTTTCCAATCAGATTTTAATGCCAACTTGCAATTAGATAAAGGAATATTTATCAATATGGCAATACCATAATTTCTCTGCTGTCAACTTTAAAAACAATTGCTATAATATTACAGTGGTTCATAGTTATTCACAAGCAGTTATGCAGGCAATCACCTACAGCACTATGGGAGAAAATAAAATTAATTTATTTCCCTCTCCTCCAGATAGTTATTTTGTGTAGAGGCATTAAAACTCTCCCTCCTGTAGACCTGTGTCACTGGCACTCAGAGCTCTGGCTGATCTATGTTGTTTTAGAGTATTACTTAAGCTCCAGGGCCACATCATTTATCATTTTATATCCAAACCCATGTCCATTTTGCTGATGTGATGTAGCCCATTCAACTAAACATGCAAGGAATAGCTATTTGCAGTATTAGAGAGGAAAAAAATGTGAAGAATATTCTCAGCTGATGGTGTTTGAGTGTGGAGCTTGTTGATCTCTGTAACACACTGGTAGCACAAAGAGAACACAGTTCTTTACTGGTAAATGAGAGGTTGGGTCCTTAACTGCTTCGGGGCAGCTTCTACCTCCTTGCTGGTAGTAAAATCCTTGAAAATACTTATATACTAAGGGAACTCAGGGTGAGTATAAAGGAGCTTAGCCCTATAWTTTCATCATGCATAATTGCATTTTTTCTCATTAAAATCCCACTCTGATTCTAATTAAATTCATAATTGTTCTGCATTTGATGCTATAAACTGTTGTGTAGTGTTGCTGGGTGCTATTTAACAGATGTCATCCTCCCCCCAAGAGGCAGTGGTATTTCATTGCTGTGTGAATTGATCCTTCAATGTGAAACCTGAACAGGTCCCCAGACAGCCAAGCAGGAAGGGGGATATCGTGAACTAGCCCGAATGAATAAATGAGGTAACCAAAGAGTGTGTCTCAGAATGTATGAGATGTAATTCCTTGCACTTCAATATTAAAAGTGTAATCTAATTTTCTCATTCTATCTTCTATTCATGATAAAGTTACAAAATCATAGTGGTACCTCAACACACGGTTGCCAGGCTCAGGCTTATACAAACAGTTTTGAGACATTTGCATTAGTTGGGTTTTTTTGGGGTTTTTGTTTGTTTGATTGTTTGTTTGTTTGTTTGGGTTTTTTGGTGGGTTTTTTTTTGGTTTTTTTTGTTTGTTTGTTTGTTTTTTAATTTTTGTTGTTGTTGTTGTTTTTTATATGGTTGGTTGATTGGTTGGTTTTTTGTTGGGTTTTTTTTCCAGTACAGCTGCAACCAGTTTTACTCTTACACACACAGAGCTGAGAAAGTTAGTCTTGGTTTTTTTCATAACATCCTTTTTTTCAAGGGCATTAATTTCATTCACCACCAAYTCCCCTGCATCTCTGGCACATACACATGTGCCCCTAACACTCTTCATCCTGTTTGTTCCAAAATAGCTTTTTGGTTGTTTCTAATTTATGCTACAAGTTTCTCCTGCCACCGCACGCAGTATTTACCTGAGGGTGCACCCACATCCATCTCTGTGATCAGCCTCTTCTAGTACAAATTCCCAGTTTAGCAAATCCCACAGAAGCCTGCTGGTCTTCAATCAGATAAGAATGATTTCACTTTTAATTTATATAGCTCAGACTGACTGTTACTAAGCTGAGTAGGTCCTTATGTAATTTTAAGGACTAAAACACTGAAGTACACTAAATAATATAACATAATTATGCTTTGCAGAAAAAATGGATTAAGAAACTAAGAGAGGATGTCAGTGGGTCAGCATTAATTTCTAGTTCCTTTTTGCATAGCAATAGGTTGAGTCTCAAGATACTTTTAAATTGCTTCAGRAACCTCAGAGGTAGTTGTGTTATAAAATGCATGTTATTATTTACCATACAAACTATCACCAAAATAATATCTTCTCTCCCATTCATATGCAAATTCTGGGGCATTTCAATAGGTGAATAAGGTTGAGAATGTTCTATTCTGAACATGCAGTTCTTCTTGGATATTATACTTATTCTCTATCCCTTGTTCACATTAGTCAAAATCCAATATGCTAGAGAAAAATCTTTCTAAACGGTACATAGAATTGCCTCAAAAGACAGATAAAATTCTTATACATAGGATGATCATCATGAATGCTGAGTATTAGAGGTCACTAATAGTATTCAGCATTCTTAACTGATTATGAATATTGCCCTATGGGTACTGCCATGGGTTGTTTTTTCTTTTTCTTTTTTTTGAGGAAAGTACACATTTGTTAAAAAAAAAAAATGGGAATACAGGAGGGCTCTGATGTCTCCTTGCTTTTCTTTGACACTACCTTTAACCATTCTGCTTATTTTCATGGCTATCTACTGCAATTCCTCTCTGAAATTTGACTGAAATGAGACATACAGGTGATTTCAAAGGATTGCACTGGAGGTACATGTAGCTTGTTTGCTTATAGAAAACCAGGTAAAAATGCCTAATAAAGACTAAAAAGTTAATGCTCCCTTACTTTACTTTAACTTCTTCTTTACTGTCTTTTTTATGACGAACCAGCCATTTTAGCTGCCCCATGAGCTGCTTTGGTAGGCAGCCTGGAGAACTAGAAGCAATCACAGAGATGATTTTGTCCTGGTTCTGCATCACAGGCAGAGTCAGGCTAGTGAGCTTGTCTAAAACAAATGTTCATCCGGGCTAGTGGCTGGAATAATACAGTAACATTGCCAGAGTTGTGAGATAGAAACGAGGATTTCTCACACAGCTGCCATTTCTTTCCTTCTCTTTATGGAATTGCAGAGCTCACTGCATTTTCTCCTAAACAGAACTCAATAGATTGGGTGCCAGAAGTGGATAAAATGATGGTGAGAATTCAGATATAGTAATGGTCTGTGTTGATTCATATCTATAGACAGCAAAGAGTTCTTCTTTTCGCAATTAGTTTTAACATATTTTCCTCGGGACACAGGAGTTAATATTTCATATTCCAGTTTGATGACTAGGGTTCTTTGCTGTCAGATTTTATTCAATGAGCCATTCTTGGAAGTTTGCCTTAAGCTCTGCAACGAAGTATTGTATCATTGTGAAGTTGTTCGAAATAAGAATAATGAGTCGGAATAAATGCACAATATTATTTACACAAAAAAAGTTTCCCTCACCCACAGATTTTTTGAAGCCCATATAAGCAATAGAAACATACATAACACAACAAATTACAGAAATTGAAAATGACACACAAGAGTGAAATAATCAGTAAATAAATATCTTTGTTTTGAAAAGATCTTGTAATTACATAAGACATCTGTGACAGTAACATTAAAATAGCTTGTCAAAACATCAAAATACAGACAGTTCTGATTCACTGGAACAATTATCTACTTTGAGCCTGAAGAACAACTTTAGAAAAGGAGTCCTGACACAGACAATGAGGAATATAGGATGATTTTGTTATCCTGBAATAAATTAGTCTATTAAAAATTCTTTGCATGGTTTAAATGACCACCTGGGGAATTAAGGTACCATCAGGAGCACATCATCAAAAGCATCACCATCATTAGTTTAAAGCAAAGTGGTAGAAAAAAAAACAGAATTAAAAAAAAACATTAAAGAAAAACTAAGACAACAGTAGCTAAGGTATTAGTTCATGTGGCTTTAAGGTAATCCCCAAATCTAGAAGTAAGTAAATTTGGACAGATAGAACATTTTGACAATTTAAATGCTAAGATGATAATCCAGAAGCAGCAGGATATACTAATTCAGGAGCTTAAGAGAAATGTTAGAAAATAAATGTCATTTGTTCCTGCTCTCTTGGCATATTCAGGCACGTGCCCTAAACTTGAGGAGCACATTYGGGGCAGRGAGCTCRGGRTGGGRACCCAAGAGGCCRTGAGGGCACAGGGAGCTGTGGCACAGCCAGGGCAGGGACACYGAGGCACGGCAGGAGCCCATGGCTCRGGAGGAGCAGCGACACTTTGGACTGTGAGGGGATCAAAACCATGGGGGTCTTCCTCAAAACCAGACACGTGAGACTCTGCCACGGAGACGCTGGGATGGAGCCGGTGAGGAGCCCTGGTGTGGCTGCGAGCGGGAGTCGGGCAGGACCCGCTGGGTCACCATGGTGAAAGGCCAGAGTCCAAGAGAGAAAATCTGTGCCATTGGGAGTGTCCTGCCAGAGTGTCCTGAATGGTCACCCTGGGAAGATTCCTTAACAAAACTCCTACTTTCTGTTCTTAAAATGGATTGAGGCTCACAGCAGAAATGATGGCTGGGCCCTCTGGTTCATCTGGCCCGATCCCTGCTCAAAGCAGGCCAAGGCTCAGTTGGCAAGGCCATGGCCTCTGTGAATGGGGACTCTGAGGCTGCTCTGGACACTGGTCCCAGTGTGTTCCACCCTCACGGATATTCCTTTAAAGCAATAACTAATTCTCTTGATAGAGCTTGAGTCTTCTGCTGCCTCTTATCGCATCATAGTGTCCATGTGTGTAGCTACCTGATGGCAGGGAATAGAGGAGACAGAGACATGCTCTTCTCACTGGCTGCCAGGGATGGGGCACAAGGCAATAGGCTCAAAATGAAATGCAGAAAATTTTATTGCAGTTTAAAATTTTTGTGGGTTTGGGGGTTTTTTTGGGTTTTTTTTTGTTTGTTTTTTTTTGTTTTTGTTTTTGTTTTTTGTTTTTTCTGAGTGGGATTTAATACCAGAATATGGGGCCAAAAGAAGCTGTTGGAGTCTCCATCCCTGGGGACATTCAAAACCCAACTGGACACAGCCCTGGGAAGCACACTATAGCTGATCTTCAGGTGTGCCCTCTGCATTAGGCATTCCACGTGAGTCTGTGATTTTAAAATCAGTCTGTTACAATACAAACAAATTTCACTGGAATCTTCTGTGGAAGGCTACTAATGGAGACATCCTGTCCTCCTGTTTTTAATTGCATTTACATATCTAAGGCTTAACTGCTCAGACTGAGCTTTCCTAAAGTATCTCCCGCAGGCAATTTGTTTGGTGAAATTCAAGCAAGCGTACTTAAATAATTAGAAAATGAAAATTTCAGAAATATTATGCAATGATTTGTCTGTGTTGCATGCTGTGAAACAAGTGGCTGAAGTCTGGTTAAGGGTTGGCTCTGATTGCAAATAAATCACTGTTGTGTTATCCCAGTTTGTGCCATGGGGGGAAAATCAACTGTTTTTGACAAGTTAAAGCTTGAAAAATATTGGTTTGGATCAGCAGTTCACTGAGAAGTGGAGTTTAACAGATGTGTCAAATAAAGATACACATATTTAATACAGGTGTTTTTTTCTGGTGAACATGTTCTGGACAAAAGGCTTGAGCAGGTTTTCCAGAGCAGTCTTGGAATCTGGGACTGCAGACTGAGGTGGCCCATGTGCAAATCAACAGAGTGAGGAGAATATTATTGCTGTCCTTTCCATAATTTCTTTCAGAAAATCTGGAGGAGAAGCAGGAAGCAGCACCCTGAGATCTTGTTCCTTCTGCATAGCTTAGACCATTCTTGTACTTTTTACTGTTTCTGTGTAATTTTTTATTATGTCACAATAAGGAATATCCTCCTTGAGGTAAACATCCCTCCATGTCATGACTCCAGCTGTAGTCCCTCTAACTATAATTTCAGGTTTTGTCATTTAGTCAGGTTTCATTTGAAATGGCATCTGGAAAACTTTTTTTTTTTTCTCTTTATTTCTTAGATACAGGTTTTTCTAGGTCATTTTGATAATTGTAACTTCTCTTTGTCGTGAGGGAGTGAAAGCACAACAGGACTATCTGCTTTCTTTTATCACAAGCAGTAATGCTGAAACCTGCTGTAGCAAAGTTTTCCCCACATTCTACAAATAGTCTGTGCCCCTTTGTTTTTCATCAGAAACTGTGTGCTAGAATCCACAGTTCATATGAGAACATGGCAAATACCTGGGTGTACTTTTGTTGCCTTTGGCCACTCTTCTGTGTGTCCACAGAGGAGTAATCAGAGGACTCAGGACTAAGTCTCTTCTTCATCCATTCACCTGAGCAGGGACAGAGCACTGAGACAAATCTGCCTTACCAGTAGTTGCTTTCTTATCCTTAAAACTGTCATTCTACATCCTGGCTCTTTATGCTGTATTGCTGTGTTGCATCATTGTAATTTTAGTTGCTTTCTGCAACTTCATCTCTGTCTTACTTTCTAAAATACTTTTATTTTTTCTCAAACTGCAAGGCTGCATAAATCATACTTATTTTCTATGTTTCAAGGTGGAGAAAAAAATTACCTATGCCACTCAGATTGTAATGTTGACAGTTTTAGATGGGGAATATTAAAAGTGTTTTCCTGTTTGTACAGAAAATTCAGGTTTTTGTTTCCAAAAGATTTCACCTTCATGTGTGAAATCATATCTCAGCTTCTTCAGTCATTGGATAGGACTAACTGAGGAGTACTACAACCAGATATTCCTAATTTAAGTCCAGGCTATCCATCATTTCCAGTGACAAGAAAATATAGTATTTCAATGTAAAAGAAAAGCTTTATGTATACCGAGAAGATGGATTAAAACTGAAACTTTTACTAACTTTGAAGAAACTGTCTTTGCCTCAAAGTGTTTATTAATTTGGACATGAAGACATTTTCTATGAAATATAAAACTCTGAGGTTGAGACCCCCAGCTTTAGAATTTGTGACTGGCTTCTTGAACATGCATGAGGTTTTTTTTTTTTTATTTTATTAGTAATTTTTGTTACCACACAACTCTGTAAACTTTGTAGTTTGGAAAACTAGGGGCTTAGTTTCTCTTTTCAATAGAAATTACTCCGTACTTTTGACTTCTGGTTTTGAGACCCAGAAGAAGGAGCAGACACATTTGAAACACAGCATCAAAATTTATGTTTAAGGACTCATTTTATGTTTTCTCAGTATAAGATCCTGGTTCATTTCTTCATTGCTTTGTTAATTTCTTCATTTCTTTCTAGAAATTCCCTAATTATTGAAGTGTTTTACTAAAAGAAAGTTTCCTCTGCATTCCATTACAGACTGCCTCATAATTTCCTCCTTTTCCCCTTTGATATAACTTTTGGTTCCTAATTTTCCATAAAGTACATAGACACAGAACTAAAAACTCATCAAATGTATTTCAATTTTTCTTTCATCTCACTGCTCACTATTAGTCATAAATAGTACATGCAGGTAAATTTTGATTTCCTTGGTATATTCTGTTTCTTAAGTTTTATGATACACAGAGCTGTGTGATACCAGCTCAACAGAAATATCAAAATTTTCATTTTAAATGCTCAACCTTCCTGCATCTGCTTAATCCATTTTGCATTGTTTACTCCGAAATATTCTCTTCATTTAATTAGCATAGTTCTTGCTGGTTTGTTGTCTTCTGTGTCGTATTTTTTGAAGCAAATCTCTAAGGGTATTTTAACTATTATATTTAAGTTATGAGCATAAATTTCAAGTAGTAAATTTTGTTTTCAAAAACTTTAGTTGAAGTTTATCATACGTGTTTGGGTTTGGTTTTTTTTTTTTTTTTTTTTTTTTTTTGGGTTGCTTTGGGTAATCCTTTGTTCTCTGCCTGCATTGAGAAGATGATTGATGATGAGAAGAGTTAAAAATGCATGCTGAAATCCTTTTCTATCTTAAAGAAACCCAGAATGGTCTGTGTTTTATATTTCTAAGGGGATTTATTTGGAACAAGATTTGGAGTATACCTTTGAAAGCGCTTTATGCAAARAGAAGRRAAAAAAATTGCCTGTTTAAAAATAAAAAGATATGTGGAAGAGTTACTTCTTCAACAGGCAGTCCCTAGAAACAGAAGTTTTAGTTTGTGAAAAAATTAATGCAAATACCAGAGCCATCACCTTGACGTCTGTATCTATGCAAGCAGTAAAAAGAAGGCAGATTTCTTTCTGAGGCTTCTACCAATTGAAGTAAAATGGTGTAAGTTACGATTTAAGGAGGCCATGGGTTTTGCACTGGAGGTAAATCGAGCAGATTAAGGTTAATAAACCTGTCAACAATTAAGAACTAATCAGAAATTAAATCAGGGGATTATGAAGTAAGCTAAGTAAAGCCTCTCTCTGGTGAGCAACAGATTTCTGCTACACATTTCGAGAGAGGTTGTAAGCAAAGGCTCTGCTTTAGGAGCCCACCCTGGGGTACAAGTGGCCAGAGAGACAGCAGCAAACCAGGAGTAACTGCTGCTCTGTGCCCTGTCCTTGCTCTGCCCTGTCCTGGCTGTGCCCTGTCCTTGCTGTGCCACACTGGACACATCTCATCCTCACACTCCAAACAGCAGCACCCCTGTGAGGAGCCTGCCTGGGACTGAGAGAAGAAAATACGAGCCCCTGACAAAGATTCATGAGAGCCAGGGCAATACTCTCATAACTTTAGTAGCTGCCTTGGGAATATGAAAGCAACTGTACCTTGCTTCTTAGTCAGAACTGTGACCATGCTGCTCTTTTTGCCAGAAATCTTTTTTTCCTTTCCTCTCTAATATTTATATCCTAGAAGTCAGTTCCCCCCTAAAAATAAAAGTTACTATTAGCTTTCCATGTATAGTAGTACTAAGTTAAGCTTTAGCTTTTCCTGTTTGGATCAGTGAGCTGCCTTACATTTGCCACAGTATCATCATTTAGCTGAGCAGGGCACCCATTGCTGCTTGTAACAGTAGAATTTAAATTATAAAGCACTGAGCGTCTTTTCAGAAGGATCCCTGAAGATGGTTATTCATTAGTAAAGATTCCTTGCGACTTCTGAGTAACTCTAGCAGGGCTGACACTTAATATGGAGATACATTGAACCGTGTTAGAATTAAGTAGCCATTGAATCAGGATGATAGATAGGAAACAAAATCTGGTATTTCATAATATTTCAGGAACTCTGAACTGCTCTGCTGACTCTATACTACATATATATTTATATATACAGGTATACAATTCAATTTAGAAAGCTAGAAATGCTGAACAATTGTTGTCAGATAATTTATCATGCTAGATAAATTCCCATATGCAAATTTTTATCTTATGGAACATATTCTCACCTGATGCAAATAGATCTTCTGGTTCCATGAAATATTGATTCAAGTAACGTACAACCCAGAAGAAACACAAACATTCATCTCTTCCAAATACTTTAAATAATTGCTGATTTTTCAAAATTAAGAAATATGCAAGAAGAAGAGTCAGAATACTTATAGTCAGAATACTTAGCTGTATCATTTTCACTCTATTTATATTTTTTAATAAATTGTTTTATATAACTTCCCTTGTTTCTTCCTCTACACGCAGCTTTGGTTTAGTAGTGTATTCTTCAAAAATATATTGACTATTTGATGAGTTTCATAAATTATTTTGTACAGCAGACCAGGCAAATAATTTTTCTTAGTCATCCCGCTCTAATTAGCACATCAGGAAGTGATGTTGTCAGGATTGTGAACACTGCAACATAGGAAAAATGGCTACTGACATAATGCCTAGATGCATATATTGCAAATGCTCTTGTGTCTCTGTCCTCTAATTAAATATAGTCCTCGGGTCAGAATATGATTAGTTGTCAAGTGACAATTTAAGAGGCTAGGAGTACATGTTTGTGCTGAAACTAGATCAGGAGCTCTTTAGTGCTATTTGTAGTGCATGGGCAGTGCTTTTAATGACTTTTTGACAAGGCTTTTGCTACAATTCAAAAATAGCATTGCTGTGGATAATTCACAGTGCAGACTTAGGTGTGTTATAAATTTAAATTTAGCATACCAAAACAGAAAATGCACATGAATGCATGCATTTACTAAGTATCCATAGAGAAAACAAGTAAGGATTGTGAAAGGATAAATAAAATTACCAGGAACAACTGAAGTTGTGTAACACAAAGCTTGGGGAAAACAGGAAAAAAATTATATTTGTGTTCTTTGTTTTATGAACATGACAAAATTATGTCTTATCTTCTCTAAAAATATCATACATTCATATATCTTGTTTTTTTTTTATTTGCTTTCATTTTGGTTCTTCCTTTCAAAAGCGTTTTCATTAGAAAGAAGACAAGACACTATTTTTAAGGAGAAAAAAAAAGCACACCTATGTAGTCTAGAAAACTTTTCACTTAGAGGAATCAATTGTGTTAATTTTTTCAGAATTCATGTTTAACCAGGGTGAAATTTAGAGTATAATGTTAAACCAAGTTATATTCCACCGAGTGTGATGCAAAAAGAGAGACTCCAATCCCTTGGCACAAATTTTTGTTGATTATGTGGTGTTCAGGCATCGATAGAAAGCAAGCAAAGTTTCACATTGGAAAATTTGTTGCCAGTTTATTTTTCTTTTTTTTTTTATGCTCTTGATATGGATTGTTTTCCATTAAGTATGTATGTAGTACTTTGAATATAAATGTTTCACAAGGTGTGTGAATGATATTTCTTTTTTATGTGGTTTCCTGAGATGCTTTACGACTGTTACAG
>NW_026623326.1:2297418-2342547 GCF_030028575.1 Malurus melanocephalus | reverse complement strand
GAGCATCAGGCTCTGGGACAATGAAAAAAAAGCATTGGAAGCACAAATGGCCTTTAGCATCCTCTGAGGTTCTACAGGTCCTGGAAAGGAGGTGGTGTGGACATGCACATTGCTTTTGTGTCATAAAGAAGGACTGCAAGCAAGGTGCCATGGCCTGGCACTGGAGGGGCTGGGGACCATGCTGATGTCCCCAGCCCTGTTGGCACCTGTCACTGGAAGTGGCCAGGTGGCCCTTGACCATTCAGTGCTTGCAGGGGCTGCTGCTGGCATCAAACCCCCATCACTTTTCTTGAGCTGACATAGTAAAACTCCAGTCACCTTTGGTGCCGGCGTAAATCCTTCCTATTTTGGTTAAAATGATTGAAAGTTCTGTGAATTGTTGTCCTACTCTGCCTGGGGTGCAGCGGGGAGAGGACGAGGAGCAGAAGGACCAGAGAATGTGTCTATAGGGTACCACATTCAAACTAAACCCCACAGAAGGGTGAGAGATTCTGGCAAGGCTTCTGCAACTCTTCCCTATACACCCACTCTTGTCACCTCTCTTAATCCAGATGGAATATTTCCTTGTATTGATATAAAAAAAATTAGCAGGACAGGGTTGACCGCATGTGGTTAAAAGCCTCTTGCATTTTTCCTGCACTCAGTGCACACGAGGGACCCTCCCTGAGCAATATTACCAGCGTGTTTACACTCAACTCACCCATCTCAAGTTTGAAATTTTTTAAAGCTCTGTTTCAACCCCCACTGCTCGCCCCCCTGCCTTGAACTGCTTCTTTCAGAGCAAGAACAAGGAAGGAAATTGAAAATCCCAGAGAGCCCTGGACGGTCCAGATTTAGGGCTTTAGCTTTTGTTCGCACAAACTCACTTGGCTCCCAACCGGCCTCCACCCATGATCCCGACATCCGCAGCAGCCGTTCAAAACAGAGCCCAGCGCCCGCCCCCGGCACCGCCGCCCCGGCTGCGCTCCCCGCCTCTCCTCCCGTGCCGCCCGCCTTTCTTCCCAGCCTTTTCCTACAGCCCCCAAGCAGTTCTCCAAGTTGAGATGAGTTTTCTCTCCCCTCGGCGAGCCCCGGCTGATGTTAAAGATTATGCAACGCTAACAGATGTGGGGTTTATGATTCTAGCTGCCCGTCCTCGGGAGGAGCCCGCGTTAGCATGGGATGCTGCCGGGGTGGCCGCAGCCCTGGCAGAACACCCGGGAATGGTCCCCAGGGCATCGCCACCCTCCCGAGGAGGGGCTGCTCCGGGCAGCCAGGCAACTGCTCTTGGCTTCCCTTGTGGGCGAACTCAGATTAAATTTGTGTTCCCCGGTCAAGAAAGTATTTTTCTGCCCTTCGGAGAGGAAAAAAAAAAGTCCAGCCTGCAGGAAAGCAGTGGGGCTGGGATAGGTGGTGGTGTGCCTTGGCTGGCTGCACGCTCCTGACAGATGCTGTCTGTGGGGATGCTGCTGCTCCCCTGGCTTTAGCGGGATCCATCCCTCCTCCCTCCCTGCCCGACGGTGTCTGTGTGGGATCACAGTCACTGCCGACAGCTTGCATTATTGTGCTTTTTGCTGTTGTGCTGCCCCACGGTCGAGTTGTGAGCATCACCACAAGGCTGCCTTGGCAGCAGCTGTTTCTGAAACAGGGCAATGCCTGCGTTGTGTCAGGGATGGAGACAGAAAATTGTTGGCCCGAAAGGGATATTTTTCGGGAGTCTTACAAGGTAGATATCCAGCTGGGCTGCCAGGGGCAAGCCCAAAGTGTAGAGAAATCAGCTGGAACTTGATCTGTTTGTCCTGGCTGAGCTACATAACTCGGCTCACAGCAAGCCACGTACTTGTTATGCTTGCGAAGAAAAAGTAACTCTGAGCCTCGACCTGTCTGGTGAGCATCACTGCGAGTTTTAACTGGGAAGGAAAACACCGATCCAGTGGGTGGCAGGAGGGTTTTGTGCTGGAAGTCAAATATTTCTCAATGGCTGTGGTTGTGTGCAGTTAAACCGTGGAAAGCTGTTGGCAGCTTAGGATGTGACAAAATTGTTAGTGACAGATTGGTACCTCAGCTAAAGGGCCACTCTGCTTTAAGCCTTTAATGCACCAGGGGAGGCCAGATGGTCCCATGTGGACTTTTTTGGGAGAAGTTTGATCTGGTCCATCTGCTCCAGAGGAGGGTCGTCTTTGAAGTCTTAATTTCTGCAGGCAAATCAAAGAGGAAATTGTGGTTATCTTGCACTTCTGGCAGGCTTGATGGATGTGAGATTTCATGTCTATTTAGTTGAACAACACAATTTTTTTTGGTTTCCTTACTACATGATGTGGGTTGGATTTTCCAGCATGGCTTATGCTCTGCACCCACCAAAGTGAGGAGCTGAACCCATGCTGAGGTTTTCATCCCTGCACCAGGACCTGGCACACCTTGCAGGGCAGAGTTAAAAATGCCAGATGACTCTAAAAAGTCTTTGTAAATAATAGCTCCTCATTCAGCCCCTCCACTCCCCGGCTGTGCTCAGAGCCAGGTTTGCTGGCGCCCACAGTAAGGGGAAGAGTTTTCCTTCGGTTTATTCCCAGCAGCTCTGCAGAGCCAAAAGAGGATAGAGAAAACTCCGAGGTGGATTTGCAGGGCAAACAACCACCAGATAAGCAAACAGCAGTGTTTTACTTTTGGTCTGGTCTCATTCAGTCCAGAAGCACGGCTGAAGGCTCTGTTTGATGGCATTTCCTGGGTTCCTTTGTAAGAAAGGGCCATGAAATGCCTGCTGCAGCGTCGTGCTGTATATTTTAGCCTGCCTGTCCGGAGCCCTTGTTGACAAATGAGTTGGCAGCCTGAGAAAGCAGAATTTCCCTCTGACTATCCTCTGCCTCTGAGGGTTTCTTTAGGCATCTGCCTCCTCTCTGTGCAGCAAAGCTGGCCACTGAGGTTTGCAGTCAGCACAGCTGAAAGCTTTCAGTGGGAGGGGGATGGAGAAACTCGCWGYGCTCCCTCCAGCACAGCCACATTTYTGGGGCTGCTATAAATGGACTTGTGGGCTGCAATTACAGGGTACTGGCTTGCAAATGGACAGAGTAAGCATCCCCTGCCACTTCCCACCCCCTTGTCCTGGTGAGGACCAGAAGCTTGTCCCCTGAGACAGGAGGTGGCTCGCAGGGGGCTCTGGGTGGCTCTGGGTGCTCACTGCAGCCAAGGCAAAGGCTGCCAGTAAAGGCACCCTGGGGGCTCTGCTCTGCTGCAGCTCTTGGCTCCTTGGCCCACAAAGGGCTCAGACTCCAGGATGAAACACAGGCTGTCCTGCCCACCCCTCTGTTTTTTGGTGAGCTGAAGCTATTCCAGATGGATAGAGGGCACCACTTGTGCAATTGCCACCTCTRTTGTGGCAGGTACAGCAGCTCCAGMGGGGACGTACAAGACAAGGRGRAAGTGTTCCATMGGGGTTTYCCTGAGACAATTTTCTTATGGAAAATGGTTGGAGGCCCAGAACAGGTTTAACTTTCAACATCAGRGCTTTTGAGCAGAGCCTGACTGCCTTTAGCTGGATGCCATGAACATGACAGAGACTGTGTGTTGGTAACAAGGAAGATGGATAAAACTGGGAYCTTRCYRTTTCAGATTTGGWCTKGTTGTGGGCTTTGAARGTCATCTGAGGCTGCAGTTCCAGCSAAGCCTTGGGGCTGTAACATAGATGGTGGCTGTTGGTTTTTGTGTGAGCTGATGGGCAGGGAAATCCTCTCACAGCCCTGGGTGGTACCATAGGATGAAAACCCGGATTCTCCAGACCACTGGAACCACTCATACACCATCTTCTTCTCCATCTTGTTTCTCCTGTTCTGGTAGACATTAATTTCAACGTGCCAAAATGTTTCATCACCTTGGGGTGCTTCAGCACCTGGATGGGCAGGATAATGCACACCATTCCCTGATCCCTTCTGTCCCCAGTGCCCAGTGTGGTGTCTCTGTGGGTTGTGCCAACCCTCCTGATTGCCCTGCAGCTCTCAGCCAGCTTTGTGCCAGCTCTCTGGAGCTGATGGATTTGAGGTCAGGTGTCCAGCAAGCACTGGCCACATGGAGAGAGGGGAAGAGCTGTGGGCCCTCTCCCCTCCCATCTTACATTCAGGATGGGACACATGGGCTGTGCTGGGCTGTCAGCTCTGGAGACCTTCACACTCCTCCCATGGACCCTACCTGCGAGTATTTCCATCTGTTATTTGTTTAAGGCTTCCTTTTTGCTCCTTTCAAGATTTATTTCTCCTAACACAAAAAAATCTTGAGGGTGCTGAATTGAATTAATCTTTTGCACAGAGGTGGGTTTTGGTATTTGGTCCCACAGCCCAATCTAATTTCCACCAGTGCAAATCCAAAAATAAATTTCATGTCTGTGTTTTGATTATGCAAAATTTTTCTCCAGTGTAAGTAAATGAGCTCRGAGCTTGGCCTTGGTGCTTCTGCAGTGAGCTGAGCCTGCACATCAGTGGTTATGGGTGGTTATTATCACATCAGTGCTAATTAGATCTAAGTTTTTTGTTTTGTTTTGTTTTTCCTTTTAGTCATTGAAAGCAGCCATCAGGAGAGAAGTTTAAGCACAGAGTTGAGGACTCCTGGTGCTCCTGTGGACAGTGTGGAGCTGGGGACGATGGTGGCCATGAGCAGGGAATGGACATCAATGCCTGCCAGGCACAGGGTGGTGCCAGCAGCAAGCAGGGTCACAGGGCACGCTGACCCCCCTGCCAGGGATGGGGATGTCACCCCACTGGGAGCAGAACCCCTGGAGAACCCATCTGCCAGGATAGWGACCCACCTGCTCACCCACAGCCATCCTCCTGGTGAGTTTATGGGTGTGACACTCCGTGTTTGCTGTTCCCAGCCCAGGGACTGAGGACAGCCAGTGGGTTAGGAACAGTTCCCTCCCCACAGCTAGAAATGAGGATTTTGAGAGAAATCCAATCTCAGGAGCCGGGTTTGTATTTTTAACACCACAGCGAAGATGATTCTCAGGAGCTGCCACTGTTTTACCCCACCCAGCAGTACACAGAGAGCCCTGCCCTTCCACTGAGCTCCAGGGCTGTGCAAAGAGTGGAGACCCCTGGGTGTCCCCACCCCTCCTCCCAGCAGGAGCTGGGCCCCATTGCAAGCCCAGCCTCGGTTAAAAGAGCTCACCAAGATAYCTGACCAGCTGAGGTCCTCACATGGAAATCCTGCAAGTGAACCCTTGGGCTTGTTCATAACCTTCAGCCATAAGTAACCCAGTGTACTCTTTTAAGCATGAACTTGAATCAAAGCCCATTTCTCACAGCAACAGGACAAAGCTCTGCTGGTTGCCCTGTCCCACCTCAGGGGTTTTTTTTTATACCTCCAGCTGAAATAAGATAAAAGCATAGAGGTTTTCTTTTTATTTTGTTTTATTCCTTGGGTTTTTTCTGCTGAGGGACTAAAATGTGGAGCTGGCATGCCCAGGCTGCCAGCTGTGGGCTGTTCTGGCACCAGATCCTTGCTGCCTTCTGCATTTTTAATGTCTTTAAAAAAAAAATCTGTTTCTTGTGCCATGCACARATGAAGACAATGTTTAAAATGCCATTATTTTTTGGCGACAGAAACCCTCTGTCCCYATCAATCCCTCCTGCAGTTAAACTGTGCTCTGTTAAACAGGAAACACAGRGATGCAGCTGTGATAGCTGTTGTGTGTGACAGGGTTGGGTACCACTGCAGGTGATGCTGCTGCCACCCAGCTGAGRCAAAGGAGCTTTTCCAGGGGAACATGACCCTCTCCCTGTTGCTTTCCAGACCCTGGAAGCCATCACCATGCTGCAGGCAGCCAGGGGAGAGGCAGGAGGGCTCTGGCTTCTCCCAACACCCCTACAACTGCTGAGGGGACACCCCYAGAGCTGGAAGCTGACTGGGCTGAAGGGACACAGGTCTGGAATGCTTCGGGGTTTAACAAYACCATGAGGACAGTGCTGCCACCTTCATCTTCAGAATCTCATCATCCAGGTGAGCCATCCCAGTTCAGCCTGGGAATGCTGGGCAGGTGTTCCAAGTTGTAGTAACAAGGTGTTAATTAAACCTGGATTAATTAAACCTGGGTTAATTAAACCTGGATTAATTAAACCTGGGTTAATTAAGCCTGGGTTACTTAAACCTGGATCTCCTGCATTGTGGAGCTTTGTGGGTCCAGCTCTCCATCCTCACCATGTCCTCAGGGCAGTTTTCTGGCTTGCTTCATGCACGAGGGTGGAGAGAAGAACCCATGTGGCTTCTCCTGGTGTTCAGAATTATTGATTACTCGGTGCAGCTTCCAAACATGAAATTTCTGTGGGCATGGTACAGACAGGGGGCTGAGGGGCAGGTGGAGGGTGACCATGGGGGATGGTGGGTGGGCAGCTAAGCTCATCTCTGGGCTCTCATCTGCTCTCCCCCATTGCCTTGCAGACACTGACAGTCCCTCTCAACCAGCGAGCAGCTGGAGGGGCACAGAGCTGGGCAGCAGCCCCACCATGGACACTGCAGCCACCTCACCCAGCACTGCCCTCCCGGGCTCCCTGGGACAGCCCCAGGCTGGTGCAGACCACATCGTGCTACACCCCGAGGGTGTCACAGGGAGCTCCACCCGCCCTGTGAGGACAGCGTCATCTCCCACAGACGGCTCTTTCAGAGGTGAGCTCTGCTGGCCTTTGTTTTACAGCTTTGAGAACCCATTTTATAGCTTTTGATTTCTTGAAACTGAGGAGATGCTCTGTTTTGCATGTGCTCTGTTTTTTATTATTTGGATGGTTWGCTGAAATTCCCTGCTGAAAGCAGGAAAAAGCAATGGAAAAAAATAATTTGATCCAAACCCCCCAGCATTTTCCACTTAAAAAAAATCAAGTTCTTTGGATGCTCTCATGGTATTTTCTGCAGGGTGGGTGTCTGCAGCTGTGAAATATCTTCACTGGGCTGGTGCTAGCAGAGCAAAGGCAGCTCTGAGCCCTTGACCTGTGCCTGAGTGGAGATGGAGTGGGGTGAGAGGTTGGGACCCACCCTGGTGGCCACACGGGCTGGGTTTGCCCTCAGCTGSACAGGGTGGGGTGTTTGTGCTTAACAACTCACTCAGGACAGCAAACCTGAGATGCCTGAGCTCCACAGCTTCCCCTTGCTTGCTGTGCAGCAGCTGATTTCTGGAGTTCTCAAAAATGGAGACTTTGCACATGAACCTACTGCAAACCTCAGTATTGCCGAGGTGTTATCTTGCACCCAGGGCTTTCCAGGAGCAAACACACCTCCAGGGTTCTCACATTGGCACATCCCTCCCCTCTGTCACAGCTGCTGGCAGCAGAGAACCTGAGATCCTGTCCAGAGGACAGTGCCCTGCTGAGCCCAGGGGTGTGTAGTGAACTGTGGGCTCGTATGGGAACGTGGCTGTGCTTAGGAGTCCTCCCTTTGCGGTTTGAAGCCACCAAAAAAAAAAAATAATAAAAAAAGAGAGCCTGAACCTGTTTCCAGCAATATTACAGCAAAGGTGGTATTTAAAGGGAAGTCCCTGCAGGCCTTGTCCTGCCATTTCCTGCTGTCTGGGCCACCCCATTCTCACAAAGCCCGGCAGCAAGAGCTGCGTTTTGTGCAAGGTCTTGCTGTGRTGAGGGGACTCCTGCCTTTCCAGAAGAGCACTTTGTCCAGATTGAAAACTTCCTATGCTTAATATCTGTATGTGCACTGTAAGCAGCTGGGGAGAAAATGGATCCATCTGTTTATAATTTCATGTGGATMAATCCATTTTTTATTGTACCGTAGCCGTTGGAAGCAGCTACCAGCCGTCCAGCAGCTCAGCCACGGAGAGGAAAGGCTCAGATTTCCCCTCCACCAGTGGCTCCATCTCCACAAGAGCCACCAAGGGTGGAGGGAGGACATTCAGATCTCTGCCAGCCAGCACCAGGSTGGTCAGCATGGAAGAGATTTCCACCTCTGGTGCTGAAATCACCAGCTCTGCAGCCCAAAGCCRGACCCCKGGGATGTCTGTGGGTGCCCAGGGKGGTGGWGGCAGAGGTGTCACMGACCCATTGCGCACAGGATCACCATCTGCTTCAGAAAGTGCTTCCACAAGTGAGTTTTGATGGATAGGTGTATACCTCAGAACTCTTATTTAAAGACTCTTTCTTAACAAAAGACATCCTTTTTATTTTAAAGGAAGGAGGAATAATATTGTRTTTGGCACATTGTGTACATTTAAAAACATTTCACAGAAGTGAAAGTATGGATRAATATTATTCTTGTTGGATGGGGAGGATAGATTTTCCTTGAAAACTTCCAGTTGAGTTTTGCAAGCAATAACTTCAGCAGGTCCTATTTAGAGACCACTTCTTCCCCCTGTCTTAATGATTTCCCAGTATTAAATATTTCCGTATTGAATATCCACACATATATTGCCTGCTGATAGTGGAATGAAACATACCACACAGTTYTTATTTATGTTTATGCAGCTTTGTCTTTCTTTTCTTCTTTTTTTCAGCCTTTAGCAGCAATTATGAACCCCCCAAGAGCATCCCAGCTGCAGAAGAGGTGGCACTGCTCTTGGACTCGCAGGGTGATGACATGTCCAGTGTGGCAGTGGGGACACAGATGTCACCAGCAAATGGCCACWCAGCTGGGGTGACGAGGGACTCTGCCACCATCACCAACCCCACAAGCTCCCTGGGGAGGAGCAGTTTCTCCTTGGGGACTGGGACACATCATCCCAATGGCTCAGAGGAAGCCACCGATCTCCCAGGCCCTCCTGGGGGTCCTTTGCTCACCAGCTCCCTGTCTGCCTCTGAAGGTCCTTTCCGAGGTAAGTTGGTTATTCTGAAAGCTCTCTGCCTTGGGGCTGGGTGATATTTCACATCCCTGAGCTGTTTTTTGTTAGCTATCCCCCTCAGTCGTTATTGGCTACGTGGGTGTTTTTTTCACTGGCAGTGGGGTGGGTGGGAGGTGGGAGAGTGGAACTCAGGTTTTGGGTGAAAAAGTAAAAAACATCGATGTTCTCATTGCTAATGAAGCTGGGAAAAGCATTTGTTAGAAATAAGTGCACAYGCTTTTCCTGCCAGAGACACTTGCAGGAGTTTTGTGGCTGTCACCTACATCTGCGGTGCAGGCTGGTCTGTAGAATATGGGTTTGGGGTTTTCATGGCTCTTTTAAGGCACATAAACCTGTATTTCAGAGATTCACCTCTCCCCAGAGAARCACCTTCACCCTCCCAAGGAGCAGYRTGGAAATGGGTGCTGAGCAGACAATCCCTCGAGTGTACAGCTCTGTATGCATGAACCCAACCTGATTTTATTCTCTTGCAGGTGTCAGAAGCAGCCACCGAGCAGTTGAGGAATCCTCCCTCGCTGCCTTTGCCACCAGTGCTCCCGTGCCAGCCACGTCCAGCAGTGACACTGACAGGACCTTGGGCACAGCCAGATCCTTGTCCACATCTGTCAGAGAGACCTACAGAGCTCAGGAGTCCACAGGAGTGACAGATTTCACCGAGCAGGTGGCAGACTCTACCCTAACACACTCTCATTCTCCTTGGGAAGATCCTTCGCCAGGTGAGCTCACATTAGAATTGAAATAGGATTTTTCTTACAAGCCAAAGGAAGACTGTTCCTGCAGCCTGCACTCACCTGACTCTTTTCTGCTATGCAGAATATACTGTTGGAAGGATACAGTATGATTTGGTGCCTGAAATATTTCAGCTCTTGCTTGACCAAAAAAATGTGTCTTAGGTGTTTTACAGAAAGGGCACATGTGTGGAGAGTTCCATTAAGCCAAGAAAAACAATTAACTTTCAAATCAGAATAATTTTTTTACTATCTCCAGTTGCTGTCTCTGTTTTACACACGAAAGAACTAAGCAAGTGAGAATTAGATCATGTCCCTGCAGTACCAGGGATCAGACTTCAGTTCCTACCTTCTGTCCTACTTCTTGGACCACGCTGCTTCCCAGAAATTGAACGAGCTCAGTGAATTTAAGGCAACTTTTAATGTGGTCTCTGAGGTCCTACATGCTGCTGTCTGATCCTGGTCCCCGCTGTGGTGCTGAAAGGGTCTGATCCCCCTGATTTTATTTCTTCAGACTTCTCTAAGACCTTCACACTGCACAGGGTAGTGCCTTGTCTGAACTGATTTCCTGGCTTTTTGGGATTGTTATGATATTTGTTCTAGCAGCATGGAGTGCACTTGGGCTCATAAYRGTGAAATCAAGTGCACAGCATYAGTATTTCAACAGTTTTTATRTAATARCACTTTTCTCAGSATCWCACTATGYTTTTTAGAAGRYAAATTTTTGTCAGAAGGATTTAAGTCTTCGGAAATTGACATCTTTTATTTTCTACTTKTGTTTGTGTACTTGCTGCCTCTGGGTGCTACTGGAAGGAAGCTCATTTTTATTTATAGTTTCATATGTGTAAAAAATGTAAATTGTTTCTTTACCACATTTTAGCTACTGGAAGCAGCCATGTGTCATTCAGCATCCTGTCAACAGAGAGAAAAAAACATTTCCCCGCCAGCAGCACCTCTGTTTCTACAACAGGCACCAAGGGTGGAGGGAGGACGTTAAGGTCTCTGCCAGGCAGCACCATGCTGGCCCAAACTACAGAGATTTCCACCACCCAAAACATCAGCTCTCCAGGCCATTYCCAGTCTTCTTTGGGAGCCCAGGGTGGTGGTGGCAGAGGTGCCACCGTGTCATCTGTGAACCCACTGCTCGCAGGCTCAGCATCTGCTTCCCCAGGTGAGYCCTGACCACGCATCACACACCCCCTGCATGGAGAGTGAGGGCATACTAGAAGGTACTGAATAGTAGCATTGGACATTATGGGTGGAAATTTCAGTTTCTGGAGAAAAATTACCCGTTTGTTGTATTTAGTCCCCAGGAAAAGCCAGCCTTTGCACTAGAGCAGCCTGGCCCCGAGATTTGCTGTGTTTTCAGAGACAGCACAGTTTCAGGGCTGCCCTGTTGGCTGTGTTTATGCCTGCAGAAGCAGACCCAGTTGTTCCTGACCCCCACCCTGGGGTGCAAAGGCAGTATTTACTGATCCCATGCAAGCCTGCCATGCTTTTTTGAGTACCAGGGATTTGGGTGCTGTCTCTTTGGTCATTGTGCAAACCCAAATGCTCCCATGACATTTTCCTAGTTCCCCTTCAGCGTGCCCTGCTGTGAGCAGCACCTCCTGGCACACCAGAGGGCTGTGCCTTCACAGGTCACATTTTCTGCAGGTTTGGGTTTTCTGCTACATTCTCTCTGTGCTGTCAGCCTGAGGGTGGTGATGGAAGAGGGCATGGCTGCCTTTTTATAGCTCAGGATGCATAAATCCTTTTTGCTTTGCCTTTTCTCAGCAGAAAGAACCTCTGCAATGGGAGAACGCCTGCCTCTCACCAGTACACACAGTTTGGTGACAGCTGCCACCAGGGAGGAGAGCAGCACAGTGCTGGACACCCATGGAGCTTCCAGTGCCACAGGGAGCTCTGCTCCTGCTCCACCCCACACTGGCACCCTGAGCACGGTCCCTGTGCTGTCCTCAGCAGCAGCAGAGCCTGGGAAGCATAGTCATGTTTCACAGAGCGGTGCTGGCCTCAGTGAGCGTCCTACAAAGCTGCTGCCTGCGTTTTCTCCCAGCGTTTCAGTGCCTTCGCCATCAGCCACTCTCTTCATCCACAAGGAGGGCACATCTCGAGCCCCAGGCAGCCRCAGCATGTGGAGCACAGAAGGAGGAAGCCTCACATCTCACCCAGGCACGGCTGGGGACACCAGCACTGACCCTGTCCCATCCTCCACAGCGTGGCCTGGAGTGACACACGTGTCATCCAGCCGAGCAGGGTCCCCAGAGCCCAAGGTCACCCTTTCATCCAGGGTCTTCACCTCCTTCTCAGCTGCTGGCGAACCTTCCAGTGAGTTTTTCTGGACTCTGGGGCAGTGTTTGAGTGTCTCTCCCTTCCCCTCCTCTGTGGGATTGATATGGCCTCTAGCACATGTCAGAGCATTGCCAGTGCCGTGGGCAGCGTTTATAAATGGTCGTGGTTCTGCCCAGTGGTGTGTCTGCAGCTGCTGGTGTTTAATAAGGAGATTCTCATTCTTGAGACATGCAGCTGGTCACTGTAGGGCACACTGACCACCTCTTGGGGTTGGGGTGGTAATTACAAATAACATAAATGTACCATTATGGCTCCAATGGATTGTTCCCCTGTATTTGGGCAGTCCTGTCTGCTTTGAGATGATAAATCAGGTGCCTGTTTTTCCATCCCATTCCAGCCATAGGCAGCAGCCATCACTCCCTGAGCAGCTCAGGTGCTGAGGAGAGGATGTCCAGCCCCATCACCRATCCCATGTACAGCTCATCCACGTCTGCTGGAGGTGAGGAGAGGATGCTGCCCTCGGTGACAGATGGCACAGAGAGCTCTTTGTCCCGTGCTGAAGCRGAGCAGGGCAGGACAGCCAACACCTACACCGGCAGTGGCAGCAGGGGCCCTGTGACCGAGACGGTCTATGTGCGTTCTGCCAAGATTCCCACTTATTCTTCTCTCCAGACTGATCTCACAAGTGAGTTGGTGTCTTTTTGTGCACATGTGGGGGAAATTCACATTGTCCTGATTTTTAGTATGTTGTATGTTAAGTTCTCATTCACTACTATGTGCAGTACCACCTGTGGGTTCACTCAGGGGGGATGTTTCCATCAAAAGACTCAAAATCAGACCCCACACAGATGTGGAACTGTTCCAGGAGTGGAGCCTGGAACATAAACTCTCCTGTTTTGATGGCTGCATTACTTTTTTTTTGCATCCTAACTGGTTTCGTTCGGGTGATGCTTTCGGAAGTTTTGTGATGACCTAAGTCAGTTGTAGAATTAAACCAAATTTTCAATACCCTGTATTGAAATCAGGCATTTTTTTTAAAGATGCCTGAACTTAGCTGTACATCCTGAAATTTGTATTGTGAGATTGATCTCACATTTTATGCTAAATAATGTGAAATTTTTGCAGACTGATGTGTGATTCATTTAGGATTTCCTGGCTGCAYAGTTTTGAATCACTGGGTTCATGATAAGCTGCAAATTAATGTAATAATTTCATCCTGCAGAGRCATGAAGTTCACTGTGTCTAAAAACAAATTGACTGTAGACATTCTGCAGATGGGAATGGAGGATAAGAGGGAGAGGATATGAGTTTTATAAATTATGAGTGATAAAGAGATAAACAGTTGGGTTTTCCTGCTTAGCTTGCCAYAAATACCATGGCATGTTAAGTGCTTGATCACTTTAGGAAAGCARTATGTGAAGAACAGTGATTTGGAAACCTACACATTCCATGGGATTCTTCTGTCTGTCAGGGTTCACCATTTTAGAATCAATTAAGRAGTGCACAAGATTCCTGACCCCCTMCCCACRCTTGAATGGTGCTTGAAATTTTTRGAAAAGCATGGGCAGGTCTTCAGACAAGAACATCTTGTTTATTTAGCAAGCGGTTTTAATATGACATCAAAATACTTTGATATTACTCTGACTTTTTAATATTTTTTGTCCTTTTTACTCCAGACTTTTCAGGTAGCCATCTGCCAGTCAGTAGCATCGATGCTGAGAAAAGGACCTCAGTCTCTCACACGGATGGCACATACATTTCAACCACMTATACCAGAGGAGGAGAAAGGACCCTCCTGTCTATCTCCAACAGCAGCACCTCTGCTGACTCCTCAGAAAGTTCCACCTTYTTTTCTGAAATTTCCAGCCCTTTTGATGCATCAAAGTCATCTGTGGCTCATGACAGGCAGGCCAATGCATCAAACAGCAGCAGTTTTGTTGAACCATCCACGGAGCCGCTGCTGGTGCACCCTTCCAAGCTGTCGACTTCTGCTTCCTCAGGCAACATAGAAAATACAACTCTCTTCAACACTGACTCTGAGCTATTGACCACTGACAGATCTCCTCTATCTTCATCAGCATTTCCAGCCTCTTCCTCACTGTCATCACTGCAGCACTCGCTGTCATCAGCACCGCCGCCAACGCTTGTGTTTACGCTGTCAGAGTCACCCGAGCCGGGCTCGTCCTCTGTGATGGCATCTTCACCCCCTCTGCAGGCTTTGCCATCCTCCTTGCCCACTTCCTCCTTGCCCTCCCCATCTCACTTACCAACATCCTTATTACCTGTGTCTTCATCGCCTTCGTCCATCTCGCAGTCCAGTGACAGTGGTCAAGCGAGCACCACTGTGGCCACAGGGGTGGTCAGGAGGGAGCCCTCCACCACTGCCACAGCTGGCAGCTCGCCCGGAGAGACCAGCAAGCACAATGTCACACACCAGCCCCAGAACGGTGCCACCATCACCCCCACAGGGTCACCGCTCCCTACGGCACCCATGGAGCTGCTTGGTGGCCGTGTCGTGTCCGTGTCYGCTCCCGTGACAGTGACAGAGACTGCGTCACCTGGAGATGCCACCACCCGTGGGGACAGCTTTGGGAAGGCAACACCACTGCTCACCACGGCCAGCGTTGCTCCACAGGCTGCTCCAACAGATGCWCCCCTGAGTCCCCCACCCAGTACAACAAATCACAGCAGCTTTGTCCCTGCAGTGGCAGTGACCACGGTGARCCCTCCCGTGCTGACCACACCGACCGCTCGCCAGCCCACCCYGGGTGAGACCAGCACCGTCAAAGACCACAGGGCTCACACCCCCACTGCCACCAAGCACAGCTATACCACTGGTAAAAGCACAGAAGCCATGAATCCCACCACTGCAAAGCCTGGTAAAGTCACTGAGGAGAACATCCCKGTCACAAGTCCTTCTAAAGCCACTCCGACCACCAAGACCACTGTGAGCACTGCGACTACTACRGCTGCTACCAAACCAGCCAAACCAACCAAACCAACCACTGTTCCTCCATCGAGCACCACAGCTGGGCTGAGGACATCACCTCCAGCCACAGGTAAYGTGTGCAATGGCTCTCACCAGTGTTGGGGCCAGGAGCAAGCAGGGCAGGACTCCCTGGGTCCCACTTTAAGGRTTTTCAAGGAGTTGTGTATGTTTGTGAGTGTGACAAGTCTGTTGTCAGCAGGGTTTGAGGGCAGCAGCTCTGTCTCCGTGTTGATTTTTTTAAGTTAAGTGTTCAGCAATCAAGTTGAATGGCTGAAATAAGGGTGAGCATTTTGGTGAACTTGTATGATAGAAAGATTAAACTGAAATTTGACAATTTTGAGAAAATAAAGCTGATTGGTTTTGCAGGTAAGCATTGGATGCACTTTATATTTGTTKATATGTTAACAACAGCAATCAATAATGACCACTATCGGTCTTATTAATGAAAAAGTACAGTAGGCCAGCATTTGACATTTGTGTTAAAACTGCTTCTCTTGTTGCAATGGAGGATGATTTTCTCCCCATCTCACTAAAAAACCTTTTGCTTTGAGGCCTGATGTTTCTCCTGGTAGGCTATCCACACAGTCTTGCTGAGAGTGTTGTTGTAGTAATTTATTGCCACTGCYAGTCTCCTTATCTTCTCAAGTAAATACATTTGCTGAAGTCTTATATGAAAGGAAATTGACTGTGTGTTTGAAGTTCAGAGCCCAGCCATGGTGCCACTGTGGGATATTGTGTGTTCTAAAGGTGTTAATCTCAGTGAAATGCTGGCAATAACATATATTCCATCCAATAATTAAGTATTTAAAGGTTACTACTCAGGCTGATTGGTTTTAATTATAGCTGTAGCTTCATGCAAAAAAAAAAAAAATCCCTTACTGGAATGAATTATTTTTTAATTGAAAGATTAAGATAACACATCCTTTTTAGCAAYTGATTCACACTTTTGCCAAATTACTCTTTCCTTTGAAAACTAAGATGTGCCTTTTACCAGAATTCTAAAAAATCTGCTGCYGTCTTGAATATGGTGCTTTATACACGGGCCCTGAGAGAAGCAGCTGTCCTGGTCTCTGCTGTACAAAGCACAAATTGAAGGATGGCACAGTAAAAACCATGGTTTTAAATCACAGCCACTCATTTCTGGCTGCTCAGATTACAGTCACCAAACCTCCTTCTCGCTGATGCTGAGGTGGCTGTGCCAGGCTGGTGCAGGTATGAGATTGCAAATGATGCAGTGAAGCATCTGATAATGCTAAGGAGTCACAGAAGGGCAGCCRAATTGATCTCTTTTAGCTCACCAGYTGATGATTTTTATGATTCTGTAACTATAACCTGTTTTTTTCCCCCACTTTTATAGATGTGGATAAATGTCTTTCCAACCCTTGTCCTGCACTGGCCACCTGCAACAACACCCATGGCTCCTATATCTGTCAGTGTCCTCTTGGATACGAGCTGGAAAAAGGAAAGTGCAATTTAGGTAAGAAAACAGAAATTGAAAACCAGGGATGGAAATAATTATCTTTAATCTTCTAAAATAAATTGACTTAGACTCAAACTAGTTCAGGAGCTTAATGTTCCTCCCAACCACCACTTTTATCGGAGCCTTTTAGTGTTTATACAAGTGTGGTGTCTAATGCCTGTCATGTTGGGCTGCCTGGGGAGAGATGTCTGTTCCTAAAAAAGCAGCAGTGAGTGGTGGGCTTAGGCTTGTTAGTAATGACAGATGTGCCCCTTCTGCTCCTGATGTGTTTTACAAGTCCCAAAAAGCATTCGGCAGCTTATCAGCCCTGCAAGCTCTGGTGATGGCGCTTGGTTTGGGAGCAGTGAGTGGGGCCATTGTGCAACCTGGCTTCAGTGGGATCAGCCATGTGTGGAAAATTAAACAGCCGTGAAAGTCTTTGTAAGATCAAGGTCTTGTTTCATACCTTTAGCATTTTTTGAGCAGCACAGTTATTAGTTGTAACTCAGGTTCTGACCCCTTGTTTTCTGTTAGAGRACTCCCAGTCTCAAGGACTCACAATATCCCATTGTAAAGGGGAATTTGTTTTCATAGGTTTCCTTCTGACCCTTAATCAACGAGGATTAGAGGCATGGAAATTTTGCTAAGGAAACACGGGTGAGGTGTCCCTGAAGAGTGTTTTGAAACATTTCTTCAAGTTGGAATGTGTCAGCTCCTAATTTAGAGACTTGTTTTGATTATGCCTTGAACTGGGGTACGGGCAGTTTATATAAATACTGTGAAGGTGATTCTCATCATGATTTTTGTCTGGAGTTGGTACATTAGAGCAGTCTGATGTACAATTTGTGGTGAAGATAGGCTCAGTGGATGGGAAAAAAATGGGAAAGAATTGGAGTCTTTATAATGTTATCTGCAACTGTATTTGTTTTTCTGGTGGAACATAGAGCTGGAGCTCTGATTTCTAATTTCCACTGAGTATCTCATGACACTTAATACAAGATTTAGGGGTATTATCTCTGCAAGTCTGGACAACTCAGATTATTGCATTCTGCTGCTGTGAATCAAATATGAATCTAAGCACAGAAAAATGCATCTTTTGGATCTCTTTTCAAATGCCATTGCTCATTCTCTCCAGCAGTTTGAGAAATGAAAATGTCCTCTCTACAGTGCTTTATTTTGACTTGCTGATTTGATTTCCTTCCATTGCAGGGAGGACTAAGAGATTTGACATGTTTATCCCAAATTATCATAAATAACTTYGGTACCTGACACTGTCTTATTACTAAATTTACCCATCTCTCTCTGTGTTCAGGGGTCTATTTAAGTTAGTCTGTGTTTCTATATGAAATGTTAGAACACTGAAGTGAAATGCTGTCTGTTCTCAGCAGCACTGAGCTCTGGAATTTGACTGGGACTGTGGGAACATTGCAGCAACCCTTGGGAAAAAACCCAACTTTGTTTTACTGGGGCAGTGACTCTCAGAAGTGAGTTTTCAGTGTGYCTCGCAAAGGGATTTTCCATGCAAACAGTCTCTCATGTAAGACAGGTGAAACCACATCTACACGTGGCATAGAGATGGGTTCCAACTCACTTGTCTTATTYTCCTTTTTAGTGAGAATATTTATTGGCCAGGTACCCCTGAAATTAAATATCACCCACGGGAAGTACACAGAGCTCTTCCACATTGAGAGGGAGATCCTGGAGATGGTGAGTGCTCTTGCTTTGACTTTGGCCATGCTGATGAGACAARTCTTCACTCCTTTTATGACTGTAATGTTTCCCAGCCCTACAGCTGTAGCCATGTGGCTCTTGGTGAGCTGAGAGCCAGCGCTGGATTGGCTGTTGCCTTCCCCATGGGCTGTGCCATCAATTGATCCACAAAGACCCATGGGCTGGGGTTAGGGACATCTCAGTGCAGTTTTTATCCAGATCACTGCGTGTCCTGTTAGGGGTTCCTGGTCTGGCTGCACTTCATTCTGACTCTTTGGAGAAGGTGATTGGGAGATGCTGCCAAAGGAGGGGGRTGCTGGGGGCAGTTGCTGGTGCTGCCTGCACAACTTGTGCTGGGGAGTAAACACAAACAACTGCACAGATCCAGGGTTTGGGAGGCTCCTTGGGACATCTGCAGTCTCCAAGGGCGCTGCTTTGAGGTCGGCCTTGTACCGGGCTCTCTCCCTGCTGGCATCTGGCTCACCCTGACCTTTGTGGCCATTACACAGTGTGGACACAGCCTCATGTCAAAATCCCCAGGTCTTTGTTCTTRTCCGAGGCTGTGCARTGGTGACTTTGCTCACCCCTYMCTGGCAGCAGGGCAGTGCACCTCTYTTGTAGAGCAGATGAACCCAAGAGCCCTCTTGGTCTCAGCAGGCATCTCTGGAAGGCACAGGGTGGTGTCAATGAGCCAGCAGGGCTATTCCATGCTACATCCCATGGGACTGCCTCCCTCCATCACCCCCTGGGGCACTAACAGCTGCTCTCTCCTTCCTTGCAGCTCAATGCATCGCTGTCAGCCTTGCCAGGGTACCACCACTCCACAGTCAAGGCAAGCAGGTAAGGCTGAGGCTGAGGAAAAATGAGAAACTTGAGCATTGGGGACCTTTGACTTGAGATCCACATTCTCCATTTCCAGTTGGTGCTGGGCTAAAATCTGACCTGGCAGTGGTACAGAGCATGAGGAATGATGCCTGACCAGCTTGCCTGGCTCACCTGGTACTCTCCTCCTGACCTGAGCAGCCTGGGGATGGGCTTGGGAGCTGCCCAGGAGGGATGGATGGCTGGTTCCAAAGTGAGCCATCAGTATCCCATCTGTGTTTTCCTCTCTGTGTGTATGTTAGTCTTGTTTTTAAGGTCTGCTACAGAGCCCAGTGTGTGTGTAATGCTGTGTCTGTGATGAGCATCGCTGCTGTTAGAGCAGTCCTGTGTGTAAGGTGCTAATGATCACATCAGACTGACCCGTGACACTCAGGGCTGTTTTGTTTTGTTTTTTGTTAGGGAGGCAAATTTTGTGCATGTTTCAGTGCAATCCACGTTCTCTTTAGCATCCAACGTGACCTTATACGATGTTATCAGCAGCGTGAAAAGCTACATTCGAGCTTGCAAATCCCCCACTGAAGCCTGCCAGTTCATCTCCAGCCTGAARCCACTCCACAGAGGTAAACAGCATCTGGAGGGACTGTGACAGGAGGGGAAAGGGATGTTTTATTTGGCTTCTTTTGTAACAGGGGAAGAAAGATTTGCTATTTGGAAAAATCCCTCTGAATCTTTTTATCTTACTTAAATGGGAGTCATCTTAAGAACCTCACGGTACAAAAGGGATGCAGATACYGAGCCTTATCTTTACCACATGTGTGAGAAATCTGCCTCACTGAGAAAATATTGCACAGTACAGGATTAGAGGCATTATAGGGCAGCCTTTCATCTCTGGGATGTGACACTGGGCCCAGCCAGATCAAAAAACCATAACTCTTAATTCCACACACACGGCTGGGAGCCAGGGAAAGGGTGTGAAAGCCAAGAGACAAAACCCCGCCAGTGAACTCGATTAGAGCTGCTGGAGGCTGTGTGGCGAGCTCTGCTCTTCTCTCTGCCTAGTTTCAGTGCTGCAGGTTGTTAAATTGTTCACAGTTTTCTGATTTCTGTACTGAATCCTGTATCTGCTAAAGGGGAATGTGGATATGGCACATGAAGGTGGGGGAAGGACACCAGTGCTGTGCCCTGGAATCTCCCAGTTCTTGTTTCTTAAGGGATCGATGGAGGAGATTCAGCTGTGAGAGGTACCTCAGGATGCATGGAATGAGCACCCTTGAAAGAATTTCCTGCAAGAAAACTGCTGCTTGCAGAGTTTTGTGACTTTTGGGTTCAAGGCTTTGAGGTTTGGCCTTGAGGARGATGAAGGGTGGCAACACTTAGCCCTGGTTTAGTAGGAAACCCCCAACCTGATTTTGGCAAAGTAAACATGCAGATGAGAAGGTCAGTGTGTGCTTTGATTGCAATGTGCTCTGTTTTAAAGCCACACTCTTCCCATGGATCACTTTGAATTATTTGGGTAAATCAGCCCATATTATACCTACCCATTACCTCTGATAAAATGCTTCTGTAAAGCCTACTTCTAACTTGAAATAAGGAGAATAAGAAACAAATTGTTCTTGTGTAAGTACCTAAAAGAGAAGACGTCAGATTTAAAAAAAAAAAAAATTGATCTAGCAAGGAGAGGTTTATAAAAGGAGAGTGCCAAACGAGTGACATATTTTCCATAAAAACCTATTTCTCACAAATGTTTATTCATTCCATTTAGTCTGACCTCCCAGTAAAAAATGTAAATTTGATGACACAATTTCCATAATTCATCCACAGTTTTGCTGAATGCTCATTGTAACAAGTCTGGCTTTCTAAAGTAAAACACTGCTTCAAAGTAATGTAAATGAAAGGACAAWTTTTTTTGTTTGAAAAATGAAAAAATCTTGTGCTTAATACTGAAATGGAAAAGAATTGGTTTGGTCTAAGCAAAATGTTTCATTTGATATAAACTTAAAAATTGATTTGTTGGACYGTGTCAGAGGATGAATGTGTTTGAGCTGGAGCCAAACCAAATTTTTCTTTTTCATTTCCCCCCTTCTGCTTCCGAACTGAAACATTTATTATTCAACCCCTGTATTTGCCTGTACAAATGATGGTAGTTACACAAGAAATKGTGACATAGGGTAATGTTGACTTTATACTAATGGAACAAATATTGCTATAAAAAAAAAGAGATTAAAGCAGCACATCAGCTGAATGGGATGCCCAGAGAGAGCAAATGTGCATAAAGGGGGGTTGGGAGATGCTCACACTGATGTTGGCTGTCTCTTCTCAACAGTGGGCAGCTTGTGCAGACTGAAAGACCCTGAATGCGACAAGGAAACTTCRGAATGCACCGACTTTGACGGAGTAGCTCTCTGCCAGTGCAAAAGTGGGTACTTCAAATACAACAAGATGGACCACTCCTGCAGAGGTATTGCTCTTTATGTGGTGTGTTTTGCCTGGATTTTCCTTAAAGTTTTTTTCCCAGTGGAAATGAGTGTGCGTATGTAGTGCTGTGCATGTGAAAAGCTCAATATTATGAATAAATATTAGCAGCTCAAGTTTCTTTTATTTAATTAGGGGGCTTTTCAGCAGACACTGAAGATACAGTCTCTCTCTAGGAATAATATTATCTCTTTCTGGAGCATGCTGTGAGTCACAGTGATTGAGGAGAGGGAGAAAGGGGCCTGGCTGCTTTGGGCTCCAGTTCAGTGGCACAGAGCAGAGATGACGTGTGTCTCTGCCTGTTTTGATTTTGTCTGAACTCTCAGTGAACTTAGGGGAAGTGCTTTAAACTCACAAGCTTATATTAATATATCATCAGTATTTTTAAAATTTMTATCTGAAAATGATTATGGATTTATTTTTCAGCTAGGCATCAAATTGAAATTTTAAGCTGAAAAGTCATATTATTTTCTTAGCTATTTCTCAGATCAACAAATCTGTTTTTGCCGCATTTTAAAGAAAGTGTTTGCATGCCAGTGTTCAAAGTGACTTCTGTAGGATCAGGCTGTCCATTCCCTAGTTTCAGTGGTKGCTGTAGGGCTTCTTGAGAAATGCAGTTTTCTGATGACATATCAGTAACAATGGCASTAGTGGTTATATATTGCTTCTGGCACTGCCTGCTGGGCTGCTCTTGAAATGGGAGGAGATGCTTTTTCCGTTCCAAATCTGAGAGTGAGAAAAATGTGCMTGGAAATAACTCATGTGCTGCAGAYTCTGGGAGGGACAGCTCAGAGATGGGCATCTCTGCATCCCAGGTCATGGTCCTGCCTCTCCTTCACTCTGTGGCTCCTTTCCCTGTGTCAAAACCTTTCCCTTTGTGTTTTYCTCCCTTCCCCTCATCTTGTATGTTGGAGGAAGGGTTTCTTTTGGGAAACACTGARCATCTCCACCAGCCCTGCATAGTCAGAGGGACTTATGTAATGAGTGAGGAGCTGAGCTGAAACTTGGGAGGCTTTTACCCAATTTTTGTTCCATCATGGACAGTGGGGACCCAGGGAAGGTTATTCCATTTGTCTTGTTCTGTTATCTCTTGCCAAGCACCGAAGATAAATACCTGAAGGGTGGTGAGGCACTTGGATGTGATCGTGGTAGAGAGCTAAGAGTTCTGAGATCTTGTACATGTGATTACTCCCTACTTATGAAACTTGTTCGCTGTAGAAAATATAAAACCTTATCTGTAAACAGTGAGGCATCAATTCCACCTCCATCTCACTGCTATCAGTTGGAAACACCTTATTAATCAGAGTGAGAGGTTCTGAGGGACAGGGCTGATGTGGCCTTTAGGCTGTAGTGCAGAGGCGTGAGGGCAGCACTGATTTTCATTATCACTTGTGTGATAATGGTTATGGGGTGGTTGGGATTTTTAAAGGCTTTTTCAAAAGCCAAGCTCTGGCCCCCATTTGATATTTAGGGCTATTTTGCTGATAAATATAGCATACAATATTCCAGCCACTTTGAAAGTCTCTGCCCTTTTGGTGCCTAAACAGGAACTGAGGTTTCGTGAGCGTCCGACCCTCATTGTGGGCTGTGAAAATGCAGTGTAGTAGCTCCAATTATAGTATTTGCAAAGAGGGAAATGGCTATTGTGCTGCCCTGTCCGGTCTCCCCCGTGGGAAGGCTGGGAGAATCAGCTGCCCTGACCCACAGGGTTTGTTCTGTYCTCCTTGCAGCATCTGTGCTCAGGGCTGTGCTTGAAAAAGCTTCCCATGGACCAAGGAAGGGCTGTCTCTCTCTCTCTCTCTCTGAGCCACAGGAGTTCCAACATGTTGGCTGTGGTACCTCTTGCTGTGCTGTTCAGTGTCTCTGGGTCKCTGTTGATTTTCAATCTTCTCAGTATCTTCAGGGCTATTTCAGTAACAGAGCAGCAAACCYGATGTGCCAGCTTTTCAAGGGCATGCTATTTTTACTAGTACTGGAATGAAGCAGCCAGCAGCAAAGCAGTTTTCCAAAGAGACCCCTGAGTGTCTTTTTGGAAAGCAAAGGAATCCTAGGTTGAAGAGCATAACTTGATAGCTTTGCTTGGCCCCTGACACTTAGGCCCTTCCTCTGTTCCCTGCTTGTGTTTGAAATCTTGCCAAGTGAGTGTGACAGTGAGAGCTCTCCTGGGAGCATGTTCAAAAGAGCAGGAAAGATGCCAAAGGAGAAAGCAAAGTGGCAGGAAAAGACACAGTCAGGAGAGGAAAACACATAAGCACCAAGTTTCTAAGTAAGACAGAGAAATGCATATTCAGGATCTTGCTTTTCCTCTTTACTGCCTCTATATCCTCGTGACCTGAGAGCTGTGTGCCAGTGAGGTCCCAAGGCTGCTCCTGCCCGTGGCACAGCTCCAGATTTGAATCTGCTCAAGGTGTGCATGCCTTGCATCGTGGGGGCCAGTTGCTACAGCGAGTCTGTGTCTGCAATATTTGTGATGTGAGGACATCTCTCTTCTKTGTCCACACATCCTGAGGATGCGAGGCAGGCAGAAGATGGGAAATTTTGTTATCCCTGTGCTTGCAACATCTATTTCTGGGAAAAAATCAARAGGGTCAAAGGGAACCTGAGAGCATTCAGAGAAAAGCTGCAATAATTAGGGAGACTCGAAGATTTCAGTGGCCTTGGCTTTATTAAAGATAAAGGAATGGTTTGGTGGTGAGGARTAGAAATCTGATCATATAACCTTTTCCAATCTAATAAGTAAACATTCAAAGTCTGGAATTTGACACTGGGGTAATTCAGACCAGAAAGAAGGTGAATGTTTTTGATGGCTAAGGAAAATTAACTTTGTGTGCATCTGACCCAGGGCTGTGGTTGATTGTCTGTCACTAAAAATATTTAAATCAGTCTTGGGTGTTTCTTTAAAACTTAGCTCCAGTCCAGCTATTTGATTTGAAACTGGAATTAAATTTAGGGAARTTCTGTGACAGTTTTAAGCGCATAGTGTTTGAAGGGGAAAAATCCATGAGCATTTTTTTTTTTCACTTAACAATTCCCTGTGGAATGTGCTACAGGGGTTTCCCAGACCCTCGGGTGATGTCTTGCAGAYCCCAAGGGTTACTGCCTGTGCTGGCCCTGGCTTGTCCCGCTGTCCCAAGCGACTCTGTGTCACTCCTGCCCAGGTCTTTGGGTGACCACCTTTGCTGCCTCTGCAGTGCAATTGTTGTCCAATGTATCATCCCCTTTGCTGTTCATCATAAGGGTGGTATAACTTCCTCAGATAGTTTAGGACAGCTGTCCATAAGCATGGAAGTTATTTAATTTTGAAGTGATGGTTTTCGTTTTTCACCAGCACATATTTTGCACATAGCAACTCTCTGGATTATTTAGACCTAATAAATTCAATTTCCATTGTATAGTAAAGTATGATATGTTAAAATATGATTTAGCTGCAAATTTGAAAGATCAGAAAAGAAGGTGACATGAGAAAAAAACCAGCGTTCCGCTCTGGGTCACTCTGACTGTGTTTGTATAACATCTTCTTGCAGTGCTAACATTTAAAAGTAATTAATAACATACACCAATGCTAAAGTAGTATGATTCAAATGGGGTTTCAAAACAAAAACTGGAGGCACTTGCATATTTTTTACATTGCTGTTTGGTGGGAAGCAGTACAAGTGTGCAGTGAGTTTTCATTTGGGCAAAAAGAGGCTCTGCTGGGAATTACATTACCAKCAGCCCAGCCTCTGCCAGGCTCCAGGCAGGCTCTGCCTGGAAACCCTGAAATGGTTCCATCACAGCCAGAGGGAGGTGAATTTAGTGCAGGATGTTTTGCCTAAACCAGAGGACTCCTGCCATCATCCCATGGAAGTGCGCGGCGTTCCCGCAGTGCGCTCTGCCCGGGGTGGTTGGAGGTGAGGCTGCCCTGGGAAGCAGCGGTGGGAAATCCCTCCCGGCTCCACTACGCGGTGCTCACGGCCCTTCTCTCTGATTTTAGCCTGTGAAGATGGATATAAACTGGAAAACGAGACTTGTGTGAGGTATGGTGACTGTTCTGCCCTCCTCCTACCCCACCATCCTTGCTCTGGTGATCTGTCGGCACAACTGAGCCACTGAAACTCCTGTTGTTCTCTTTTCCCAGCTGCCCCTTTGGCTTGGGTGGATTCAACTGTGGAAACCGTGAGTACCAAATTTTGTTTCTTTTATTTTCTACAGTGTCAGAAATGGGAGATTTGAAACAAGTAATTGCAAGTGATTGTGTCTAAAATGCAGTAGGTACATGCTACTTCCGTCAGTGTTTTTTGTTTCTTCGTTTTCTGTTGAAAGTCATTTTGTGGAGCTTCTTTGACAAATGACTTGCCGTTAACTTAATGCTGTCTCCCAAGGAAAGGAGATCTCCTTTCCCTGGATACTCTGTCAGGATAGCACATATAGTGGGCACTCTTTAAGCARAACATTTGAAGGTGAATCCATGAAATACCATTTGAATTATTCTGATCTATCAGTGATGGGAATCTATTCCTTAGGGAAACAAGAACTTGTTTCCGTTTCACTTGAACATTTAAGGCTATATTACTCACAGAGGAGGGAAGGTGGGAAGTTAATCTCTTTGCACTGGGACTGTAGGAATGTTGACACTGGGGTTTAAAAGCACAGCACTGTTTCTGAGTCTCTGTCTCTCCCGTCTGCAGCGTATCAGCTCATCACGGTGGTGATTGCTGCTGCAGGAGGGGGACTGCTGCTGATCATGGGCATTGCACTGATTGTCACCTGCTTCCGGTAGGTACCGCTGCCAGGCCTGGCTCATCCTCCCAGTGGAGCTCTGAACGACCAAAACATAGGTGAAAACACAGRATAACTAAGGATCAAAACATAGGTGAAAACATAAACAAGTGGGTTAATCAGAGGTACTGAAGTATCACACTGTGCTTTCATTTGGGACTTTTTTTTTTCCCAGCAGTTGGGCTAAACAACTGCACTGGGTGTCTCTTAATGGTACACCTGGAAGTCATGTCCTCTAAGGATGGAGGGGCAGAGGAGTCCTTCCCATGCAGAGCTGTAAGGCTCTGAAGCCAGGAAGCAGACTCCAAAAGTGCAAGCTAAGTTGAAAGGAGAAGTTCAGGCAGAAGTTTAGGGATAGGTTACTTGCCATTGCACAAGTGCTGTTTGAGGGTATTTAAGGCCGTTTTCATTTCCATTATGGACAAGTCCTACATGTGCTCTCACTCAGTGTGTCTCTCCCTCTCTCACACACACACATCCCTAGTGTGTGCCAGCAGGTGGCTTTGGACTGGAGGCAAAATGTCCTTGCCAAGGAAGCTGTTTTGTGATTTATGTAGCCTGAAAAGAGATGCCTAGCAGTTATACCCTTTCCCACCATTCCAGTCCCCAAATCTAGGATTTCAAAGCTCTCTGATAAAGCTGGCAACTGGATTTATCAAAAATATATGGCAGTAGTATGGCAGGTACAGTGCTGTGCCCCTGTTCCCCCATGTTTTGAGCCAGGGGGACCCCACCAAAGCCCAGCCAGGAGATGAGGTGGCCAGTACAACCCCAGGCCCCAGACTGCAGATCTCCACAGGGATTCACTGATGTTCTCATGAGTCCTGGCCTTTGGCAGCTTGTGTGACTTCCTGGAGGATGCTGTGCTTTGAACTGAAGTGTCACCAAAATCCACTCATACAACATTATAGTCCTGGAGGGACATTTGGTGTCACTCAGGCCAGCTCCTTGCAGCTCTTCCTTCTTAGGGATTAACATAATGCCTACAAGTGCTGTGATTATTAGCATGGGGGCTCCTATACTTTTTTCTCCCTCAATTTCCATGATTTTTTCATTTACTTAGATGAACACACATGTTTTTAAGCAAAAAGGGGCATAGCTGGAGCAAGTTGGAACAGGAGGGGTTCAAACTGAATGTAGGGAAAAATGCTTTCACCGAGAGGACAGTAAGTCAGTGGAGTAGGTTGCTCAGGGAGGTTGCTATCCCTGTCTTTGGAGATTTCAAATTCCACCAGATTATGCCCTGAGTTGTGTGATCTGCTCTGAAGCCAAGTCAGATATGAAATCAGAAGATTGAGCTATAGTCCATCTGAGGTGATCTTTGTTCCCCATCAAGATTCATAACATCGAGTAATGGTCTCTCTTGAGATCATGTCAGAAGTGTATACAGGATAGCAGGATAAATTAAATGTTTTCACTTTCCCTCATTCTTTTATAAACAGGAAGAATAAAAATGACATAAGTAAACTGATTTTCAAGAGTGGRGATTTCCAGATGTCACCTTATGCTGAATATCCGAAGAATCCCCGAGCACAGGARTGGGGCAGAGAGACCATCGAGATGCAGGAGAACGGAAGCACCAAGAACCTGTTGCAGATGACAGATGTCTATTATTCGGTACCTAATCATAGCTTGACTTTCAACTCTTTGTGCCCTATACAGGAAAGAGATATTCCTTTAGTTTTGGAAGTGCAGATCCCTTTCCTGCAARATAAAAAGCAAATGTCTTCCATAGACAGCAAGGCATCAGGAGTCCTACGGGCTCCAGCTATTCACCCGTGGTGAATATCAAAAGAGATGACATTAGGAAAAATGCTTAGGAAGTGTTTAGGAATATTTTGGTAAAAATGCTCCAAAAGCCCAATCCTAGAGTAGAGAAGAACAGTTTAAGGTTTTGGACAAACTGCTAGGGTRCCCTGTAGGTAGTTTTCTCCTATCCACCCTCACTGATGAAGAGGAAGGTTGAAATCTCTGTCTGGGGAACTTCCCCCCAAACTAGGAAGATACTGGTCACTGAGGACCCCTCTTTTCCTCCATTCCTTCCCTCTCCAGGGTGCATAAGGAACATCCCTTCACCTCTGAGGGAATAAGGAGTAACAGGCTGTGTAGGGCACAGAAAGAAAAAAGACTTTATGTCATGGTTGGTACAATCTGATGGTATCCAGAGCTGTGGTTCTGCTCTATTATCTGTCACTTATCTTCAGCAACATGTACTTAAGATTTGCATGAGTTATTCATGTGAGTGAAGGTTACAGAATTTCACCCAAGTCACACATTCTGGGCTCCATGCTTTCCAGAGCAGAGAACAGGGAGCATGACTATTTTTCTGGCTTGTCTTTTAAGTTTTCCAGTAAGCAAATTTACTGGGTTTTACAGCATGGAGGCAAATAATCTTCCTTCATGCTTCCGCTAAGAATTTGAAATATTSGAGATATTTGAAAATGAAAATGCAGTTCCAAATTTTTTAGGAGACTTAWGATGCTAGGAACTAGAAAGGGAAACATTTTAGCAAGCAGTAGGTGATGAGGGCTTGGCAGGGATCTGCTCTGTACCAGGACAAACCAAGTGGCTTTATGTTATTCACTGGGTGAAATGATTGCACATTAGCAGAAGACTCTTCAAAGCAGGACAGTAACTTTGATTTTTCTAGAAGTATTTCTTAGGGATGGATCTGGGAGAATATCCTTTTTGTGAAAGTTGTTTCAATACCTGAGCTCTTCAGTAGATCATTTTTTAATTAAAAATTAACTGCGTACTTAGACCACACTTGGTAGATTAGTCAGGTAAACTTCAAGTCTGTTCGTTGGTCAGATGTTGAAATTAGATTTCATCATAATAATCCCTTCAGGCAATACAGAAAAGTCATTCTAGGTTATAGAAATCATTAGCGATCATGCTGTTCCTTCTAGCTACTGAAATAACTGCTWGGAAAGGTGGTAAGACTGTGCCTGAAGGAGGATTTGAGTGTGACAATAAGACCCTTTTTATTTAATTTTTTTGCTAATACAGCCAACTGGACTGAGAAATCCTGAACTGGAAAGAAATGGACTTTATCCTCCCTACACTGGTTTGCCTGGATCTCGACATTCATGCATCTACCCTGGACAATACAATCCRTCCTTCATCAGTGACGAAACCAGAAGAAGAGACTATTTTTAGCAGAGTGGAGAGGGAGTGGAAGATTGACACAGTTGTGTGGCCCTTAATCCCCAGGTACAGTTGTCTCCTGGGTAGTTCAGGCCACATCAGTCTTACTCTTCCCATTTAATAGGAAGGACTTTGAACTTCATGCTGAGCATTGCTGCCCTGAGGGACAGTCACAGTTGCTGAGCATCAGAGAGGAGGAGGAGGAGGAAGAGGAGGGAATGGCTCAAGAAGCACACCACTAACAGACCCAGAGGGAAGCCAACACACGTRCTCCGTTTTCATTTTTCACTCTTGGCGCTACGTGGCAAGCATGGATCAGTACAGGCAGATGAACTGTGCCCAGCACTCTGTGTTGAATACCACTGGGGAGTGTCTTGTTTACAGATCTCGCTCACTGTTGACTGTACTTGTCTTCCCAGCCAGCCTTCATGCAAAGATTCACTGTGCAACTGCTTTTGGTAGGGCGAGTTTGTCCACTCCCTTTTCCACCGCTGCATTGCTGTCTGCTTCGTGCACAACAGGGAAGCTGACTTGTCTTCTGGCCCTCACTCCTTACTGTAAAAGTTCTCCASATGTCTGGGTCCTTGCTGAAGCCCAGTGTCTGGCAATATTGGCTGAATTAATGCGTTGATTGTCTCCAAGAAGTGGGGGAAGGTTGGTCACACCACTGCAATTTTAACTGAAAGGAGGCACAGTTGTTCCTATGTGCTGCTTTGAAAACCTTCTCTGTATAGGGAATGTTGTTGTTTTGTCAGCCAGTGTTGTCCAGAAGCGATGCCACTACACACCATCATGGTGCTTCCATATGGGATCCTTTGGGGCTCTGTTTCCCTGCAAGGATTTAAATGCCTGTGGAAACAGCAATACAAGATTAAATAATTACTCACAGGAAAGAAAAAGATGATCTGTGAATTCAGATGGTCTTTTTGAGGAATCTGTGAAGGAGCAATAATGCTRTAGCCTTGGTAGACAGAGGAACTTGAATTCTGGGCCCTGAAGGTGGGACATTGTGTATTCAAGCCTCCACAGTCCAGCTTGAGTTCTGTAGGAGCTGTGGAGGCTTTCACTGCACTGGAAAATAGGGCTTACTGCAGTCATTTGCATTTAAGGGAGAGTAAAACATGATGCTTGCAATCCTAGCATAGCAAAGAAGTTGAAGTGTTTTTCTTTCTTCCATTGTAGTTTCGAGTGCTTCAGACCGGGGAAGTTCCCTCACCCAGGTGTGTTCATACATATTAGCAGAAGCTGAAGAAAGTAAGTTAGCATATTTCACACCAAAGATCAGACTGAAACTTGTGGACTGTATTCTGACCGAAACAGGGTGTTGAAAGAGATCTTACTGATCACAGAACCTTAGAATGGGTTGGGTTGGAAGACATCTTACAGATCATCGTGTTACAACCCTGCTGCCAAGAGCAGGGGCAYCTTCCACTAGACCAGGCTGCTCAAAGTCCCATCCAACCTGGCTTTGAGCACTTGCAGGGGTTGGGTAACTTCTCTGGGCAACCTGTGCCAGTGCCTCCCCACTCTCATGATGAGGAATTTCTTCCGTATTACTAATCTAAATCATTGCTCTTTGTCCTATCCCTACATGCCCTTGTGAAAAAAGCCTCTCCAGCTTTCCTATAGGCCTCCTTTTGTTACTGGAAAGTGCTCTAAGGTCTCCCTGGAGCTTACTCTTCTCCAGGCTGAGCAGCCCCAGCCTTCTCGGASTGTCTTCATAGGAGAGCTGCTCCAGCCTCTGACCATCCTTGTGGTCAAGCTCCTCTGGGCTTGTTCTTTCTGGTATTTGGCCCCCTCAGAGCTGAACACATCACTGCAGGTGGGGTCTCAGGAGAGCAGAGTGGAGGGAGATAATCCCCTCCCCACACTGGTTGTGGTGCAGCCCAAGTCACAATTGGCTTTCTGGGCTGTGAGAGCACATTGCTGGGTCATGTTGAGCCTCTCATCAACYCACASCCCAAGTCCTTCTCCTCAGGGCTACTTTCTATTCYCCAACAGCCTGTATTTGTGCTTGGGATTGCCCCGACTCGCAGGAAACATAACGAAATATGATGAAGTATATTTACCACTTATCTTTACAGCAGTGCTAATCTGAGTCATCCAAACCCTGTTTAGATCCAAGGTCCAGATGCAGTTTCTCCTCTTGAATGTGAGTGTGCTTTTAATTCAAGGTGGCTTTTAATTCAAGTTTAGCCACTAACCACCCTATCTGCAGTGTGTACATAAGCTGATATTCCCTTCTCCCAGCATGCTTTAAAAGACACAGTGCCTACAAGTTCACTAGGTTGCTCAGCTCACTGAAGCACTGAGGATCACAGGGTGCATCCCCCAGTGTCTGACCCCAAGTAAGGGCAGCAGTTCAGGTGCTGCAGTCCATGAGTGATGTTCTTCTGCCTTTTGTTAGCAGCTGATCTTTTAGTTGCACAGGATTCATTGGCTGATGGGAACTAAGGACTTTGTTGTGCTGTAGGATCCTTCAAAACAGGAGATTGGCAGGGTCATTTCTGTGTGGGTGAATTGCCTCTGGTTTCGAGAGTGCCCAGACAGAAAGGACAGCCTTTCCTGTGATATGGACTAGAGTTTTGGTTTTGTTACGTAAGAAGAGAGGAAGCTGGAATTCATGCTGAATCTAAATCCAAAGTCTATAGACAAGCACTGGACTTTGTCCTTTTTTAATAAAGCAGCTTATGATAAAGGAAGTATCCCAGCAATGATGAGAATCCTATGATTTAACCATGTGCCAGCGTTTCCTCAGGTAGGGAAGGATTTAGACACTTGTTTATAGGCAAAGTTGTTTAATTGTTTGGTTGGTTCGTAGACTGGGAGATGAACCTGTTGTGTGTCAGGTACAAAGGACAAAGTATGACAAATCAACTTACAGTTGCAGATCAGTCCTTCTGTACAAAGAGTGTATGAACAAAACTTCTGGTCTGTATTTCACAGCACATTACTGTGAAATGCAAGGGATTTGAGTGAAATTGGGATAGGACTATTTCTATTTGAAATGCACAAAAGTTTGCAAGTAATTGATTTTAATATCTTAATGGCCTTCAAATACTTTTTAAATTGCATCTGGGAAGAAAGTGTTTCAATAAATCCATCAGCATTTTTTGAGTGAGGACTGCAAATCTTGGACTTCTCTGATTAGAGAATGTTATTGCACTGAAGTTTTCACTCTGCCATAGGAGGTAAACATTGGGATATTTCTTAAGAGGATTTATCCATTGCAGGCTGACCTTCTACTTAGCTTGGGTAAGAAAGGAGTCACAGAGCCAATGTCTAGCCCACAGGATGAGGAGGAAAATGGTCTCTCCTCACCTGCCACACCTTCTCTGGGTATCTTAGGCGGTCCTGCTCAGCAGGCAAGGAGGAGTCAGCACCCGGATGAGTGCAGGTGCTTTCCCCTGCGGTGATCCAGGAAGCTTTTGTGAAGGTGTCAGAGGCAGCCTGGAGTGATTCAGCCCCTGGGTTTCCACCAGCCCAGCTGCAATCTGTGCTGCAGTGCTCCTGTCTTCAGCCAGGCACCACCCTGGCTGCTGGGACAGAAGGGGTGGGTGCCACGCACTGTGTTGTCACAGTTTATGATGGTTATTTTACTGCAAGTGTTTGCTGCCTCACCCCAGCAGTAYGGGCTCGCCCAGCCACAGCAGGGATGTGGCCTGCCTGTTTCAGTGCAGATTGTCTCTGGGTAAAACTGCCAACAGGATCTTCTCTGTGTCTGCCATAAACAAAGCACCCTCTGGTAGTGGCCTGGGGCTTGTTGTTCCTCTTGGGTATAAGAAGGGTCTCTATGTGCCCTCAAAACCGCTTGTAAAATTAGATGCTTCTCTGTTCACCACGTAACTCCCTGCAGGATGTCTAACTAAATGCAGCTTAGTTCTCAGAGTATTTAGATTACTTCTAGCTACTCTGAATTACAAATTTTGAGCACACTGGATGTTTTTGCTAAGCAGGAATCASTCTCCACTATCCAAGAGGATAAGAGGGAAGTGGCATGTTTTTGATATGGAGGATGCAAGTGGTTCAGCCAGATGTGGGGAAAGGAAGATAAACTACACCAACACTACTCATAAATCTGCTATTGCTCTTGCTGCTGTGGAAAGTGAGGGAAACAGTCAGCAAGAATCTATGGGCAGTTGTGTGGGTTTATTTTAAAATAAATTTGGGGAAAAATTGCTAATTCTGTTGCTTGACAGAAAARGTTGTGAGAGGCTTGTGTTTGCTGCTGTGGTGCTCTGCCAGTTGTGCTGACAAAACCACAAAACCCCCTTACCCATGACAAGTCAGCATAGTAGATGCAGTTCCTGTGAACAGATCAGCAAAACACAGATTTGAGGGATCTTTCAAAAGGCTGTTCAAACCTACAGTCTTCCTGTGTCCTGCTGCTTGCCCTGGGCAGTTCTTCCAGCTGCACTGGGTTTTTTTTTTCATACTGTTGAAATCTCACAKCACTGAATTGGATTTTAAGTAGAAATAGCAGGCTATGTTGATGCCCTTTTCCCCCACATTGCAAGCATTAGGTTTTATAGCATCAATGAATCTCATTGCTATTGTTGCATTTCCCATCAGCTCCACTGGCACAGTTATGTACTGAATTACTGCTCGTGAACAGCCTTGTGAAAGTTATCTGCCTCCACACTGAAGGGTGGTAAAAGGCTTTAAAAATGGCAGTAAATTGCAGGTAGAGAGAGGTGCTGTGAAATTGTTTGTGCCAATACTTGTACAKGTTGCTTGCTGGRACCTGAGTGAGCKCARARTGGGTTTGGACATTGCTGCAGATAYGCMAAATGCTTCCTGAGACTTTTCTTTAATGCTGATCAATGGCCATATCCATTCCRAATCCAGATGGTCTGTTCATTCCCTCATAGTAATCTTCAGCTTTCTTCCTTAAATTAACAAGAACGGATGCATTTTAGTTAAATGTTCTTCCTATGCTGACTAATGTTTTTTCCTCTTTACACACGAAGGATGTCATCCAGCATTCATTACACTGACTGGGGTAATTCTCTCATGTAATGTTGGGTTTTTTTAGGTCTGAATTATTCCACCACCAGGATCACCTATGTCTACTACATGCTTTCCTGTGGCTCTACGTGTCTATTTCTGTTGCTGTCTTTCCATGTTCCATCTATTTTTTTTTTTTAAAAAAGCTTACTTACTACTGTAGCAGGACCTGTATTATGTGAGAGTGAACTAAACAGCTTCAAGAGCTGAAATAGCTTCCTGGGAAGAGAATGAATGTGAATTTTGTGTAGTTGTTTTACTGATCAGCGAGCCTATTTCCTATCATGTAACACCCAGGCATGTAGAATTGCTTTCTGCAGTCACACATATCAACTACTCTTAATTAAGGTCACTCTTAATTGTCCCTTTAGAAATTAAGCACAATCTCCTAGCTTCAGAAGGGGACTGTGCTGTGTGCTTGTAAGAGTTTGGGACCTTTCCAATGTGCATTTAATTCATCATTACCTTGAACTGCTGAAGTTGAAAAGCAGAAAAGAAATACATGAAGGGGTTAGAAACRGTAAAATCTAGAAAAAGAGAAAGCTTACTTATTTTGCAGAAGCATGGTTTCAGTACTGTGAGGTCATGTGTGGGATGACACCTCTTCTGTGTCTCATCTGGGTTGCATAATATCCTTGTTGAGGGGACATCTGGAGAAGGTGCCTAATGTTCCTCCAAAGTGGTATTTAAATGCTAAATTCCTCAGTCTCTATTTCAGTGAAAGGCTGGAAGGGATGGGAGTCTTACTTGGGTTAATGACTGCAACAGGMAGCACCTAGGTCTGTAAAATCCTGTATGGAAAAGTCCTGTGGAATACAGTAAACACTGATCACTGGTCAGGTCTTGTGAACAGGGCCATAGAATTCACCAGACATAAAAAGTCTACAATAAAATCTACTAGAATGTGTTTATTTTAAAGAAAAAAAAAACCAACCCAAAACTCAACAACATAAATACTTACTAGATTCCTTCTTTAAAKGAAATCCTGTTAAACTCAGTCATTTGCTTTAAATCCTATAAATTCTACAGGACTTTCTCCTAGCGGAAGGTCAAACTTGGTGTGTAAAATCATGATGATTTATTTGAGCAGCTTCCAGAATTGCAGTAGTAAAGCTCACCTTTTGTGACATCTCTTTCAAAAGGTAAATTTTCAGCATTTGTTTGTTCTTCTTTACAACATGAATGTAAACCTGTTTTATGTTCTTGACATTGCTCCATTTCCTTCCCTCTCTCTCTGAATGTTTGGTTCCACATCTCTGGGGTTCTGAGGAYGTTTCCCAAACCAGTATTATTTAAAGTTGTATCATATTTTCAGCCTCCACTAATTATACAGTACTGTAGTAGCAAAATATAATTTTTAATGATTGGATTATTTTTATACCTGCATCCAATGTTATTAAATCTGGCGTTCTAGTCAGCATTATGAAAGGATACAATAAAACAATGAATATTACAATGTCCCTGTGTTTTTATTGTCTTTAGCTTTGCCTGTAAAGAGAAGCATGCAGTTTTTAGGTGCTTTTAATTATAATTATAAATCCAGAAAATAAGGAATTGCATAGTTCTTTTGTTCTTCTGATAGTACTTCCTGATCGAATGACTAAATTGAAAATCCAAGAGGAAATGGTATGTTCTGTTAGTCGTGCCAAAGGAACTGCTCAGCTGAAATATAAGTTGTGTTCTGATATATTTATCCTGGTGGCATTGAGCAACTCAGGCTAATTTTAATTTTCCCTCAGTTTATTTTTAACTGGAATTGGTGAAGTTGTGTGTTTATGTGTGTGAGTGCATGCTGGAGATGAGGAAAACCTTGGGAGAGGGGGGTGCAGCAGGACTGTTTGCAAGGGCAAGGGGCTGGACCTGGCCACAGTGGGATCAGTCCTGTCCCAGGAAAAGCCATAGGGGACTGTGAGGAAWATACAGCTGAGTGTCCCTCAAAGGAAGAAGGAGGCACCTTGAGTCCAGATGAACACCAAGTCCARCTTGAGCTGTGGGGAAGAGGCATGATGTGGAAGAGCATCTGGAGCAGGTAGGTTCGTTTGGAGCAATTTTTTCCTGTATGTCTCTAGAGCAGTACAATTGTGGCARCAATCAGATGGGACTAAGGTGAGATTCATCTGTTCTGTCAAAAGTTGGCTGACCAGCTTGATCACACCATCTGGCTCCCCCAGCAGCCAAGAAAAGAGACAAGCATCCTCAGAGGGTAGCACACCCCATGGTAAGAGTTTCTTCACCATGACTGTTTCAGGTTATTCTACTTTTTATGTGATGTTGGCATCTTTTTAAGGAAAATGACTGTAAAAGGATGGGTCACAACATTTCTATGGGTCTGAGTAAAAGACCTTTGGAATTATGGACAGGCACATGATTTAACAGTCCCATTTCAGCTTTGCATGCCTGTGCCTCTGAGACAGCTGAATGCATCCCCATAGTGTGTGCCCTCAACCATCTTGGGAAGCACCTGAAAAGACCTTAAAGAGCATCTGCTTCACTTGATTATGCATAGATCTATATCTATAGCACTTTGATTTAGGCTTTCTGAAGTATTTTTTTTTTAACTTCCAGCTAAATAAGACATATAGTTCTACTTATATATGTCCTCTATGTGGATGAAACAAATTTACATGAGATAGCAAAATATATAGGAATCTAGTAAGGAATAGGATTGAAAAATGAACAGAAAGAAAGTATCGAGCTCATGCACATAAAGAGCTGTAAAAGACACTTTTCCCTACTTTAATGCATGTCTTCTGATAGCATGATTGCCTCTTGATTACATGCCACTTACATAATGAGGCTACACAGGACTATGCACTTTCTAATAGATAAATAAGACCCTTTACTTTTGATACTTCTTTTCCCTGCCAGTAACAAATACCGAGTAGAGCAACTACTGTTACTGAACATAGCATATCTTTTATTCCACAATAATTGTTCAGTGTTCCTGATTGTAATATCTGACARTCATATCTGAGTTTTGACACACAAWGGTTTGATTTTACAGCCTCTGGAAAGTTACTGAGTTATTTCTGCAAAGGAAGTTCTCTGCAGTCCCTTGCAGGACATCACTGGCTGTGTGAGTTTGTCTGGACTAACAGTCTTTTATTATCTAAATGTGAGCTTAATGACTTAATTATTAATTGTACCAGAGCTGCTATTTCACTGGTATCAGTTCTCCTATTTTGGTAATTCTCTGTGTCTGTTCTCCTAAACAACCATATCTCCATAACTAATTCCCCCACAAATCATCAGGCAATGGGGTACATTTTTGGTCATCCTCCTTCCTGGAGAGAGACTGTTGTGACCACCGGTGTGTCACAAAATGGGCAGGAAAGGGCAAGCAGAGATGAAAAGTTCTGGTCCATGAAGATGTTTGTCTGTTCAGTGCATTATTTCCTGGAGGAGCTGGGGCCTTTTGCATTGCAAATGACTCACGCTGTGATGATAATAAACCTAAACAACCAGGTAGGAATGGATGTAAAGTTTAAAAATACAGGTAATACAGCAGCTCCTGATGTGCATTCACTGTAGAGAGCAGTTCTAATGTGCAGGGCTGCACACTCAACCAGCAGGTTCTTGTGTAGGCAGCAAAACTGCACCATTTACTCCTCCTGAAAGCCTGGCCCTCCTTTTCAGTAGTGCCCTGAGAACACACTCTCTTCACAGCCAACAGGGAGATTTTAAGACCTGGGTTAATCTGGCTGCACCCTGAGGCAGYATTGGAAAATCGGGGTGTATCATGAAGACTGAAGAGTGGGAGATGGACATTGCCAGAGGATGGGTGACATACTGCTAAAAACTCTCCAGCATCCAGGTTTGTCCTCCTCTGCACACCCATTCCCCTCTGAACCACCTCCTGGAGTCTGGAGCTCACARCACTGAAATATGTTACTCTGATGAGACTTTGGGATTATTTTCTGGATGTCCCCTGAAGCTGGGAGGGTGATGGTGGCCTGGGGTGGAGGCTGGACACTGGCCAAGCAGGGAGGCACTGCGGACAAATATTTCCCATGCATTTCCTTCTATTCTGTCAGTTCCCTGGCAAATCAGTTTTAAGGAGGGGCCTGGAGGAATTGAACGATCTGGGATAGGTAGTGGGCGTGGGAGGGAGCAGCAGCGGGGCAGGAGCTGAGTCCAGGATGGCCTGAAGGGGTAGAGACAGTGAGAGAATCTGCCAGGCAGTCACTGTGGGGACTATGGATAAGTGTGGGGAGCAGGTTGTACTGGAGGGGCTTTGGGGATTGAGGGACAAAGGACTGCAAAGCCCCACACGTCTCAGGCTCAGCTTCCCGAGCAGGTTCACAGAGGGATGAGGCCTCTTGTGTCTTGTGCCAGCAGAGGGGCAGACAGCCATTTTTGCTGCCTGCAAGCCAGCAGCGTTTCCTGGTTCAGTGCAAGTTAAACATTTAAGACAACCCTAAGCTCAGGAATTACTTGACTAATACTTCGGGTTTCTCTCACCCTTCTCTGTTCARGGAGAGCCACCCTCTCAATATAGGAGATTACCCWAGACTGTATTTCTTGTTCTTAAAASAGAAGATTAAACATAACAGACGAAGGGAGAGGCATTTACCACATTGAGGTGTTACTTGGCACTCAGAAGTGTGTTCATGACCTGCCTGTGCTGCTGGCAATGGAGTTTGCCAGCAGAGACCAGCCCCATGGCCATTAGAAATGGCTTTGCAGGGGATACTCTGATGGGYTGCTTATCCTTCTTGTCTGTGTCTGATGATGATGGGATAACCTGTGTTTACTTTTACTTCAGAGAAAGACTTTACTGGCAGTTGTGGCAGAGTCATTCAGAGCTTCAAAATGAGAGAAGTTACATCTTTGCCTGAAARGGAGGAACTGGAAATCACTGTGGCCCACCTGATCTCAAGCAGTGCATTTACTGGAGTGCAAAGCAGAAGAAAGGCTGGAGAACTTGGACAGGGGAGGCATCTAACCATGAGAGACTTTGGGAGAACCAAATCCTGCCCACAAAGACCTTGTTTCCCATCTTGATCTSTCACTGGCTGTTTTCAGAAGTTCTCTCAAATGCAATGTTAAAAAGTCTCAGTCTCCAGCCTTTTTTCCTGCATCACAGCTGCATTACCTGCTTCATGGCCTYCTGGGCTGTTTGTCATTTCTAGATCTGCTACAGGCTTCCTGCTCCAGCCTGACCACCCCTGGTTACAAATGTCTCACCAGCAGGAATACACTTCCTCTCAGTAAAGGCAGGCTGCCACTTGGATAAAGACAAACACCTGCTGGCTGTCCTGCCTGCCTCCTCCTCTTCCTCCTCCTCTTGGGCCACCACTTTAGTGAGCCCACAACACACATAAGAGGGCAGCAAACAAAACAGCCATGATCACTGCCAGAAGGGCCAGCATCTGTCCTGTTTCTTTGATGTCAAAGGTGCAGTATTTTCTATTTCCTTTTACTGTGTGAAGCAGTAAGAAGTGCCTTGGTGTAAGATTTTGCTTCTAAGAAAAACGTAATTGGAGCTTGAGCAATTAAGCTTCCCTGTAGTGTTAATTTACTGTAAGGGAAGTGAGTGTGTGGATCCCAGGCACTCTTTTCCAAGTGCATATTTAGAATGCCTTGGGGTAGGATCACCCCTTCCACTTTAAGAACAGATTATAGTGCACCCTTCATTTAATTTGTACGGAAGGTGTTGGTATGGAAAACTGGCAGGGGGATAGCTGGTGTGCTGTCAGTTCCCATGTCAGCTTATTTAGCAGTAACTTCCTTGTGTCAACAGATCTCAAGTATTTATGACTTAAAGGAAGAACGCTGCAGGTCCAGAAATCTCCTCCCAGCCTGAGGAGGAAGAAAAACACTGCTTGAATTTATCATTTGCCACTTGTCACCGTGACGTCAGCTCAGAGCTGAGCTCTGCACCTGTGGCTGGGACCTTAAATAAGCTGACGCCAGAAGAGAAAGGCACTTTCTCTTAGGCTTAGCAGCAAGGGGCAGCAGCAGGCGAAGTGGCAATGAGACGCTCTGTGTTCCTCGCTCTGTGGCTCAGCCTGGTGTTGAGCCTTTCGAAAGGTAAGAAACACTATCTTCTGTTTTGTGATTTATCAGGGCAGCTATTGTGTGGCAGTGAATGGATTTTCTAGTGCTTTCAGCAGCTTTTGAGAAGTTGTGCTATGCAATTCAGCATGTCTAGATTTTGATTAATTAATGATGAAAGATGTCACTCCAAGTCAACGGCTTTCCTTGCTCACAGAACAATGGAAAATCACTGGTGCTTATGATTAACCTAATTTAGACTATTCCAAACGCAGTTTTCAGGACTTTGATACTAAACCAAGGTAATTCAAGCTTGGTTACAGTCATAACAAAAGGTGCAACTGTTTCAYGCCAGTACCCTTCTGACCAGAGGCTCCTAAACCAACCAGTCTGGAAAGCTGCTCCACCTGAGCTGGCTCACAGAGCTTTTGTTCCTTCCTGGTGAAATAAATAATGGAAACATCACCACCACCTTTCAAGAGGGTTGAACCGTGGTCTGTTCAAACTAAAGGGCAGGTGTGATTCCTTAAGCTGCTTAGGACTTTTTCTGGCATTGTGACAAATTTGGTAGCTGTGGGCCAGAGCCTACGGCCAAACTTACCTTTCCCTGTTGCTCAGTGACAGGTACGAGGGGTTGAAGGCATTAGCAGAAGTAGAGGTAAAGGATCTGTAATGAAGGGTTTTGTGGCAACTTGAAGCTGTGAGAGGACAGGAACTCCTAGGTAACACGAAGATAAAATTGCAGAGATATGAGCCATATTAAGACCTGTTAAGCTTGCAACTGGTGGCAGACAGTTGTGGGTCTGTGTTGACTACTGTGGGTTAACATAGGTATTTCCAGCAAATCCACTGTATGCTACAGACCAATTTTCAGCTGTAAATCATAAGCATAGAAATCTTCAAGACTGTCAGTTGGTTGGTTTTCTGTTTGGAGACTTGTAGGTAACAGCAAGATGTGAAAAATCTTGACCCAAGAGTTACTGAAAGCAATATACGTTTCTCACGACCAGATTTTGCATCAGCATATGTCTGCTCAGGAACTTTTTTCATTCTTAGCAAAGATTGTAACAGCTTTGCAGGAGATGTCCATCTGAATAGTTCTGGCAAAGGCCCTACCCTGCTCAGCAGCCAGATRTCTCTGCTGTTGTACAGCCTTGGTGGTAACATCCATTTCTTTATCGCAGCAGTAATGCCCRAGCCCATTAACACATCCTGTTTCCTTACACAGAAGGTTGAGTCTAGGCACACAGAGCCATAAATTGGCTACCTTTGCTCAGGTTACCTTTGTCAAGCCCATCCACAAGGTTCAATTGCAGCTCATGTGCTCTGCTGTCACCACGGATGCTGTTCTTCCCCAGTCCAAAGGGTACTCCTGGACAACTKTAGCCAGAGCCTCCCAGGTCTAACATTGTTCTAAAAAAAAGCACTAGCTCTGTAACAGGTTGTTGTTCCAACATCAATTGCCTGTGGCCAGCGTAGAGTCACATTACCATGGTTATAGGAAAAATATTCATTTACACTGAGTGTGAAACAAACAATGCTGTGTATGGAACTCAGWGACCATGTGGAAGCAGGAGACCTGGCAGGAAACTGGCACAAATGCTCACGTTTCCCCTTCACCTAGAGGGGGCTAGGATTACTTGTGTATTGTGTGGGTTTTTTTCTATGTGAGATACATTGACCAGCAGAAAAAAGGTGTAGAAGATTTTCYTCGCTTTGGATTTTCAAAACCCTAGAAAAGTGGGGTCTATTTTTCAAATGTCTGCTGAGATTTGCAGTGTGTGATAGTGACATGGATTTTAGCCACAAAAACATTAGTCTTTCAGCTGCATGTTATTAATGCTTTAGATTAAATCATGATTGCAGCAGCATTACCTAGAGTAAATAAATTTATTCCTARCACATAAATTAACTCATTCACATGAAAGTAAGATTACATGATCCAAACTGGTCATTTGTCAGTATCACACATGTATCAGGAAGGTGGGTTTATTATTTGTTCTTCTTAGGGCTAAGAAAAAACAAAACAAACAAAAAAMCCCTCAAACCTGAACTCATTCTTTTTATGAGGAGTTGAGAATGACATAGGTTAAATAAAGCAAAACCCAAAAACATAAAAATAAATAACTAAAATATTTTGGAATAGTAAATGCAATAACAAAGGGTGAAGCCAAAGTTTGAGAAAGTATTTTTACCAGTTGTCTGGTATCAGCCAGGTTTCTYTGCATTYAAAAAGAATTACGACAAGGAARGAATAGAAAGAAAAAAATWATRTATACTGTCCAAAATGCACAGAAGTGTAGACCAGGGAAAGAGGATCATAACACCACTGATGATAATGTAGCAGAACAAGTATTCCTGGAACAGAAATAAACTGCTGTCCATGTYCGCGTGGACTAGTTKCAGGACAGGAGTGTGTGTTAGTAAYCTGCTCTGGAAGAGTTTAGGTGGAATTTAAAATGATGCTCCAGTGGTGCTGAGTCCAGAGAGTCTGTGCTCATGGATGGGATACCTCAGAGTCTGCCCTGCCATGTGGCACTGCAGGGAGAAATGTGTGTGCCTACAACTCAGCTTAACTCACCTGGAGGAGAAAGGCAGGGAGGGTAYAAACCTGCTTCTGGTTAGGAAGAGTCCAAGTGCAGGGTGTGAGAGAAGGAGAATGAGAGAAAAAACAACACCAAAGGCACATGAGGRGCAGGGGACAGACAAAAGGGTGAGGTAAAGCTGTCCAGAATTGTGGCTGCTCAGCAAYACACAGGTGCCTCACATTTATCTGCTCCTAAGTTGTCCTGCACACAGAGTTCCCCAATGCTTCCATGTCTCTTTTTCCTTCATCAGAAACAGCTGCTCAAGAACCTGGTATCGAATCAGCAACGACAACCCCAACAACAACAGGTATGTAGCAAAGCCCTCAGGCAGCCCCTTCTGGGGACAGTCCCATGGAGTTCTGCAGCCCCCAMTGAAGTTCCCCCAAGTTCCTGTCCCAGGAGGGACAGTGGTCACTCAGGTCAAGGGGCSCAGGTCTAGACTATGAATACTCTCTACAYKTCCCTCTTTCCCTGCTGGTCTTTACTGCAAGGAGGGAGCATTGGGGAAGGGTTGAGGAGGCTGCTCTTTCCTGCCCATTGCCTTTACCTCCATGTCCAAGGAAATCCTGTGACCAAACCCTGCAGGGAGTTGTATCTGAGGCGGGTTGCTGCTGGATGTGACAGCTGTGGCCACAGAGCAGAGAGAAGCTGGGGACACTTCAGTTTATCTGCATCACACTACCGTGGTCCATGTGCTCAAGCCCTGCACATTGGTGGCCAAGGGGTCATGGCCATGTCAGATGACAGAGACATCTCAGCCAGGGAGAGACCAGGGGCTGGGCAAGGGTACTCAGGGCTTTGGCCACTCAGCCCCACCAGGGACCACGAGTATGTCCCTTCTCAGTGGTTGCCCTACACACACAGAATTCCCCAAGGTTTTTTTAAACAGACAATGCTCAGCAATGCTGCCATGTCTCTTCTTTTCCCTTTATCAGAATCCACTACTGCACCTACAACAACTCCTACTGCACCTACAACAACTCCTACAGCACCTACAACATCTTCCAGCACAGCAGTGACGACAAGCTCACCAACTACAGGTAAAGAGCAGAGCCCCCCTCAGTCTTCCCCTTCTGGCTAGAGGTTGGAATAATCAAATCCCAGGGAGTTCTGCAGACCCCAAGCAGGGACCAGTTCCCCTGCCCCAGTTTCCTTGAGTTCTTCTCCCATGGGAGACAGAGGTGCCCAAGTCATGGTCCTGCATCATTTCCACTCTTCCCTCTTTTCCCTGCTGGTCTTTGTTTTATAGACAATATGTTGGGCAACAGTGCAGGAGGCTGCTGTGTTTGTGCTCAGTGCCTTTACCTCCTGCATCAGGCCTGCATAGAAGGGAATCCCCATGGAAATGCCCAAGGAAATCCTGTGACCAGATCCTGCAGGGCGTTATGCCACAGGCTGATTCCAGCTGGATGTGGCAGCTGTAGCCATAGAGCAGAAATAGTTGGACACACTGCAGTGTGTGTGTGCTCCATGTGCTCAAGCCCTGGACTTTGGTGGCCAAGGGATCATGGCCACACCATATGACAGAGGCATCGCAGCCAGGGAGAGCCCAGGGGCTGGGTAAGGGTGCTCAGGGCTTTGGCCACTCAGCCCCACCAGGGACCACCAGTATTTTCCTTCTCAGAGGTTGCCCTACACATACAGAATTCCCCAAGGTTGTTTTAAGCAGACAATTCTCAGCAATGCTGCCATGTCTCTTCCCTTCATCAGAATCCACTACTGCACCTACAACAACTCCTACAGCACCTACAACATCTTCCAGCACAGCAGTGACGACAAGCTCAGCAACTACAGGTAAAGAGCAGAGCCCCCTCAGGCTTTTCTCTTCTGGCTACAGGTTGGATTAACCAAATGCCGGGAGGTTCTGCAGAGCCTAAGCAAAGCACGAGTTTCCCTGCCCCAGTTTCCCTGAGTTCTTCTTCCGTGGGAGACAGAGGTGCCCAGCTCATGGCCCTGCATAACTTCCAGTTTTCCCTCTTTCCCTGCTGGTCTTTTTTGTAATGAGAATGTTTTGGGGAAGATTGGAGGAGGCTGCTCTTTTCCTGACCAGTGTCTTTACCTCCTGCATCAGGCCTGCATAGAAGGGAATCCCCATGGAAATGCCCAAGGAAATCCTGTGACCAGATCCTGAAGGGAGTTATGCCTGAGGCTGGTAGCTGCTGATTGTGACAGCTGTGGCCATAGAGCAGAAATAGTTGGAGACACTGCAGTGTTTGTGTGGTCCATGTGCTCAAGCCCTGGACTTTGGTGGCCAAGGGATCATGGCCACACCATATGACAGAGGCATCTCAGCCACTGGGCAAGGGTGCTCAGGGCTTTGGCCACTCAGCCCCACCAGGGTCCACCAGCATTTCCCTTCTCAG